>NW_018397254.1:9617202-9663929 GCF_002168275.2 Theobroma umbraticum | reverse complement strand
TATATTTATAAAATTTGTTTCTTTGTTTTTTGGGTACGAGAAAACTTGTTTCCCTATGTTACTGCAAAAAACCTTAAGGATCATTCGCAGTAAAAGAAAAATTTGCACAAGATCATGCATGTTACCCTTAGTTATCGACTTTAAATTGCTTTGACATAACTTTTTTTTAAAAAACCGATTTGATATTAAATTACAAGTTCAATTATTAATATTGTTGTTGTTGTTGTGAGGCTGTACCACATGAACTTCCAATAAAAAGTTAGGAAATTTGGGTAAAACCTAGGACCCAAAGGATTACTCCCTCGTCTCCTTCAATGAAATAATATTTTATTTTGATTAGGAGATTTAATTAATTAGCTTTAAGTTGATGTATCTAGACATCTCAAAATTTAGGTACTTAGTTATGTAAAGTCCAAAATTGTTTTTGATTTTGACACTTGGCAATAAAAATATGTACATTTTTTTTAAAAAAATAATTTTTTTGTGTAGAGGATAATTATTTTTTGATTTATTCCTTTAATGACTTTATTTGGTTGAAGGTTTGTTTAACAGAAGTTTTTTGTTGGAGAAGTACTTTTGTTCCTTCTCTATTTGCTTAGTGAAAAGTTGTTAAAATGTAAAATAAAAAATTGTTTAATGTAATACCAATTATGTTATAATTAGTTTATTTGTAAGTTTTCAAAAAGTATTATTTTTATTTTCAAACTTGCTTTTTGTTTGGTAAAAAAAAAAAGAACAAGCAGTATAAATAGAAAGATATAATATTTGAAAAAAATCTTTATATTATTTAAAAAAATTTAATTAAGTTTTTATTCTTTTATTACATTCAATCAAATTCATATATTTTTATTTTAAATCAAACAAACTTTTAGGACTAATAGTTGATTAATGTTTTTAATCAAAATATTATTAATTATTTTATACTCATGAGATGTTAACGTGAAAAATAAAAAATATCACATAATCACATTATCATGCTACATCAGTATATCACGTTATCATTTATTATGATATATTAGCATGTAGAATCAATGTTATATAATAAAAATGACTAGTGATATTTTAACTAATAATATTTAGTTAAACATTAATCTTAAAAATTTATTTGATTTAAAATAAAAATATAATAATTTGATTGAAATGTAACAAAAGAATAATAATTTATTTAAATTTTATTAAAAAATTTAAAAACCTTTTACATATTAAGCCAAATTAAAATCATAATGAAACCTAACAAATAATAGTGTATCATATACATAACCGAAGTCAATATCAACGGCTAAATGGCGACCCCTTCATTATGTATCACGTTGGCTAAGCCACAGCTCTTGTTAGGTTACTATTAATAGATTTGATTAAGTGGTCCATTTAATAGATGAACTTGATTAAATGAATTTTGGCAATATATACGGTAAAAGTTAATAATTTTTGTACGAACAAGATAATAATTTTTGTACGAACAAGATAATAATTTGTTGACTACTATTCGTTGTATATTATCTATATATTTATATTTAATCAGAACTTATATTTGATAAATATATATTAATGTAAATAATCAAATATATAAGGTAAAAGAAGTAGAATCTCAAGCATAAGATCTCGACTCTCCATTAGAGTGTTAATATAATCTATGAATTTTAACTGGCTATGTCATCAAAAAATTTTTTATAAACTGGCGAGTAAATATAAATTTTATTGACGTAATAAAATCAATAATTGTATTTATTAATAGAATATCGAATATAAATCTTACATATAGAAAGATTTTTGTTTAGTCTACTCAACTTGGTCTTTTGACCCAATAATTAATTTTATTCAATTTGATGATCAAAAAGCTGTTGAATAGGATAATAATAAGTTTATTGTAATTAGTTAAGTTTAATCCAAATGATAAGATAAGATGCAAATTTAGGTAAAAATCTCCTAGTCGAATATTGACGATGTTTTGTCTAATTTTTAAAAGATAATAAGTTTATTAAATCAAAGTTTAAATAATTCTTTACATGTTTTCAGCACTCTAAAGAGCACTAGAGGTCAGCCATTACTATCAGATAATGTAGATCTATTGAAATAAAATATTAATTAAAAAATAAAAACATAATACTCAAAATATTATAAATAATTTTATGAATATCCATTTATAGTATATATATCTAGATTTGAATGTAAATTAGATTAGATAAAAATTAAGATTTAATCCATCCATCTAATCTTTTAATATTATCTTCATATTGTAAATTCTATCTAGAAAATAGGTTATTAGCTATAAATAGGCCATTCACTTTACTTAAATAAGATTTTTTTACTCTCTCTAAATACTTTCTCTATATTTGTTATTTCAAATTATATTTTATAATACATTATCAGCACGATTCTTTAACCTTTCAAGTTTTTGTATTATTTTATTTTCATCATTTTAAGCTTCAAAAGGATTTCAATAATTGAATTTTAATTTCTAGTTTCAACAAATTAGGTAAGTGCTGTTTTTTTTTTATTTTCATTATCTCTAAACTTTAAAAGGATTTAAATGGTTGGTCTTTAATTACTAATTAAAGCAAATCAAGTAAGTGACTTGATATCTTTTGGTATTTTAATTTTTTAAAAATTAACCTTATGCTATCATGTATTATATATTTTATTTTATCTCTTAATTGAAAAGTGAATTTACTATTATATAGCTACTAATGGAAAATCATGAATCGGTCCACTCTAAGTAAATGTGACATCATTTAACAATTATGGTCGTGAACATGAAAGAGGTCACCATAATAATTTACATTAATCACTATTTTAATTTTATGGATAATTTTACCCACAAAAAGTAGATAAATACTTTTAACCCACTTTTAACCTATTAGAAATGGATGAATAATGAAAAGATAAAAATGGACAGAATAAAAGGAATATAGAAAATGTTTGTCACATATCTGTACGTCTTGAATTTTATTAAGCTAAAACATATTGTGATGATACCATAGCCAAGTTGATATGTTGTTGATTTTCTTGTCTACCATGAAAAGAGAATTGATCACATGATTGGTAATAAAATATTGTTGATTTTTTTGTCCATCTTAAAAGAGGAATTGACTATTTGATTGGTAATAGAAATATTTAAAAATGAATTTTTTAATAGTTTGTTGGTATATTTTAGTATAACTCTATTATAAATATGCTTTTATAAGTTTTCATTATATTTAAATAATATGTTCTTATTATGTATTTTAATTATATATTTAATATTCTTTCATGTTAACTTGTAAACTCTTATTGTATATATCTTACTTTATTGAAAAAAAAATATTCATCTTGTTGGATCAAGATCCATGATGTAAATATATTTCTAGTAGGCATTGCCATAATGCACGTTATATTTAAAGATAAAAAATATTTTTTCAACTTAACCATGGAAGAAACCAATGTCAATACAATATTTGATAATACAAGATTAATTAAAAGCTGCGAAAGAGTCACTATTTTACTATCTTGAGGAACAAAGTTTAAAATAAAAAATGTATTATTTTTAAAATCTCAAAAAAAATTTATTGAGTTTTAAATATATTCATCTGATTGGATATCATATTGAGATAATGAAAGAAATAAACATTTAAAACCTCTATATTACATCTATTATTTCAAATAAGAAGCGTGTGTTAAAAAAAATTACCCGTTTTGTTTTATGAATTGTATTATACAAACATTAGAATAATTAAAACTTATACTGTAGTAAACTAAAAATTTACTAATAATTTTAATATTTGGCATGAATGGTTGGACCATCCTAAATTAATAATGATGCAAAAAATTATTGAATATTAATGCGATTTTATGTGTTTCTTGCACTGAAAGACAATTAATTATAAGGCCATCTTTAGTTAAAGTTGACTGAATCCCCTACATTTTTGAAACATATTCAAGGTGATATATATGGATTTATACATCCATCATGTAGATCATTTAGATATTTTATAATTTTAATAGATGCATTGAGTAGATGGTAACATGTGTACTTATTATTAGCTTGCAATTTAGCATTTGCAATCATTCGTTTACAAGTATATTTTTCTTGTTATGTAAGCAAGACTATTTGTCTTTATAATGTTGGTGAATTTACATCTCATGCTTTTAATAAATCTATATATTAGTTGAAATAACTATTGAACAATATGTTGTTTATGTTCATATACAAAACGATTAGCAAAATCGTTTATTAAACACTTCAAACTGATTGTAAAGCCATTGTTTATGAAATCTAAACTCCCAATTGCTATTTGGGGCATGCCATTTTGGATGTAGCAACATTTGTACGCATCAAGCTAAACGAATTATTATAAATTATCCTTTATACGATTAATTTATAGTCAGGAACAAAATATTTCTTATCTAAGAATTGTTAGGTGTGTGGTATATATTCCACTTACTCCACCACAATACACAAAGAGAAGTCCTCAAAGGAGATTTAGAATATATGTTGGATATGAATTTTCATTTGTAATTAAATATTTAGAATTATCAACATGAGATTTATTCACAATAAGGTTTATCGATTGTTATTTTGATGAAACAATTTTTTTAATATTATGGGGAAAAAATAAGCAACTCAAAAATTAAATTTCTTGAAATATCTTATTATTATTATTATTATTATTTAGTTTTGATCCTCACTCAAATCAAAATGAACTTGAAATTGAAAATATAATTTTTTTATAAAATAAAGCAAATCAGTTGTCGGACGTATTTACTGACTTAAACAGAATAACTAAATCTTATATACCAGCTGCAAATATTCCTTGTAGAATTAATGTCCCTGTAGGAGAAGTCAAGCTAAAAGTGTGGAGACTAATTGGTTTCAAAGATAAAATCCTCAAAAAAAAATAAATATTCAAGATAGTTAAAAAGAGAAAGTAAAAACTCTAAAAGAGACCCCTAACATAATTGATAAAAATTACAGAAGAAATTCAAGTATATGAAATCATTGAAAATTGAGAGATCTCAATCAATTATGTCACGATGGGAAAAGATAGAACCAAAATGAAATAAATGTCGATTATATTTTTGCATATAATGTAGCACTCATAATTATGAAAGAAAATGAGGATCTTGAACTTATATATATTGAAAAATGTAGAAATAGAAATAATTAGCTAATGTGGAAAAACACAATCAAGATGGAATTGACATAAATGGGTATAAATGGGTATTTGTGCGATATAAATGGTGCAAAACGAAAAAGTGTAAAACCAGTGAGATATAAATGAGTATTTATGTAAAAATAAAATAAGAAAAATGATATATAAAGCATGACTTGTCACACAAGGTTTTATCCAAAGACCTAGTATTGATTATGAAGAGACATATTTTCTTATGGTAGATATAATTATAATTTTTTATTAATTAGTCTGGCAATACATGAGAAGATTCAAATGCATCTAATGAATGTAGTTACAATCTATTTATATGACTCACTTAATAAAAATATTTATATAAAAATCCTAGAAAGGTTTAAGTTGCCTGAAGCATAAAAAATTTGAATTCTTGAAAAATTTATTAGATCAAATTAAGTAAATATTTATCTGAATTAAAGTAATCTGAACGCAAGTGATATAATTGCCTTAATGAATAATTGTTAAAAGAAGGCTATACGAATGATCCTATATGCCCATGTGTTTTATAAAAAGATTCAGATTTGAATTTGTGATAATTGTTGTTTTTGTTAATAACTAGAATATAATTAGAACTCCTGAAGAGTTATCAAAAGTCTAGATTACTAAAAAAGGAATTAGAGATGAAAGACCTTAGAAAAATAAAATTTTGTTTGAGTATTCAGTTTGAATACTTGACAAATGAAAATTTTGTTCATCAATTAAATTTTATAGCAAAAGTGCAAAAATAACTCTATATGGACAAAGCACATTTATTGAGTTTACTAATGGTTATAAGGTCACTAAATGTGAAAAAAGAGCCTTTCCAACCTCGTGAAGATGATGAGGAACTTCTTGTACTTGAAGTATCATATCTTAATGTAATTGGAGCACTAATGTGTCATACTAGCTATACATGACTTCATATATCAATTGTTTTAAATTTATTAGCAAGATATAATTCTTTTTCAACTCAAAAACATTAGAATAGAATTAAACATATACTTCGATATTTTCAAAGAACAATGGATATAGGTTTATATTGCTCAAATGCATTAAAATCAGACTTAATTGGTTATGCAGATACGAAATATTTATCTGATTTGCACAAACTCGATCCCAAACATGTTACTTATTCACATGTGGAGGCACAACTGTTTTATAGTGTTTTGTAAAACAACTTATAGTTGCTACTTTTTGTAACTATGTAAAAATTTTAGCAATTAATGAGGCAAGTCATGAATGTGTCTAGTGAAGATCTATAACTCAACATATTTAAAAAAAAAATGTGGTTTATCAACCAAAAAGGAATTGCTAACAACATTATATGAGAATAATATCGCTTGCATAGCCCAATTAAAGAAATTATACATTAAAGACGATAAGATAATACATATTTCATCAAAATTCTTCTTCACTCATAATCTTCAAGAAAAAGTTAGTATTCGTGTTCAACAAATTTGTTTATATGACAATCTAGTATATTTGTTCACTAAAGTCATTCCTACTGTAATATTTGCAAAGTTGATACAAAAGATAGGAATGGGTCATTTTAAAGATTTCAATAATGTAGTAATCAAGGGAAGTAAAATACATATTGTACTCTTTTTCTTCATCAAGAATTTTTCCATTAAGTTTTTCTTGATAAGGTTTTTAGTGAGGTAATATTTTAAAAGCGTATTTTTGAAAAGAATTATGAACTCTTTTTCCTTAACTCGGATTTTTTTTCCATGAGGTTTTTCTTTGTAAGGTTTTAATGAGATATATTTTTAATACAATGGATATTCAAGGGGGAGTGTTATGAATATTTTTGTGAATATCCATTTTTGTTATGTATATCTAGATTTTGATGTAAATTAGATTGAATGAAGATTAGGATTTATTCATTTATCTAATCTTTTAGTATTATTTTCATCTTATATTCTATCTAGATAAAGGTTATTAGCTTATAAACATGCCCATTCACATCATTGGTAAATATATACTTGAATAAGATCTTCTTATTGACTGTAAATATTTTCTCTACCTCTAAATACTTTTTCTATATTTGTTATTTCAAGTTCTATTTCATAACATAAAAAGGTTTTGAAATTATTTAATAAAATTCAAATAAGTTTTTATTATTTTGTTACATTCAATCAAACCCTTATATTTTTATTTTAGGTCAAATAAGCTCTTATGATTAATAATGAACTAATTATCATTACTTAAAATACCATTTGTTATTTATATCCACATGACAATGACCTAACGTTCATATGAATCATGAAAAATATCACATGATCATATTATTATGTCAAATTAACATATTATGTTAGCATTAATTATGATATGTCAACATACTACATTATTATTAATTATAATATGTTAGCATATTATGTTAGTATCATGTGATATAAGATGAAAAATAATGTTTTGTCTAAGTTAATAATTAATTATAAGGGCTTAATTGAAAGTAATAAATATTTAAATATTTTTGAATAATTAAAAACATTTTTAAATATTATGTAAAAAATAAATGGTTTTTGACCATAGCAATTAAAACTCGAGTGGTTACATATGTACTTTCAGTTACAACTTGTATAAAATTATTGTCATTTGCACACCGGTTAGTACGTCTCGTTTGCTTTATTAACTGTAGGGGCTTCGTCTCCAATGTGCTAAGTTTGGTCAGGCCGCTCAATTGCTGGATAAGAGGCGCATTTCCCTTTGTTTAAAGAAAACCCACACGTGATTTTTACAACCCTATTAGACGGAAAGTGCATCTATGACGAAAGGGACCATATTCAATCAAGTAAGCAGTGATTGTGCATTTAAACTGAAAAAAGGAAAACCACGTAAGAAACATGATCTGCCTTGTAGATAAATACAATGTCATTTCAGACTTCTTGGCAAAGCATTGCTTTCTCCCCTTTGCCGATTGATCCTTTAATTTTCTTTGTCTAGTTTTGTTGCTTTTGCAGCTGGATTAACTCTCAGTCTCAAACAGTGTCCGACTCGTTAACTTACCCCATGTTCATTGAGATCAGTTGATCATTCAGGTAATTAGTTGCTGGTGGTATTCCTAGAGAGAATTATGCAATTACAAAGATCAAGTGCTTGTTAATTAAGGGTGAGATTGACTTTCAAAAAGATCAATTCCTGGAAATTGTTTAGCATTCAACATGAGATTGCATTTCAAAAAGTTGTGTATGCTTAGTCAAAGTTAGTTTTTGTCTCGGTGTACAACAGTTTGGACTAAGTCGATTTTGCATTACAGGTGATGGTTTTGGTTATGCCTTGCATAAATTAAACTTTCAGTATGCAGAAAGGTGGAGTTGGTGAGAAAATGCTAAAGTTCCTTTTCAGAGTGGTCCGGTTCTTGAGAAAATGTATATTTTCTGTTCTATCTGTTGGTCCAGTCCCTGCCCACATTGCCTTCATCATGGATGGAAATCGCAGATATGCAAGGCAGCATAACCTGAAAGAGGGGGCTGGCCATGATGCCGGGTTTTTGGCTCTCATGTCGATCGTTATTTACGCCTGTGAACTGGGTATAAAATATGTCACAGTCTACGCCTTCAGCATCGATAATTTCAGGCGTAGGCCTGAAGAAGTTGAATGCATCATGAATTTAATGCTGGAGAAGATTGAACTAATGTGTCGAAAAGACAGCATAGTGAACCGCCACGGAGTCAGAATTCATTTCTCAGGGAACCTGGAACTCTTAAGAGAACCTATGAGGGATGCAGCAAAGAAATTAATGGCGGTTACTGCCAATAATTCTAATGCTTTGCTTACGCTTTGTGTGGCCTACACTTCCACCAATGAAATCATTCAAGCTATTCAGAAATCCTGTGAAGAAAAGTGGGTTGAAAATCAAGAACCCAGACGTGTAGGCCGTGGTCCAATTAATTTGTTGGAAATTGAGAAGCAAATGGATATGGCTATCGCACCTGACCCTGACATTGTAGTCCGGACTTCAGGTGAAAATCGTCTAAGCAATTTTCTGCTATGGCAGAGCGCACGAAGCTATTTGTTCTCCACCTTGGCGCTTTGGCCTGATATTAGTTTCTGGCATTTGGTTTGGATAGTCCTGAATTTCCAGAGAAACCAATCTCGTGTGGAGAAGAAAAATAAGCAAGTATAAAGCTTGTACCACCTTTACAATTGCTATATTTCATGATTATATTGACACTTAAATGGAAGTTTGATTAAATGATTATTAATTTATAAATAGATTTTACAGTCTCAAGTCAAACAACGGACTCTCTTTTCCTTTTCTCCATAAATCATCAGTCCCCTTTTCTCACTGGACCTCTAAGTTCACAACTCAAAGTTGGATTTAGGTCTGGGTTGCAAACTCTTGATAATTTGGAATAAACACAAAATAAATCTCAAACTTACAGGCTTGAAAATGTTGTTACTATTTGAAAATATTTTTTAATATTTTTTTGTCAAACTAAACACAAAATCTGATACCCTCAATAATATTGGGTATGCTAATGGATTTAGGAAGATTAACTTTTTGTAAATAGATTACGTTTTAGCTTTGTCAAAGTCCCTCCACATCGCACTTGAATATGTAGTTTATTAATTGATGTATGATTTTTATATTTAAAAGCAAAGATCGAATTTCCTTTCTCTTAATTTCAAAAAAAAAAAACAAAATACCTCCTCCACGTCCAGACTAATTCATCTATATATACCATATAGTTAAAATTGCAACTAATTAGATTAAAGTTTAAAATATAATTTGTGGCGTTCGTGGTTATAGGTAGCAGTTAGCACATAGTATTTGCTTAAGTAGTATAGGGTGGATGTTAAAGAGTAAAAATTAAGACTGGTGCTAAGGTAGTTACAGCGATTCCTGGAACAAACAAAATTTCGTGCCACTTCAGTGTCACGCTTCCAACATGCTCGAGAAATGCTGCAAAATTGACCAATGGATCGGTTGTCTTGGCGCGTAACTGATTCGAGCATGACAAAGACATGGTGCCTTAAATATCTGAGTCTGCAACTCTGCATCTCATCTGCCACTGTGCGGAGAACAGTTTGATATGGAGAAAGAAGTTATTCCAAGAAAAATCTTGTCTGGATGGATAAGTTTCGTTAGAAAATGTTTCTTTCGAGTTCTTAGAGTTGGTCCAATCCCCTCTCATATTGCTGTCATTATGGATGGGAACCGAAGATATGCCAAAAAGAAGAAGCTAGAAGAAGGGGTAGGTCATGATGCAGGGGCTTTTGCTCTCTTGTGCTTGCTTATTTATTGCTACGAGCTTGGCGTGAAACATCTGTCTGCTTATGCCTTCAGCATCGATAATTTCAAACGAAAGCCAGAGGACGTTAAAAAAATTATGGATTTGTTGAGGGAATGTATTCCTCTCTTGACTAGGATAGTGAAGCATCGTCCAATCAGAGTTCATTTTGCAGGAAGCTTAGAACTGTTGAGTGCAGATATTAGAATTCCAGCCAAGAGACTTATGGAAGCTACTGCTGATAACTCTAAATTTATCTTCACACTTTGTGTTGTCTACACTTCCACCGATGAGATCATGCATGTGGTTCAAGAATCTTGTAAAGAAAAATGCGATCATATTCCAGAAATCAGGGCAAATGATGCTAGCAACGGTTTACTGGGTGAGAATGGAGATAGTCATCAGGGTGATCAAGACCTTATAAAGTTAGTAGATATTGAAAAGCACATGTATATGGCCATTACACCAGATCCTGACATTTTGATCCGCACAGGGGACGAGCACCGCCTAAGCAACTTCCTTCTATGGCAGACTTCTTGCTGCCAGTTGTCTTCCTTGGTCACACTTTGGCCGGAGATTGGCATCTGGCAACTGGTGTGGGTGGTCTTGAATTTTCAGCGAAACCACCATTATTATGGGAGGAAAAGAAATGCAGCTGTAGACCTTGTAAATGGTTCATACTCTTCGTCCTCTCCACCTAGTCAATCATAGTATGTCGTTATTATTCTGGTCAGCGAGTTCTTTCTTGTGTCAGAGTTGATACTCTTGTCCCACAATAACATGTTACATACAACTGCAATAAACAAGAGACTATGCAGTATGCACTGTCAGTAGGATACAATCCACGCAAAGGGCACTTTTCTTTTTCATTCCTAGAAGAGGCACATGTTTTGTTTGCTGCAATTACAAGCGATGAGATTATTCCAACGCGAATTTGCCAATATGAAATCTCCACGTTTACAAGCAGGGTTATCCTGGACAAATTGTCAGGTCATGCTTACAAATATCACGCTTAAGGTTCTCTAGGATTTCTCCTCAGATCAGCCAATTGTCTCTAATCAAGCCACATGCATCAGTGGTCTTACGTCTTCTAAATAAAAATCACTTGGTACATGAAGGTGCTATAAAAGTTCCAAGTACAAATTACCATATGAAGTCACTCAATCTGAGACTTGCCAATTCATATCTCTGTTTCTCATCGGTACTCTAAGAAATAAGCACAGCAGTAGTAGTTTTATACTAATTGCATCCTTAAATGGAAATTACCCAAAACATTCGTATCAACGTTTTCATCACTTAACAGGGAAGTTACATCGGCCAAAAGCTTTATAATAATAGAAGGTAATTTTTATAAGCTATAATGCACGACTTGGTTTACAGTACAAGTTGAACCATAATATATATATATATATATAGTAACTTGCTTGAGTAAGATGCAAATTTGGGCAACTTCTTAGCCTTTATGGGCATGTAATAATTTAGAAATCGATGTGTGAGGCCTCAAAAATATAAAGGAATGGTGCATCTGAAGTCACAAGTTAAGACATCTATTACACTATATTGATAGTTATAAAATTAATTATTTTAGATATCAAATTTATTTAATTTTAGTGGTTTTCATGAAGATACATTTTGTTACTCACATGTATTCATATGTTGATACTTTAAATTTTAATTAATCAAGAATTAATTAAAACAATTTACAATTAAACATATATTTTCATTTTTATAATTATGATATCCATGTAATTAAATTATCCACATGTAAGACATATGTAGTAAAAATAAAAGGCACTAGTGCTATCTGGGCTAACAACTAAAGTCCAAGTAAGGATAGATTGTTGTCAATGAGATCCAAGAGTTTTGTTTATGTTTATAGTGGTACCCATTATCCCATGTTTGGGACAGAAATTGTTTTCTCTTTTAGCAATTCTCAGAAAAACAAAAGTGGGGGTAGTTAAAAAAAAATGAAGAGAGGTTTTCCCTCAACTTTAAATTGACAAGGTAGGTAGAGCAATTCCTGGAACAAACAAAATTGCATGCCACTTCAGTGTTTGTGAAAAGTTGTCACGCATCCAACATGACCACCGGATCGGCTCTCTTGGCGCGTTACCGATAAAAAGCATGACAATGAAATGGTGCCTTAAGTATTTCACTCTGCAACTCTGTATCTCATCTGTCACTTTAAGTAGAACAATTTGATATGGAGAAAGAATTTATTGAAAGAAAAATCTTGTCCGGATGGATAAGTTTCTTTAGAAAATGTGTCTTTCGAGTTCTTAGAGTAGGTCCAATCCCGTCTCACATTGCAATCATTATGGATGGAAACCGAAGATATGCTAAAACCAAGAAGCTCGATGAAGGGGCAGGTTATGATGTAGGGACTTTGGCTCTCTTGTACATGCTCGTTTACTGCTACGAGCTCGGTGTGAAACATCTTACTGTTTATGCCTTCAGCATCGATAATTTCAAAAGAAAGCCAGAGGAAGTTGAAAAAATTATGGATTTGCTGAGGGGTAGTATTCCACTCTTGACTAGGATAGTGAAATGTTGTCCACTGAGAGTTCATTTCGCAGGAAACCTACAACTCTTGGGGGCAGATATTAGAATTCCAGCCGAGAGACTTATGGAATCTACTGCTGATAACTCTAAATTTGTCTTCACGATTTGCGTTGCCTACAATTGCACTGACGAGATCTTGCATGCTGTTCGAGAATCATGCAGGGAAAAATGTGATCATATTCAAGAAATCAGGGGAATTGGTGCTAGCAACGGTTTACTAGGTAAGAACGGAGATATTCATCAGGGTGATCAAGACCTCATAAAGTTAGAAGATATTGAAAAGCACATGTATATGGGCATTGCACCAGATCCTGACATTTTGATCCGCACAGCGGGGGAGTACCGCCTAAGCAATTTCCTTCTGTGGCAGACTTCTTGCAGCCAGTTGTCTTCCTTGTTCACACTTTGGCCCAAGTTTGGCATCTGGCATCTGGTGTGGGTGGTCTTGCATTTTCAGCGAAACCACCCTTATTTTGGGAAGAAAAAAAAGGCAGCTGTAGACCTTGCAAATGGTTCATACTTTTCGTCCTTTCCACCTAGTAAATCATAGTTTAGTCGCTATTATTCTGGTCAGCGAGTTCTTTCTTGTATTAGAGTTAACACTCTTGTCCCGCAATAACATATTATATGCAACTGCAATAAACAAGAGACAATGCACTGTCAATAGCATACAAGCCACGCAAAGGGCATTTTTCTTTTACATTCCTAGATGAGGCACATGTTTTGTTTGCTGCAATTACAAGCTCCTTTTGCTCCGGACTAAGATTATTTCAACGCGAATTTGTGAATCTGAATTCTCCATATGTACAAGCAGGGGTATCCTAGACAAATTTCAGTCGTACTCGCAAATATTAGGCTTAAGTTTCTGTAGGATTTCTCCTGAGATCACCAGTTTTCTCTAATCAAAAGCTATGCATCACTAGTCTTACTTTCTAAATAAAAATCACCAAGCATGAAGGTGCTATAAAAGTTCAAGTACAAATTACCAGGTGAAGTCACTCTGAAACTCGCAAATTCCTAAAGCACAACTCGGTTTACAGCACAAGTTCAACCATATTATATTGTATATAGTTTGTAGTAACTTGCTTGAGTAGGATGCAAATTTGGGCAACTTGTTGACCTTCATAGGCATGCAATTATTTAGAAATCAATGCGTGAGGAGGCCTTGAAACTATCAAGGGAATGGTGTATCTCCAAGGAAATGGACTAACTTAGCAGCAAGTATTTTGCATCAGAATTGCTTTCTTTATCAAATACAACAAAAGGATAGTGCTTTGTGTTGAGATAAAAACTAGCTTGAGTGTTATTTTGTTTAAATATGTAATGGACAAGTGTCCACTTTGTTTTGTTGTACCGGTTTGATAAGTTAGATTGCTTGCTGCTGCTACATGTACTTAGAACGTTTAAGCATTGCATGCTTACCTTAATGGTATGTTAGACACTTGGATATGTTTTGTACAAGTGTTAGTCAAACAACTCATGTATATATTTATGCATTTCTTCCTTCAGGCAATATAATCGATATTAACCAAGTTCTCTGTTTTTTTTCTCTATTGCTCCTTTACTTTCTTTCTCTGCATGTTTGATACTTTCTGTTATGAATTTGTAAGAACACTTTGTTCCAACCGAGTGCGATCATAATAGTTTTGTATATATCGAGCGATGACCCTGCATACGGAGAAAGGTGGAATAAGTAGATCAGCAAGACGGTTCCTCTGGAAACTGAGCTACTTACAACGAAAATGCATATTCTCTGTTCTTTCTGTTGGCAGATTCCCTACTCACATTGCCTTCATAATGGATGGAAATAGAAGATATGGAAAGCAGCGAAACCTTAAAGGGGGGGCAGGACACAAAGCTGGGTATTTGGCCCTCATGCTCATGGTTATTTACTGCTGTGAACTGGGGATAAAATATATAACAGCCTACGCCTTCAGCATCGATAATTTCAAGCGTGGGCCTGAAGAAGTTCAATATATCATGGATCTGATGCTGGAGAAGATCGAGCTAGAATTAAGTAAAGAAGATAGCTTATTTAGCCGCTATGGAGTCAGGGTTCATTTCTCAGGGAACATGGAACTCTTAAGCGACCCCATTAAGGATGCAGCCAAGAGACTGATGGTGGCTACCGCCAACAACTCTAACATTTTGCTCACAGTCTGCCTTGCCTACACTTCCATGAATGAAATCCTACATGCTATTCAAGAAACTTATCAGGAAAAGCTGGCACAGATTCAACTTCAGGAGTCGATTTCAGAAGGGAGGATCAGCATGTGTAATCCGGAGCAGGGCGACCACGTTTTAAAGTTAGCAGAGATTGAGAAGCACATGTACATGGCAATTGCACCTGATCCTGACATTATAATTCGTACTTCCGGTGAAAATCGGCTGAGTAATTTCCTGCTGTGGCAAAGTGCAAATAGCTGTTTGATTTCTTTCTCTCAGCTTTGGCCTGGGATTAGTTGTTGGCATCTGGTTTGGGCGGTTTTGAACTTCCAGCGAAACCACTATTATTTGGAGAAGAAAAAAAAGAAGCAAATATGAATACGATCCTTACCGTTCGATGAAATTCCTCATGTTCTTTGCGTTTTCGTCTTTGGTGACTAAGCTTTTCCCTTCTCTTTGTGTTTTCTCAATAATGTGATCCCAGAGAAATTATTAAGAGTAATAAAATTGCAATTATTTTGCTTATAAGCTAAATAAATTGGTTTTCTTTTTCGTTTTCATGGGGACAATGAATTTTTTGTGGATATATACAAAGGTGTCATCTTCATAGTCATAGTTAATCTTTGATATAATACTTGAAAAAATCTTTTGATTTATTTAGTAAAATTCAAATAAAATTTTATTATTTTATTATATTTAATTAAATTTTTATATTTTTATTTTAAATCAAATAAATTTATATACTTAAAAGTCGATTACGATCAACTTATTGTTGTTAGTTAAAAAATAACTTGCAATTAAATGATGACGTGACAAATATGATATAATGATCAAATCACGTTATATTTTTTGTTTTTTATATTATTACTACGTAACATAAAAATAACAAGTAACGTTTTGATTAATGATAGTTAATTGATCATTAATTATAAAAATTTATTTGATTTGAAATATAAAATAAAAATTTAATTGAACTCAATAAAAAAATAAAAATTATTTAAATATTTTTAAATAATTTAAGAATATTTTGAACTATTATATCTTAATATTTTGCATTATTTCTCTTTTGTGGGGTTGATTAAAAGCGTAGACTTAGAATAAGATGAAATAACAAGATTCCATAATTTAATAATCATAATTTACATTAGTTAATATTCTCTTCTGCACATAAATTAAATTATATGGATTAAAAATTGATATTTTGTAATACATGACTTGATTTTACTTGCATAAAATGTGCGTAGAGGCTAATTTTTCTTATAATTGTGTTATTTTAATGATTGTATTAATGGCACGACTGGTATGGGAGAATAGTTAAGCTATTCCCCTTATTCCTTTCTCAATATTTTTTTTGTTTGGTTAGAAGTACGGAACAATAGCTATTCTCCAAAATCTTGGTTTAGCCATTTCCCTCCTCTCCATGTTAATGACTATTCCATGACTACGAAGTAGAGTACAAATTTAGTGGACAAAAATGTCTCTATTTATTGAAAATAATTACAATTTACAACTAGAAAATAAAAATAAAGAAAAAGAAAAAGTAAAAAAAATTAAAATACAAAAATATATTAACAATTTAATAATAAATTAGTAGTGTTTAAATTTTTAATGAAAACAGAAATTAAAAAATTAAATACAAATAGGGAAAAAATAAAAAGAAATTTAAATAAAAATCATTGTAATAATTTAATAATAAATTATTAATATTTTAAAATGTTAGTAAAAATAAAATTAAAAGATTAAAAAAGAAAAAATATTATTAAATTAAAATAATGATTAATTTTACTTAATTTATTAAATTATAATAAAAAGTAATTTTATCATTTATTCCTTAATTATTTCAAAACTATTTTTATCAATCAAATATCAAAATGAGTTATAATAACAATTCTTACCTTATTTAATTCTATAAACCTAACAACATAATACTTATTTAATTTTATTCTTTCCCTATTCTATTTTCATAAAATAATTATTTTATTTCATTCTATGAACAAAAGTATTGTAAGCGATTTGAAATTTAAAAAGAAAAGATAAAAATAATGATAATACAGCATAAATAAGAATATTAATTAAAAAGATAAAATATTTAATGTATCTCACTTGGATTACTCAACAATATTATAAACTTATCATATCTTATCATAATAATATCCTCATTTAGGTAAAACATTTTTTAATCCATTAAAGTCATCTGTGGTGGACGGTGCTATAACTTACTCTCTTGTTATTTTCCAAGTGGAGCCATGAAAATTTGAAGCACCAACACAACATGTCAATTTCAAATCCTAAATTTAACATGTTTTGACTAATAACATTTTGCTAAGATTATGCTAGTACTATTGCGATATATATTTTTTATGTGATATTAATTCGGCTTTTACTCTTTATTTTAATAGAAAAAAAAATCCCTTTCACTATCGGCAAAAATAAAAGAAAAAGGAAAAATTAGAAAGTGTCAAAACCGTCGGAGAACTGATTTTAGTTGAGTCGCGCTGGCTTCGTGAGCTTCCTGGCGCACTTTAGAGAAACGCGTAGTTGAAGAAGACGACGAGTCGTCGACAAAGACAAATAAAAAGAAAGGAGAAAAAAAAGGGAAAAAGGACGGTAAAATAAAGCGATCGTGATTGATGACATATGTAAGTCTCGTTCGTCACACTCTTACTGGACTTTGAGCAAAATCCAAAATCAAATCTCTCTTCCCTATAGATGGAAGCAGGTTCGAGGAGTTTCTGGAGCTTCGATCCCGTTCTAGTCGGCTGTTTCGTATTCGTACGCACTCTGACATCTCTCCCTCTCTCTATCACTCTCAAAACTCCTCACTTCTCTCAACCTGCTTAATTTGGATTTAAATCAGTTGTTTTGTCCTTTTTAGGGTTTTAATGGTTCGATTGTAAATGTTTTAGATCTTTATGTAATTTGATTAAGTTAATATCCGAATCAATCGTAATATTATAATAAAATGAAAAATGCGAACATTTATTAGATAATTATTTCCTCGCTCTGTTCTTTTTCTATGCCGTTTTTTAGTTAATTATTGTTAAGAATGTAAATTGACAACGGTAATGCCTGGTATATATTCTGTCAGGTTATTTTCAGTATTGTTAATGCTGATGCAGACATATCAGATAACAAAACACTGTAAGATCATTTCTAAGAAGTTTTATTTTTGGAGATTCTTTCTTCCTAAATTTAATTGATCTTTGATTGTTTGTTTAATGTTATGTCTTTCAGTGGAAGGGGACTCAAAGCATATCAGCCGCCGTATGACAGAAAGGTTCCTTCATAATATTTATACCATTGAATCATGTTGTAGTTTTGATTTATCGAAATTTGGCGGTTTTCCATAACTAATTATCGTCTGCCATAACTTTGCCTGCATTTTCATGAGTTCTTACATTGAAAATTTTGTTTTCTTAAATACATTGCACAACCTAACCGTTGGTCGGAATGTTGACTGAGCAGGAAGAGGATGCTTCCTCTGGTGCTCTAATTCTCAATGACAGTGAGAAGGTAATGAGTGGAGCTTTTTCCTCTTAACTACTGATTCTAATGATGCTCATATATATTTGTTTCATACAGGATATTGACATAATTGCAACTTACAGTGATGCTTCTGGCACTGTTAGAACAAGTAGGGTGAAAATGAAGGACCTTTCTGCTTCATGGGTTCTGGAAAACCCTAGTAATGGAGATCCTGACAACCTTAAGGGCCCACAGGTACTTCCATTTTATTTTGCAAAACTGGTTTTAGTAATTCGTGGTCCTATACTCAAAATTAAGTTTTCAATGCTTATTCATGGTGGTCAAATTCATAACAGCTACTATAGGTAAAATAAGGTTATGATCTAAGCACCGTCCTATAATCAACTTGAACAGTTTCAACAGTTATGTGGGCTATATGGCCAGGAAAAAGAAAGTTATATCATCTGCCCTAATTTATTTACTGCTTCCTAGTTCAAGTTGTTGACATCGCTGATTGAAAAATTATCTCTTAGGTACTTAAACTGAAAGATTCATATCAACCTAGCAAAACATTTGAAGGAAATGTTGAACATTTTATAGATGATCATCAGTTGGAAGAAGGTGAAATTCAAAATCTTCAGAGGGCATCATGGAGCCCTGTGAAGTACAAGCGTCAGGTAAAATGTCTGACACTACTGTGTATTTACTTTATGCATCCTGCATGGTTGGTCTAGATTTGTCATAGTATTTATACTCTTCAGATATTGCGGCAAAAAAGGAGGGATTTCCGTACTGCAGAACTCATCCGTCAAGTTAAAGAGTCTGACAAGCAGATGCAAGCAACAGCAGCAATTGAGAGCTTGACAAATATGGACACTGTTGGCAAGGGAAAATACAGCCTATGGAGAAAAGATTTTGAAAATCCTAATTCTGATTCTACCTTGAAGCTTATGCGTGACCAGATTATTATGGCGAAAGCATATGCAAACATTGCCAAGTCTAAGAACCAAAATGCCCTTTACAATTCTCTTTTGAAACATGTCAGGGAAAGTCTACTTGTTATTGAAGAAGCAAATTCTGATGCTGAGCTTCATTCAAGGTATAATTACTTTATGTCCACTGTTTTCTGGTTATCAGGTATATGTATTTCTGGTTTTCATTCAAAAGTATGTTGTTCTATTTGCAGTGCACTTGATCATGCAAAAGCAATGGGCCATGCTCTGTCTATAGCAAAGGATCAACTCTATGATTGTCACACAGTTGCAAGAAAGCTTCGAGCCATGCTTCAGTCAACAGAAGATAATGTAGGTTCACTGAAGAAAAGGAGTGCCTTCTTGATTCAGCTAGCTGCTAAAACTGTCCCAAAACCATTGCATTGCCTACCTCTGCAGCTAGCAGCAGACTACTTCATTAATGGATATCAAAACAAAAAGGATCTTAATAAAGAAAAGCTTGAAGATCCTTCTCTATACCATTATGCCATCTTTTCTGATAACGTACTGGCAACATCTGTGGTTGTCAATTCTACAGTGCTGCATGCAAATGAGCCTGAGAAACATGTTTTCCATATAGTCACTGATAAACTGAATTTTGCTGCAATGAAAATGTGGTTTATCTTGAATGCACCTGAAAAAGCAATAATCCAGGTTGAGAACATCGATGATTTCAAGTGGCTGAATTCCTCTTACTGTTCTGTTCTTCGTCAACTCGAATCTTCCAGAGTTAAAGAATATTATTTCAAGGCAAATCACCCATCCTCTCTCTCTGTTGGGTCTGACCATCTCAAATACAGGAATCCGAAATATTTATCGATGCTGAATCATCTTAGATTCTACCTTCCTGAAGTGTACCCAAAACTCCACAAGATTCTATTTTTGGATGATGATATTGTAGTTCAGAAGGATTTGACACCTCTTTGGGATGTAGATCTGCAAGGAATGGTGAATGGTGCAGTGGAGACCTGTAAAGAGAGCTTTCATAGATTTGACAAGTATCTCAACTTCTCCAATCCAAAAATCTCAGAGAATTTTGACTCAAATGCTTGTGGTTGGGCATTTGGGATGAATATTTTTGATTTGAAGGAATGGAGAAAGCAAAACATAACAGGAATATATCATCGATGGCAAGATATGGTAATGCTTCAGTACTGCTTTTCCAACGTTTCAATTTTCTAACAAGTTTCTGTTTTCCTTCTAATGCAAAATTATATTTTTTTTCTCCACAGAGAAAAATTTTTCTCCTATGTCTGTCATATTAGCATAACTTAAAAGGCATTTTGATTGTTATGTACTATGAGTTTCTAAACTTCTTTTTGTCAGTAGTTTCCTGAATATTGCGACTGATGAAGAAACTGCTTTGCAGAATGAGGATAGAACTCTTTGGAAGCTGGGCACATTGCCGCCAGGACTGATCACATTCTATAACTTGACTTATCCACTGGATCGAAAATGGCATGTCTTAGGACTTGGGTATGACCCAGCCCTCAACCAAACTGAGATAGAAAATGCAGCTGTCATCCATTACAATGGAAACTATAAGCCATGGTTGGATCTGGCTATCGCCAAGTACAAGTCATACTGGTCTAAATATGTAAAGGTCGATAACTATTACTTTCGACTCTGCCACATTAGTGAATAATAGTTGACCAATTTTTTTTTTCCTTCTTGCTTTCACTTATTCACACATGTAATTCTTTTATTACAGTAAAGAGAAGAAAAGGGAAAATTTTTTATGGTTCTTTGTTGCTTTGGTAGGAATATCATCATCTTCTTTATTCTTTTTTCTATGCAATAAGGTTTTCGTCCTAACATTCATTTAATTAGCTAGATATGCATTTTTCTTTTTGTTCAATTTTCACTAATGCCTCGAGCTCTACTGACTGGGAAACAATTCAAAATGAGCCGTAACTCAACTTCATAATATAATATGAGAAACGAGAAAATTTGAGGAAAGCCAGGTCTGCAGGGTTCAGTTGTTTCAGAAGCAGTTTAACAGGTTGGGTGATGTTGAGCTTTTCAATTACTATTATGTATTTTGATTCGCCATGCGCTTTCCAGCAAACCTCTGGGGTTCAAAGCTCCCAAGCTGGAGTTTGAGAATCAAAGAATCATACCGCGTTGGAAAATGGCTAGAGGTGTTTTCTCACTATCAGGAGATGAAGAGATATGGAGTTCATCCATCAGATCCTTCAGTGTTCCCTCCCATTCTCAAAGCGTGTCTGAACCTCTCCCCTACACATGGGAAATCAGTCCATGCATATTTGATCAAACAAGGTTATCAATCATTTGCTTCCACTGGGAACTCCATTGTGGACTTTTACATGAAATGTGGGGACTTGGAATCAGCATTGGGTGCTTTTGATTGCATGCAGAATAGGGATTCAGTGTCTTGGAATATTATTATTTATGGGCACCTTGATCAGGGTGTTCTAAAAGAAGGTTTAAGGTGGTTTAATAAGGCTAGGGTTGCTGCGTTTGCACCGAATGCTTCCACATTGGTTCTTGTAATTCAGGCATGCCGCAGTATTGGAGCTTACCATGAAGGATTAGAAATTCATGGATACATGATTAGGAGTGGATTATGTGCCATTGATTCTGTTCAGAACTCCTTGTTGAGCATGTATATGGTTACAGACTTAATGTGCGCGCGAATCCTGTTTGATGAAATGTGTAATAAAGATGTGATCTCTTGGAGTGTGATGATTGAGGGTTATGTGCAAAGTGAGGAGGCAGAAATTGGCTTGAAGTTGTTCCGGGAAATGGCGTCTGAGGATGGGATCCAACCAGATGGTGTAACCACAGCAAGTGTTCTGAAGGCCTGCGCAAGATTAGAAGACATTCATATGGGAAAGTTGGTCCATGGAGTAGTGATCAGAAGAGGAGACAATAATGATTTGTTTATAGGGAATTCCTTAATTGATATGTATTCAAAGTGCAAGGATGTTGATTCTGCCTTTCAAGTTTACAAGGAGATGTCTCAAAAGAACATTGTTTCATGGAATTCTATCGTATCTGGATTTGTCCTCAATGAGAAGTATTCAGAAGCTTTATTGCTGTTTAAATTGATGGGGAAGGAAGGAGTTGAGGTAGATGAGGTGACTCTCATGAATTTTCTTCAAATATGCAAATATTTTGTGTACCCATCTCAGTGCAAGTCTGTTCACTGTATAATAATCAGACGGAAGTATGAATCGAATGAATTAGTCATAAATTCTTTAATTGACGCTTATGCGAAGTGCAATCTTGTTGATCATGCATGGAAACTTTTCGATGGCCTGAAGGAAAGGGATGTGGTGTCATGGAGCACTATGGTAGCTGGATTAGCTCACTGTGGCAAGCCTGATGAGGCAGTTGGAGTTTTCTGCGAGATGAGCAAAACACTGGAGAAGCCCACTGGCATTACCATCATAAATCTTCTTGAAGCGTGTTCTCTTTCTGCTGAACTGAGAAGGTCAAAATGGGCCCATGGAGTTGCAATCAGAAGAGGCTTTGCAGCCGAGGTAGCTGTTGCAACTGCAATTGTTGATATGTATGCAAAATGTGGTGCCATTGATACCTCCAGAAAGGTCTTCGATGGAATGCCACAGAGAAATGTCTTGTCATGGAGTGCCATGGTAGCAGCGTATGGTATGAATGGTCTTCCCAGAGAGGCATTGGCATTGCTCCCAGAAATGAAATTGCAGGGTCTGAAGCCAAACTCTGTGACTACTCTCTCAGCACTATCTGCATGTAGTCATGGAGGGTTAATTGAAGGCGGCCTTTCTTTTTTAAAATCAATGGTCCATGAATATGGGATAGTGCCCGGGTTGGAACATTATTCGTGTGTGATTGACATGTTGGGTCGCGCAGGCAAGCTTGACAGTGCGGTGGAATTGATTGACCAGATCCCCGATGGTCTTAAGGCTGGTGCAAGTGCTTGGGGAGCTATTTTGAGTGCCTGTAGAAGCCATGGAAACAGTGAGCTTGGTGCAGGAGCTCTCTCTCATGTTCTTGAGCTGGAGCCTATGAACTCAGCAGGATATTTGCTTGGATCAAGCATGTATGCTGCGGAAGGTTTATGGGGAAGCGCAACGAGAATGAGACGGTTGGTGAAAGAGAGAGGGCTGAGGGTCTCCGCTGGCTACAGCTTGGTTCACGTTGGCAACCGAGCTTGGAGATTTCTTGCAGGGGATTGCTCCAACCTCCGCGCTCCAGAGATAGACATCATGGTTAAGCAGCTGCATAGTTGCATGAATATTGACGAAAGGATTCACTCGGGAGTCGTTGAATGCTGAGGTGTATTTTCGTCTCCTTGTGAGCAAGATCTTTGATCGAATGAGCTAGTTCAAGATTGACAGCAATTGATGTTCGATTCAATCAGTAAGTACACCTGTTAATGCTGCTGAACCAAGAATTCATGCTAGTGCACATTTGTAGTGATGCCTATGAAGAAAATGAACATAAATTTGATTATTACTTGACTAAAAGAAATCATGGACGCACCCAAATGCAATTTGAAAGGTTGTAATGTACATATGATTAAAAATTGAGCAAGAGGTGAAAAGTGAAAAAAAAAAGTTGAATAAAAACATGATTTATTTTTATTTTTCTTATTTTTCCTTTATCTTTTATTTTCCTCCTTTATTTTTTTTTCTTTTAGAATAAGTTGTTAAAAAATGAAAAGATTAATTTATTCAATCAATTTGTATTTTTATTTAACTTTTTAATATTTAGAACTCATGTATACAATAACATATAAAAAAATTTTGTCAAGCTGAAGCGGGCGTTCACTAATATTAGAGTAGAAAAAGCGTGCAACAAAGTAAAAACAATCTTTTCTTGTGGACTTTGAAATTCCCACACGTCAAAACCCTAAAATTTCCTCAAAAGCTCATCCCCACAATTTCATTTCAATGCGAACCGTAACTGTAAAACCCTAATTCCCCCTTCTGTCACAATCTGAGCGGAATCATTATGGCACCCGGTCTCAGAACGACTTCCGGCGCCCCTCCCTCTTCCCGCAAGCGCCACCTCTCCGATTGCGCTAAGCCCAAAACTCCAACGCCGTTGGATCTCTCTTCCCCTAAAAAGACCCGGGACCTCCCCAACTTGACAGAATGCCAAGCCTGCGGATCCCGAACCGACACCGCCAACGGCAAGAACCGAATTCAAACGCTTTACAGCGAGTGGCGCATTGTTCTCCTCTGCTCTAGATGTTCTCATCGCGTTGACTCATCCGAAATCTGCTCTTATTGTTTTAAAGAAGCCTCCGAAGATTGCTTTTCTTGTGGCCAATGTAAGCGTTCCCTTCACAAAACTTGTTTTTTAGATTACAAATCTGTTCCGCCGTGGTCCTTCTCTATTTGCGGTTCGGAATTTACGGTTTGCATCGATTGTTGGGTCCCCAAACAGATTGCTCGTAAAAGGGGTAATTTCAGGCGCAATAAAAAAGCCAGGAATTCTAGCATTTTGGATAATAGGGACGGTGGGGGGGCTAAATTGTTGGAATCTGTAGTGAAAGATGCGAATTGTGCGATGGGGAAGAAGGTTGAGGCAGCAGTTAAGGCTAGGGAGATGGCGGTTAAGAAAGCCATTGTGGCCAAGCGGGCTGTGGAATTGGCGAGTAATGCATTGGAAGAGTGTGATGATGCTGAATTGGCGTTTCGGTTGCATAGGGCAATGAATAGTTCGCCTAGGATTTCAAAGAATAGAATATTGGGTGATCAAAATGGTTTGGAGCCATTGATTGCTGGTAATAGGGCTTTCAGTGGCTTGAAACCAACTGAGATAGTTTATGCACGGCGTAGTAAGAATCCAACTCAGATAGTTTATGCTTGCTGTAGAAATGAACCAACTGAGAAGGTTTATCTAGGGCGCAGAAAGAAACCAACTAAGTTAGTTTATAAACGGCGCAGAAAGCACAGCGAATGCAAGGAAGAGTGTGGTGTTGAAATAGGAATGAAGGAGAGAGAGGAGAACTGTTCTAGTTTGTTGTTGAACTCAAGCGGGTTTCATAGTGGCATGAAATCTGAGTCTAAACCTTGTAATTACCAAGATGACTGTACTGTCTTTAAAGATACACGGTCTGATGTGAAACTTGTTCATTATTTGTTAACATACAGTAGGAAGAAATCAAACCCAAAGGAAACTCCAAATGGCAAAATTAAGTCCCTATCTGAAGGATATAACCTTGAAAGTCAGATTACAGCTCCTCAACTGCCAGAATCCCTAATGATCTCGACTTCTACACTCCAGCATTGTGATATTCCTCATCAAGCTGCAGCCGGTGCAAGTGACTCGTAGACTGAAGAAGGTAATGGAAAGTTCAGCCTTCTTATTTTACTTTTTATTAATTTTTTTTTGTTTTTCCAAATAGTCTCAGTTGTAATGGAAGTTTTTTATACAGTTGCCTGCCCTGTTTTCTGATTTTCCTTGGTTGTTATTCATTGCAGCATTCTTTTCCTTGGATTGGGTTGTGGATAATTTGTCTGGGATGCTTTGAGGATGCTCTGCAGAGTAGCTGGTGTATATAATTGCAAGCCAGTTGAGGAAAAAGTGCTGCCGAAGATAATCTTACAACTTTTGGAGGTTCCTGGTTGCAACTTAAAAAGTCTCATGGTCATGGGAATATCCACATATTGGATGGGTAAGTGCCTAATGTTTGTGTTGCCTTCCTGTGATTTTGGAGTTGTAATTGCCCCTAAACATGTCCAATAAGTGGCAGTTTCAAGAAAAAAAATTGATTTTTTCTAAATTATTGGCAAATAAAAGTGGGGACCCTCGTTTTAAGTGCGGATTTTGTATCAGGAAATATTCTGTATCATGAGCTCTTAACATTTGAATCCTCTATATCTTAGTGTTTGTGCCATCTTCTGAATGTTTTGCAGGGATATATTTAAATGAGGTCTGGATGAAAATGTTTTTGAATACAGTCATAGATGTTGGTGATAACCTATTTTAAATCATCAATACATTCAGCATAATATTGAGCAAAATATTTCTTCTTTTCATTTGGCAAAATATCCCCTTGTATTTATGATGTTATCTATGAAAGTTCATTGTTCTGTTTGCACAGTAGTTCTACTGATGATGATCCTTGGATTATTGACAAGCTAAATTGAAGCAATACCTCACATGGTGATAGCCATTTGAAGATGATTTACTCTTTGCAACAAAGCACTTGATTATAATCTGTCATGGACTATTGCCCCCTGAAGACTAATGGAATTGCTGCAAAATGGTGCGTATGCTTACTTTGTGAGCGCTATGGTAAAGAGCTTAAATGTGAAGGTAGCCCCCTTTTTTTGGTCTAATGGCTTTTCAAATTTTTCCATTTATGTAGTATTGTTCACCAGTGCTCAGTAAGAGACTTTTTTGTTGCAATGAATGTGATCTTGGTGACCAAGCACAAAGCATAAGGTTCAGTGTTGAAGGTGGTGACATCATGCAAAACTGCTAAATGGAAGGACTTGATCTAGATCATTTCTTGAGAATCTTGGTTAGGCAAGTTCCCTTTTTGGTTCATCTTGACTCATTTAACAGTTTTTGGTTAAATTTTAATGTTAGACAACACTTCACTTCTTATCAAATGAAGCTTTTTGGAAATTTTACTAGAGGATGTTTTAATATTGAGTGCATCATGTTTTTGTCTTAAGATTTGTTCCATTGCCTGTAATGATAATAAACATTTGTCCTAATGCGAAATTTGTTTTCAACATTTTCCATTTTCCAAATTTTATCTGTTTCATCAACTCTTGTAAAATGCTTGCCTGAGTTAAACATGTTAGCATTCAATGGATGTGGTCTGAATACAATCAAATAGAAAGCAATAATTTTTCCTTTTCACTTAATAACAGAGTATGCTGTCTTAGAATTAATGGAAAGCCCCTTGTTTTGCCAATACTTCTATTTGAGAGTATGATTCATTGAATTTCCTTTTTTTTTCACTTAACGTGTATCAACAAATGCCGCGTCCCAAGATGCACGAGATTGGGCATCCAGCTGTGCACAAAATTGAAGGTGTAGTTGCCCAAATATGCATGCAATTATCCAGCTGCAATAACATGTGTTTACATTTTTGTTCAGTTATATTTTGGTAGAGGGATTAGATTCAACATTTTGAGGATTAAATTTAAAATAGAACTGAATAAGAGGAGTGCTAGGCAGAACTTATAAGTGACAGGAGATGGAGCCTAGGCGCAACATAAGGTGAGGCTTGGTGTTGGTGAATCATTGCACTCAACCCCCGCCTCCCATGTTGCTTTGGTGTAGCCTCTGATGCCTTCCAATAAAAATAAAAAAAGACGACTCAACCTAATTTCCCCACTTGGGATTTTATTACTTCGAAAAAGAAAAAGGTTGAAAGTGGGGGAAGGTTTATTAACAGTGGTGGGCTCTAAGCCACCCCAGAAGACGAAGAAAGAGGGATAGAATGTGGGGTGGAAAAGTGTAAAATTTGGTTGTAAAGGTGAAGGAAGTTGAGCCTTGGTTCATTATTTTAGCCAAAAGAAGGATATGTGTAGACTGCACGCCATCACGACTGGGGCCGATGTTGGCAACTTTCGTGTGGAAGGCGCACTTCCCTAAAAACTAGTGTTTTATTCTTTATTAAGTATTATCTAATAATCAAATGGATGGTCACCAGGTCAGCAAATCCACCTCCGATTCCACTCGACCAGCCATCTTTACAAATAAATTCAACCCCTTTCCATACGTTTGAGCACTCCATTCAATTACATGCCAACCCCTCTTTTTCTAAGTTTATAATAATCGGAATGTCGCTTTACGTGCTCTTTCCTTGTTTTTCTTTCTTTTGGAAAATAAAAATAAAAAGAAGCAATAATTTAAAACCAAGTAGTCGTTTGAGTTTTGAAACCCACAAACAGACACTTACGACTGCACCAGCGATCACAGCTATGTTGAACATTTACCCAATATGTTGAAGGTCAGGAGTGTGTGTGCACAAATAGCTGAGGTTTGATACTGGACATCTGAACTTTAGCCAAGTAACAACTTTGTAGAAAAACAATTAGTGTGTATAAGCAGCTACTTTCCACATAATTTTGTAGCAATAATTCCACCAGTGACATTAATATTAGAAACTGCCAGTTGTAGAATCGCTTGCTTTCAACTAATCTTGGAATAGTTTCCAGCCAATATAAAGCATAAACCCAAGTCATAGCTTCTTTTTTATTTTTGTTTTTTTTTTCACTTGAATGGTTCCTTAGAGAATTCAATTTTTTTTTTCTTTTTGCTGCTAAATGCCACGCTTCCAAATTTGAAACCCCAAGTCTGTGATGGGATTGGAATGGAGAAAATGAAATGAAAACCTAATTATGTAATAAATGGCAAAAAAAGAAATGAAAAGTGATGTTGGTTGCCATATACATAAAATGTAATTTAGAGAGTAAAGAAAGAGTGTTCACGTTAGATTCCAAGCTCTTGCTCTCAAATTCACGGTGATGACTCTACTGGTAATGCAGAACTAGAAATTGACACTTGTAAGATATTGAAACTTGCTATACGTACATACATATATATATATATATATATATATGATATATGAGCATTTTTATTAAGACAGAGTACTAGCTAGACTGGTTTGCATTAATTGATTCAGGCTCTCACTGCTGAATCCAATTGGATGTTATGCAATGAAATGAACTAAAAGCATATTGGAATATACATACATTAATTAATTGTTAGGAGCGTGTGTCTTCCTCATTCCTTCATCTTTGCCCACCACAATTCATAATCAACCTACTTGGTCACTCACCATGCCAAAATCTTGCTCTATAAATTCTCTCGATGAGAGGCGTGTGTCCTCCACAAGTCTTCCTTTCTCATCCTATTTTCTTCCTTTGAGAATATTATTATTATTATTATTATTGTCCTTGTTTTTGTCCATCATGGCTGCCCCCCAAACTCGTCAACTTTCATCGCTTGACAAGGTTGAGATGTCTACACATGTAAACGACACTGAGAAGAACCAGGTTCAAGAACCTGCAGATAATGAGTTTGACTACTCTCAGAGAGGACAGTGGCTTCGTGCCGCCGTGTTGGGAGCCAACGATGGATTAGTTTCCGTTGCATCTCTAATGATGGGTGTTGGATCTGTTAAAGAAGACGTCAAAGCCATGATCGTTGCTGGTTTCGCAGGGTTGGTTGCTGGAGCCTGCAGCATGGCAATTGGAGAGTTTGTGTCTGTGTATACCCAAAGGGATGTAGAGATAGCTCAAATGAAACGAGAGAAGCAAAAGAGAGAGAGTGAAAATGTTGATGGTAATGATAAAGCGGGTGATCAGAAGGAGCAGCTGCCCAATCCAGGACTAGCTGCTGCAGCATCAGCCTTGGCCTTTTCAGTTGGTGCAGTGCTTCCGCTATTGGCAGCAGCCTTCATAAGGGACCATAAGGTAAGGATGGCGGTGGTGGTTGCGGTGGCTACCATGGCTTTGATGGTGTTTGGAGCGCTGGGTTCTTTGCTTGGGGGGACTCCGGTAGTGAAGTCCAGCGCCAGGGTGCTTGTTGGAGGATTGATGGCCATGGCTATTACTTTTGGGCTCACCAAGTTGATTGGCTCTGGTGGGATGCAAAGTTGAGTTGCTTCATCCTCAACTCTTCTTTCTTCTTTCTCCTTGCGTGTTCCACTGCCCAATGCAAATTGTTATACATGCAAGGGCTCGGTGTGGCTTAATCTCTTTTTCCTTTTCTTCGTCAAGAATTCAGTGTGTTTGGGACAAATTATGTAAAAACAATAAGATTTAGTTAAATGTAAAATATTAACTACAATAATTAAATTTGTGCAATGATAATATCAGCAGCCCAATTCTACTACAAATAACTAGTATAATAAATTATTTATATTCATGGTTTTCTCTTCCTTTCCTGTGGAAGGATTGAAAAAAGGAAGTGGCAATTGCTTTGTCATGAATTTATCACCATTAAAGCTCTTTTGTGTGAACTGTGAATATGTAAAATCTATTGTCAAAGTTAGTTGGTGACAATGGTGAAATGTAATTAAACAATTTTTTTTGGAGCCATGTGTTGCCATAATTTTTTTATGACCTTCAACCACTGGTAAAGGTAGAAAACTCGAGTCAAAATCCTTAAATAGAATCATCAAAAAATTTTATATTATTACATATTTTACGGATTAATAATTGATGTATTTTTATAGCATATATAAATTTTATACACAATCAATAGATCATATAATGCCACCTTCTTAACAAATGAAATTTAAAAACTGAAGAATCCTTAAAAGTAAATATTCATAAAAAAGTGTTTAATTGGGTAAAAGTAATTCTTAAATTTTGTTTCTTACACTTTCTTTGATTTTTATCAATTGGGGAAATTATAGGTATATATAGTTGGTCACATTTGCAAATTAATCATACAATTTTGATATCCTACCAAAAGTTTGAAACACCAATTTTGGTCTCTTGATGCATCAAGTTGATTAAACAATCTGAACCTCATGAAAAATTAACAACAAAAAAAGGAAAAGACTAAACACATCAAGGCCTATTGAATTTTAGAGACTGAAAAGCTTTTCAATGGCCATGCGTGTACCCTCCTTGGCTGTAAGGATATGTTTGTAGATTCGACATTCCAATATGTCCTTGCATTCCATTCCTTTTATATTGCTCCCACATTGAGCGTTCTTCCACCAACAACTTCTGCTTCTTCTCCATGTCTGACATTTGCACGTATGACGGTGGCGCCACCGCAAGCGACGCGGAGAACGGATCACCACCGTTTGTTCCCGTGTTCTTTCCATCGGATGATGGGGGAGCCGGTAATGCTAGCATTGCAGGTCTTCCGGCTGAGCCAAATGCAACGCTACTAGCACTGCCCGTTGCTGCATAACCTGATGAAACAATGGCTGCGATTGTTTGGCCCTGTTGGTACATGCCATCAAGCAATAACATGTCTAACCCACCTGCAAGAGTCGTTCGCTGGTTGTTTAAGTTGCTTGCTGATTGAACCAGGGCAGATTCCCAATCAGCTTCGTCCTTGAAAGCTTCCCATCCTGGACCTGACGGAGGACCGGAGGGTGCAGCACCATCAAACAAAGCCAACGCCAATTTGTCTGCGTGATCTTGACTTGAAATTGCGTCCTCTCCTAGGTTCAATAAGTCACCCTCTTGTTGCACTACAATAGCTTTCGAATTATCTTCTTCCTCTTCTTCCTTGTGTTCTTCCTCAACAGGGGCTTCACAGAAATCTTCGGGGGCTGGTAACGCCTTGATGGCATTCATGTCTTCTTCCATTGCTTCCGTTTCTTTAACTTCCTGCTGCGGTACCGGTTCATCCTTAACTTCATCCCGGATACTCTTGCCTTGTGCCAACACAGACTTGTCACGGATAAACTCATCAATGAGGTCAAGTTTTTTCTGCGTAATTTTCTCAATTTCCGGATAGTCAGAAGCGCGTGCAAGGCCTACACTCTTGCACCAGGAATAGAAATTCTCAATCTCATCAAACTGCTTCCCTACACGGGAAAAAATCTCATAGACTTTCACGGATTCAGAAACATCAAGCTCCATGAAACGGTCGATTAAAATTCCCAATATTTCTGTTATGTCGTAATATATCTGGAAACTTTCTTTCACTATTGGGTAAAGAGCCACGCTCACGACCCTGTTGCACTTTGCTGAACCTGTTCAAATCCAAGAGAGGCAAATTACTATAGGTACCATTTCATAAGAAAAGCAAACAACCTCATATCCTCAATGCAAATAATCTCCACCAAGAAGCTAGTAATACATTAATGCCTGATACTCAAACCTGTTGGTCGACAGGCTAAGAAGCGCTCGAGGAGCTGTTGCAAATGCTGCAACCTTGAAAATATTTGCTCAGTCTTCATCTCACGGACTGGTGTGGATCTGACAACGATTGCCTTATCGTTTTCTTCCTCTTCTTCATCATGAATATAGGCGCTACGTTTCCCACGCCGTCCTTGCATCTTGTATTCCAATCTCTCATCAAGGTACAGTGCATAGGTACGCACAAATGCAGAGTAATCCCAGGAGTTGGATTGTGAAGTATCACGGAAATCTGACATGTTGAGAATACGAGTCCCACGCCTCGTTGAAAAGAAAATCTCTTGTTCGTACGCTGGATCACCCTCGGCCAGAAGCCGCTGGATTAACATAAGGGTTTTCAGCGCCACTGTCCAATTTTTGGTCTTGTTGAGGCGTCTTGAGAGGGTGTTAACGCAGGCACTGATGTAAGCACGTGAATAGGAGGTTAAACTAAGTATTTCTCGAATGTGTCTCTCTTCAGCTGGGTATTCTTCGTGCCTTGTTGCCTTAACAATGGCAACATCGAGGTCGGAGAGTGAGGTACTGCCGCCAACTTTGGCCAGGCTTATGCTGGTCTGGTCCTTGACATGACCAAGGGCTCTTCTGATCTTGCTTGGAGCCATGGATTTTTAAGCTAATAATTAAATCACCCAAGTAGCTCGAACGGTAATAGCTTCTGCCTCTGTTTTTGAGCTTTAACAAGGGCGAATAAGTAAAACTGGTAAAATTTAATCAAAGTTTGTTATGATCAAAAAGTGAAATGTTATCCAGAGTCTCGATCAATGCTTGAGGGAAACTATGAAAATGAATGCTCAGAATCTTGGAAAACATAAGCAATGGAATCCCACCTGTTTCGCTAGCTTTTTGGCCTTAATTGGAAAAGAACGTCTCAGATATAGTCTGGGAAAAATGCAAGATGAGAGTAAAATTCCCAACAACAATCGTTAGAGAAGATTGTTGATGGGAGGGAAGGAAGGGAGAAGGCAAAAGACAATGAGGATATATTTTTCTCCTCTCCTCGTGTAAAGCCTTCCTCTTCCCTCTTTCACTGTCTTTTACCTGTTTTTTTTTTTATTATTTTTTTTATTTTTTTCTTTTGTTGTTGCCTAAATCAAAGGTTATGTATCCTTGCTCTCATTCAACCATGCATTGCCCTTTATTTCCCGTTACTTTCGCACGAACAAGAAAAGTTTCAACGGGAGACAAGAAGCCATATGGCAAATGCTAATTGGCTGTCCCCAAAAGAAAACTCGATTCAGTTGTGTCAAAGGAAATTCTGGGGCAGGTCAGGTTTGTTCAACCTTTGACCTTTTCAGAGTTGCATATGGACCGCTAAAAGGACTGCTTCACGTCGATAGACATCACAGTGTAGCAGTCGATAGACATATTTAATGAAATATACTTTATTTAATTGGATTAGATATTTGGCATCTTAAATACTACTTAAGAAATTTTTGTTCTTATTGTTCATGGAGACTTTGGTGGATGATCTCTGTTATGTGCCATGCATGAAAGTCATAATGTCTTCATTAAATAATTTTTCTTAATGGTATTTTCCACCGTCAGTTTCGCTAGTTCTTTTTAATTCGGAAATTTTTATTTATAAAATATGAATCAAATGTTGATGTATCTTTTATATTCAAAAGAATTATTTATTCATACATTAAGTAGAAATATATATGTATAATTTATTCATATATTCAAAATATGCATGTTCAGAAAGCAGCAAAAAGAATAAAATGCCTTTCCTCTTTTTCTTCTCTCTCGATGCTTATATTACTATGTATGTTTCTGATGTTCGTATTATAAGGTATTACCATTAAGTTCTTCAACGTGATAAAAAATCTTGGAACATTTCAATTTTTATAATCTGCCAGAAAGAATAAAGAAAATCCAGAGGGAAAGAAACCCTACCAGTTACTATATATTTCAAAGATTATGTGCGACTAAGGTCTGATCCACCATTTTTTACTTACAAATCCAGCAAGAAATTCACAATCAGCAAAGAAATAACATGTTCCAGCAGTTAAAAGTGTCGAGGAAAGTAGGGTTATTACAGATACATGCCAGTGGTCAGCAACTACATCCAGGCATTCAATCCCCCAAAACGCAGCTTTCCAAGTTTGGCAACTCTGATCCAGCTGGCTTCTTTGTGGAGATGCCCAGCGACATTCCAACAGAAACTAAAGTCTCAAGTGATCTTCCACTGTTTGCTAAGAGGTCATCATCTATCTTAATTGCATCCTGCAAATTAGAGCAGGCATCAAACAATCTATATAAGTATTCGCTGCTCATAATGAAATTCATAAGCATAAATGATGACAAGTAGACTGTCTCATACGCAACAGAAAGTCATAATAAAACAATCAGTACAAAGGATGTGAAATTGAGAACTGAATCCCATCTTTGAGACAATATTTGACGTCTCGAGTTTAGAACAGGTACATAAAATGAAAACTAGCATATCTAAAATAAGGAATCATGAACAAACTTAATAAATTCAATGCAGAATGGAAGTTTTGAGAAACATAAAATTATCTAAACTATTTATCCAGTGAGTAGTTAGAAAGAAGATGAATAGAATAAATTCAAGGTACTTGCCAAAACCCCACCCTTATGTCCCTTTCAATGTGGAGAAGAAAGAGAGTGAGAGAGAGATAGATAGATGATGAGAAACAATTTAAAGGGTCAAAAAAAAAAAAAAAGACTACCGAGGGATAATATAACATTGCCACTGACTTCCTTCATCATATAAAGGTGGTCAAAAACCAATAAAGCAACTGCAGTAGATGATACCAACCTTTTCAAAGACACAAATCACTGTGCTCCCACCAAATGAGAAATATCCAAACTGTGGATGGAACAAATAATTGTCAATTACAAGAATAACAGTATACTGTACCGCAAACATCTAAAAAATAGAATAAAACCATGGAGTGCTAACCTCATCTCCTTTTTTCACAACATCACCTTCCTTCTTCACAAAAGTTATGCTACCAACCATAGTTGCTCCAATTGCCACAAATGCCACCTGCAGAATGAAGGGAAGGGGTTAAAAACGTACTCTTGTCATTTGCAAGGAAACAAATTTTGCTTCTTTCATGCAAGCTATAAGAGGGCGACAATGAAATAGCCATCAAATGAAGGCAAGAGGTTGTGGTCCTAATAATATAGTGTATTATATGCCTCTATTCCATGCAGAGCGTTGAGCCACATCAGAATTTTAAAAAAGTATAAACAAAAATTTCAAAGTCAAGTAAAGCAAAGAGACAAACCTTTCCAAACTCTGCAGTAGAAATAATGGACACCACTCGTTTATTCTCTGTGAAAACATTACAATATTTGCTATTGACAGCAATAGGATTAACCTAGGAAATGGAAATAAGGTGTAAACAAACGGGAATCATACAAAAGCCAGTAGTAAAAATTGAGGTTCATAAATGATAAAGAAAGAAACTGAGAAAGAAAAGAAAAAAAAACCCTAGCCAAACATGTCCGACAGTACATTTATGCACTTACCGTGTATAAGGATCCAGGAATCTTTACAAATTGCTCAATGGTCCCAGAAACTGGAAAATGAAACCTATGATAGTCCTGTTACAAGGCTACGGGAGTCAGTTTAAAGCAACAAAACCAGAAAAAATCATTTTAGGTTTGGTCATGTTACCAAAGTAACAGTGAGGAGCTTGCACCACCTACCTGTGGGGCCAACCTGAATATCACCAAAGTTCCATCAATAAAAGCACTTGAACAGATTTCTTTCCCCAGAAGACCTTGAATCGAAAACTTTCGACCCTAAAAATTGCCGATGCAACATTAAAGTGTGTTACTAAGTGTTTTTCTGGAGAAGAGGAAGGAGGACAATGAGAAGAAGAAAAAAAAATCATATAGAAAATTATGATAGTAGGATAGTGTAAGAGTACATGATAGATGGCTTAGTTGCAGTTGGTTAAAAGAATGATATAAGTGAGATCAAGTTGTTCTCTATATCTGTTTTGACTCATATTTCAAACAATGTGTAGAACTCAATATTAACATTTCACCTTAACAAAACAATTTTTCCGATTAGGAAACTATTATGAACCAAGAAAACTAAAACACAATATTACTTTCAATAAAACACACACACACACAGACATTGGAGATATTCCAAGTGGAAGCAGTAATACCTTGATCCAAAGTCGTAGACTATCTTGTACTGATTTAAATGCCATCAACCGACTATCAGCAGCACAGACAGCTACATCATCACGCTCCATGGAAGCAACTGGTCTTGCTCCAGGCTTTAACTCTCTCACAAAAAATTCATTAAATGTCTGAAACGACAAAAAGTAAGTTTCATATTGCCAAGAACCTGCAACTACCAGAAAGAGAAGTTCCAGCAATGCTACCATAAATTATGCTACCACAAATCCTAGAACCTAAATTAACAAGAATTAAAGCAGAATTGCAAGTTATGTGCCAAATCTCTATTAGTTCAACTAAAAATGCACCCAGAGTAAAGAGACTGCTTACATATGAATAACTGTCACAGAGCAAGCCAAGCTCAATTTTACCTATGGTACGCTTGTCATTTTGAAAGGGGGATCAAGTATGAATTTTATCGACTGTAGATATTGAGTGTGGGCAATGGTAGTATGTAGCTTGGTTACAGGGGGGGGGAGGGAGAGAGAGAGAGAGAGAGAGAGAACTAACATCCTCTATCAAAAAATCTCAACTTAGAAAATCCATGCTAATATTATTGAATTTAGTCTTAGTCTTTTATGCCCATAAAACTTCATTAAGAACTTAGTCTTTTTTCCAGTAATATTATTGAATTATTTGTGCATAAGCACACAAAAAAATAAAAATAAAAAGACAAAAGAAGCACCCCATAGAGCAAATTTATTCATCAGGTGAATCATTTTCAGCATTTTAAATTTGGAACAGTGCAGCAATTCTGGTAAATAAGTTGAAACTTCAAGATGCCTAGACTAGGTTTATTATTTATAACAAAGAATTGACTTATTCTTTCAACTTGAGCTTCTTTATATATACCACTCAAATACAGGTTAGGATTTACAGCAAGAATAGGGCACATCTATAAACCCATAAGAGTTACCCCCAGCCATTCTTGCTACCAACTGAGCTTTAAGTCCACACAAGGCAATGGCTCAACTACAGGAAAGGGCAGGGAGGATGTTTGGATTCCTAGGTCTACCAACAAGCCAGGGATTCAACTGCTTCCATTAAAAAGAAAGAAAAAAAATTCAAATTTCAATTACCTTAAAATGATCCAAAGGATACTTGACTTCAGCCATATTAATTTGATCCTGCAATACCATAGTTAACTTATATAAGAACACAACACAAATTTCTGAACTCAGGGATTTTTAGCAAGTTTAGACTTTAAGTTAACAACATCAAAACCAGCAGTGACCATGAATTAGACAGAGAAAGAAATGTATACCAATGGATGGATAAAAATATAAATGACAAAACAAGATCAAAAAATATCGACGCATGTCAAACGAGAGAAACATGATTGCTACAAGTTATGCACAATTATTCCTTTAGGAACCAGGATACAGCCAGAAATGTGAGAAATGATAAGGAAAAATTAGAGTGAAAAACATCCCTTCAATCAGTTTCCATAACAAGTTATAGCCTATCCAACATTACTAGTTTGTTGATCCATTTTGGTCAACATTTGACAAAAAAATTGGCAAGCAGAAAAATATTGTTGTGTGAACAATTAGGTCTTGCCCATTACAAAAAGTCAATGCAAAACATTTCATTTGTCAGGTGTATTTAATTATATTATAAATAAAAATAGGGAAGCCCAAAAAATCACATAAGCCTACAACTATAATAAATATTTGGCCATATCACTCAAAGCAACATATTAAAAATTCTACAGGTCAAAACTCTAAAGCATTCATCGAGTAAGTCAAAGCTATCATGACAGATTGCAATGGTTCTTCAATAAAACAGAGTATCATACCTTGAAAAATTCAACAAACTTTAATATATCTTTAGCAGATTCAACTGAATTCATCTGTCTTCCTTGCCTCTCCGAAATGCTTTGCAAGATTTCCTTTGCTCCTGCATCCAAACAGCCCACCAAAAGATTAGAGATGGGAGACATCAGTTAAGACTTCAGACTTTGGGAGGTCTACTTGCTGATAAAATTATTTAAAATTTACCTCCTTTGTGTATTGGATGGAATAATGATATAAATTAAGTAAAACTACAAGTTTATATATCTATACGATATGTAAAAAATAAGGATTTTGAAAAACTTTTTGATTGACAAAAAACGAACATCTTTACTCATTACATTTCGAAATTGTCATTTTCTATTTTAAATAACTTTTAATTATTATATAAATAATATTTACAATTTTACATAGTAGTATCATACAAGGATTGATGCTGGTAAAATCTTTTAACTGGCAAAAATAAACATATTTGTTCATTTTATTTCTAAACTGCCATTTAAATAATTTTATCATATATATTTCAGATTTATCAATTTGTAAATAAATATTCTAATTGCATTGAATGAATTTTATTAAAAATATTTATATTATAAATATTTATAAATTTTATCCAATACGTAAATAAAAATTCTAATTGAATAACTGCCATTAAAAACTACTTTTTCAAAATTTTAACAGTATTTAACAATATAGATCAATATTACAAATTCCAATGATTTATACTTCAAACTTTGCATTAGAAACATTTTTATTTATATACAAGTTTTATTTAAAATAAATAAAAAACAAGTATTCACATACAAACACACATGACAACAAATACTAGTTTGTAACTAAATGGCAAAAAGCTAAAAGGATTTATTGAGTCTAATATTCTATCTATTTCAATATCCTAAATTGTACATAAAAATCAAGTGAATATGCTAAATGGATGATACATTAATTTATCTTTCAGAGAGATGCAAAACACATGTGACTCATTTAAATTAGATCAGAGTCGATTTTTCTTGTAGTTATCCCATCCTATAAGGGGAAAGCCACGTGGCATTCTTGTTTTTGGCAGGGATCACACTCAAATTTGGATGTGTATTGTATTTATATAAGAATGATACTAAAAGCAATATAAAGGGTAAGATCATCTTTGAGCCACATTTCATCCCAATTAACCATCACACACAATGCATCCCTCATTGCGATATACAAAACCAATGTCAAATCTTGAATATGAAACCACCAAACTTGTCCATTTCTTCTATTATCTTTATAAAGAAAACAAAGAATGATCTCTCTTCATTTCAAATATTAGAAAGAATTTGCAAGTATAATCATAGTAAAAAAAATTGTCATTGCAATAATCTGCACATGAAATTGAAATTGGGTAAAGGTGCTACAAGGTTATTGCTCATTCTTAATCTAAATATGCGGCCCAAAGAAGCACAATTTTCAAAAGCTATCTTCAATCACGAAAATCCCACTACAGACAAATTATTTGTCAATAACTATTAAGATGAATTTCAACTTCAGTATGCATGCTATGAGTGCATGTGTAACACAAAAAGGCATACCTTTATCCATAAGGCCAAGTCCTATTTTTGACTGGTAAATGGCTCTCATTGATAGAACAATCTTTGCATCAATTAGTTCTTCAACCAGCCTCTTTGTCTTTCGGTCAAAGACCTAAAGCAACAAACTGTTAAAAGAATGATAACATGGAAGAGAAACTTCTACTGGAAGTACTGAAATGCAACTCAATAGCACCAAGAAACCACCAAAAATCAGCAGATCAAGATGAAAGTTTAAAAAAAAAATGAAAACCAAGAAAATGTACCAAAATATGTGAAGCACTTGACCCAGAGTTCAAACCAACATCGTATGATGAAAAATGAGCCCACTCACTTAGTTTGAACATCCACCTACAAAAATACAATTTGAACTTGCAATTTAAGCCATGGCAATAAAGTAAAATGATAAGAAATTTTAAGACAATATTCTAAAATCACATAGGTGAAGGACGAACATACTCACCCATATGAGGCCTGATTCTCAGTCAAGAATCCTCCTGTCATAACCTGGTTACCAGTTCCTTCGTCAAAACACAGAGTCAAATGAATCACAGTGTTCAGCTTATCAGAGACTTCAACTATCTCACCACAGACCGGGCAGCAATTCATAAGTGGTTCTCTGCAATACAGGAATGAAGTACACAAAAAGAACTGATAATACTGCATACAAGTTTATGGAAAAATTGCGAGTTGAATACATAGACAAAATAGATGGAAAAGTACTTCAAAGGCAGTCACCTTGTCTCACCAAATATACGACCCACTAGAGAATCGTGAGTAGGATATGATGCAACAGTATGATTATTTCATTCTTTGTCAATGACATCAGATGCAAATGGTAGTTTTTCCACATAAACCATCTGAAAAACATACATTGGCTGACTCTTGAAATCTTTTATTGGGATGTATAAACATGAACCCATTAGATCTACCATGAGTGATTTCACATAACATGGAAGCCCAAGAAAGCTCAGTCAGCACTCAAATAAGGGGCAGGACCCAAAGTTTACTCAAAGTGGGAGCTTGAATATATGTCGCACGGGTGTTTCATATTCCCACTACCCTGACTATGCATCCACCCACGACCAAATGATACCCTAATCATGTAAAATAAACTCACATTTGAGTTTAAGAACATCTGAGTTGCCATACAGAAACTAAAAGCAAAATTCAGATAGATGAGTAAAGCTTAAAGTGGTAACCATCTCTGACAAGTAGCCCCTACACTCAACGATGTGGAAATGAAAAGGAGCTGGATAAAAACACAGAAAATTATGGTGTCAAATTCTCAAGACAAAGGATTATGCCTTAACCTGCAAGGATTCAGCATCATGGGAAAGACACATAAAAATAATCTTGAACAATAGTACAATTTAGAGGACCTTTCAGGTTTTCTTTATGGAAACAGAGTGTACAAATGGTAAAAAACCTTAACCTCCTGACTGAATGCAAGATGTAAATGACACACTGTATAAACAAATGTAGCAATAAAAGCAAAATAGTTAATGCTGTTAAATAAAGTACCTCTATATATCATTTATAATTTAACTTATACTAGGGGCATTACTTTTCTTGTTGAAGAGCAAGAAGTGCAGCCAACTCATCCATGCTCACAACACCGTCCCCATTTTTATCAGCGGCTTTAAAAAGCTCCTCTTTCTAGCAAATCAGTGGAAAGTTAAGGTCAAGAAGATAAAGTTCCGTGAAAACTTTAGTACTAATAGGATCATTGAGATTTGATGGCCTAAAGAGAAGATTTTCTGGATACAATTCCAAAAAGATAATCAAAACCATAGGCTCATACCTTGCTACCTGCCACATTATTGCCAAAAGCATTAATTAAGTCAGAAAACTCAGACATCGAAAGCATCCCATCTTCATTATAGTCCTGAATACATACAATGCAGAGTTTTAATGCAAGACTAGAGAGTCACATCAGAAGTCCAAAACACAGCTTTTCAAAAGAACTATGAGCAATATCTCCAAATTTTTTAACTATATACATGGAAAGAAAAACAAACTATTCTCATTTCAATTCAAAATTAGATTTAAACTTGAAGAGCAAACTAACTCGCATCCATTAGGATTTATTTTATTTTATTGTTTTAAAAGCCATGATTCGTTACACGTGTACCAGTTGAGTTTCAGCTTTTCACTCAAACCAATCACATATAAAACTGCATACTCACCCTGTGGAGAACAACCAAAAGCACTTTAGCAATAGGGAAAAAGGAAATGAGAAGCGATTATATGAAAGGGTGTTATCATTGTATTATAGTACCACACTTGAAAGAAGCCTAGAACAATAACATCTTCCTTTTTCCTTTTCTCACCACAAACTACTGATCTTGCATCACAAAATAAATCCCAAAAAAGGAAAACCTAAGGCAGATAAATCAGACATCTTACACACAAAGAAACCCTCAAGCCACACCACATTCTTCTTTCTTCTAACTATGCATAAGATACACATTTAGTTATTTCTCAGATAACCAATTTCATAGCTAAGAGACAAAGGTCAATGACTACATTGAAACCTAACATTTTTTCTGGTAATATGTTCAAGCAAATAAAATGTGGGATTGAAACAGATTGATACATATGACTTACCACTATTGATAAGATTCTTCTTGCAAAATTTTTCTCTGTTTCAATTGGATCCTGACAGTTATTCCCACTAGATGTTAGAAATGATTATAATAGCTCCAATTAACTTAGATAATCAATTGTTACATGATGCAAACCTCAACATCACAGGAAAGACAAATGCGGCCAACAACTATGTCAGATGACACAGGATCAAGCAGGTCAAATGCCTCGAAGTCAGAATCTGAATCCTGAAATGAAAAGTTTTATGCAATGAAGTCATCCTAAACAGTAATATAAAAGAAGATGTTCAATGAGAAGGCTACTCACCCGTGCTAGATAGTCAAGTAGACTGATATCACAGTACCCAATGAGATTATTCTTTGATAACCTATTGGTCTGCACCAAAAGAGCATATGTACAAATTGAGTACAACAAGATATGAAAAGAGAAAATGAAATTAGTAAAATAAATAAATATTCACTTTTAGCTTGTTGCATATACCTCAAATACTGAGATTCTGGCAACCCGAGGTCCATTTCTTTCCAAAAGAAGTTTCCTCTCCTATCAAGAGATGAAATCATGTTGTCAGATAACAGTAGCAAACAATACATAACTGGGAACATCAATTCAATGTCATAACCTTCATAGAATATATTAGCAGCCTTGAACAGCCAGCAACATTCAATTGGTCATTTAAGAAAGAACAAATTCAGAAGAAACTGTCACAAGAACTATGACAAGGACAATGATATGGTATTCTATTCACACCACACAATTTGCTCGTGCCAGTTAAGAAATTATACGGAAAAGCATGTGAACATCAATGAGGTTTGAGCACCTCCAAATGTAAACCAAAGGTAGCAGCTCATTTTCATTTTAACAAAGTGAAGAATCAGCCTAACCTCCTTTGTGCATCTTAATAAATGCTACTGAATTTGATTTTTCATGCCCCGTGAGTTCCACAAATGATATTAAACCCATGGGATTATTCAATCATGCAAAAGTACAAGGATCAGCATTTAATCATATAGTTTCCGAGGTACTCACACAGTTCCAGTTGGGTTTGTCAGTTCTGCACCACCAAAGGAACAACACAAAGAAAACAGTTAAAAACATGCATAAAACTTGAAACAAAATGTCAAAAGTGCATCATCATTACAGAACGACTATGTGCAGCAGATTAACAGGAAATTATTTGCAATCAAAATATAGGCACCACTGTAAAGACTAAATTGCAAAGGCGTACCAATAAGTGTAAGGGAAAAAATACAAGAACTATTTTATTATGCTTAGCTGATCAGAAATGTTTGTTCGAAACGTTTGCTCTCCAAATGAAACACAAGCCAGCCACTTGTCCTTAAACTTCATCTCCGCCTAGAACCAAAAAATAATAATAAAATAAAATAAAAAAGATAAAGAATCGCAGTAAATGAAATAAATAATAATAATATTGAGTGAAGTAAGGAGACGGTGAATAATACGTTAATTAGAGTAAGGAGAGCAATGCCGGCGAAATCCTCGGCGGTATTGAGTTTCTGCTGAGAAGAAGAGCCACGTGCACGGTGGTGACGATGGCGATGAAGATGCAGTCGCTGCTTCAACCGAGAGATACGTGAGGGTTTAGTATCTGCATCCGATGAAGAAGAAGAAGAGGAGTCGTCCTCCTTTGAGCTCCCGTGTCCCATACTCTCTGAAGACTAAAAGCTACGTCGTTTCCTTTCCTTTCCTTTCCTCCGGCGTTTTGTCGGGTTTTTTCCTTTTGTTTGAAATTTTCAGAAGAGGAGGATTGGACCGCTAATTGTTCAGTATCCACAAAAAGTGCGAAAGTCAGAAGGAGAGGATATTTTGGTGGCCATTTGGTATCATTCCCTGCCTGCCCCTGCCCCTGCCCCGCTGGCAGTGGATTCGTCGTACTGGACTGGAAATTGGAATTATGAAAGGAAACTTCGTCCTCTAACGGGGTAGTGGTAGTGGATTTGGTGAGTGCTCGCTTGGACATGGGACCTCTTCTCTTTTACTATCACACGTGAGGGACGAGCAACACGTGCAAGTCAAACCGCCTTTTTGGGCCAAGAATAAACACCAAAAGTAAAAAGGAGGAGAAGAAATTTACATAAAAGGTGAAAAAGAAAACAAGCCATTGCCACCTTTTACCCTTTTTGTCAACTCATGCACTTACTGACAGTTGAAAACTCCTGAATTTTTGTTTATTAGAACAGGATATTATTATTACTATGGCTATTACTGGTAAACAGTTGAAAAATCAGTTTTTTAAACACTCATGTTTTCGTTCTCCCTTTATTAAATTAAATTTTAGTGTATTTTTGTAAGTATATTTTAAGATATTTTTTAAAGTACTTAATTCGAACACTTGTTAAACTATTTTAAAAAAATGTAAAGATCAATCCATTAAATATTGATGTAAATAGTCAAATACATAACAAAAATATACTTCAATAGCAGTCTATTATCAAATTAACTAATCACCATCATATTTTTGTGTTTGTTGAACCTCAGATTTGAGAAGACTATGTATCAATTCATTAATAACTCCCAAGTGAATTTTTAAAGTTTCAATATACAAAACAAGTTTCCTCAACCTCCACCAGATTGTGTGAGAATTTAAAAACTATTAACTTAATTGCATTTGAAAAATCAGTTTTAATCATCAAACAATGTAATTTACCTATTTTGATATCACCAAAACAATAAAAACCTCTCTTCCTGCATATACTCGTAAGATTTAAATTGTCTCACCAACTAATTTAGAAAACATTAGTTTTACAGAACCTACCTCGTCATGTAGAGCTAGGGATATATAAATACATACCGAATTGAATTAAAGTGAGTTTGATTTTTTTGGTTCGGTTAATTCAATTTTTTGAATAGTTCAGATATTAGAGTTAATTCGGTTAGGTTTCTATTAAAAATTTTTCTAAGCGAACTTGAATAAGAGTATAATAAGATTTTTGTATGGGAAATAAATCATAAACTATTTGTTATTGTTTTTATCCATATAGTTTAATTATTTCCTATTTTTATGAGTATCGATCTTATTTATTCTAATTGTTCATCATTATTTTTAACATTTTTGTATTATTAATTTATAAAAAAAATACAACATAAATAAATATATATAAATAAAAAAATTTAAATTCAATTTTTGAAAATCGAACCGAAACCAAATTAATTCGATTTTAATTAGTTCGATTATTTATGAAATTTAATTCGATTTCAATTATTTTTAAATATAAATTTGATTAGTTTGATAATTAAATATTCAAAACCGAATTAACGGAAATAATGGTTTGTTCTACTTTATATAAAGCTCCAGCTATATCCCTGCAACACTAGCTTTGCCCCTAATGATTCATCGACATTAAATTAAGTTGAGAAAGCCACAATGAGGACACTCTCATATATTCCCTATCTTCTTAATTTTTAACTTTTTTATTGGAACCAAGGCAACATTTGGAAATTTGAAAAAACCCATAACCAAATGATGGTATGCCAACCATCTAGCTCTATGCTTCCAAGCAATTCTCAACTTGATTACATCAAACAGTTGCATCATATCCAAAGGCTTATCTTCAAATACTATCTCACTAGATCATATGATGGCAAAGAAAATCATTCGTCATACAATATCACATTAGCTGTAGCAGAATTCCAAGCCAAGAAAAAAGGAACAGCACCCAGTGGAGTAACCCAAACAATCCCCCAAGTATTACAACACATTGATTAAATCTTTCAAGATTCACAAAAAGTTTTTTTAAAAAAAAAGGAAGGAAAGGATGGTTAATAGATTCATCATCCTTTTTATACAAAATACAAACAGCCAATCTCTTACTTAACAACCCTTTCTTTCACTAATTCATTCCTCATAGCCTCTTTAACTTTTAACACTTGCCAATAGAAAATGTCAACCTTAAGAGAGGTAAGACTTGCCAAAACCAACTTTCAAAGATCAAATTTGAGACAATGACTGCCAATTAGACTTAACAATTTATGTTTCTGTATTTTAATCGTGTCATGTAAATATAAGATATTAGTAGTTATATAGGTAAAAATGAACACCACATAATTAATTAACTAATCATGCCAAGATCTGAAATACATATATAGTTATGTTTAATAACAATATAATACAACACGAATAATGTGTTTATTAAACACCCCAAATTAAAGTTTTATACGCAATTAACATGATTAAATTAAAATACCTATAATTAAAATATAAT
>NW_018397254.1:9615494-9617192 GCF_002168275.2 Theobroma umbraticum | reverse complement strand
AAATTTAAAATCAATAATTATAAAGACAATTATAACAATATGATAATATCATCTAATATAATAAAATTCAAAATCAATAACATTTATAAAATTTATTATCATAATTAAATCCATCATTATCAACCCAACCCTAAAATCCAAATGACATCCATAATCATTAACCATAATTCTTAACCATAATTAAATACACATCATCAATCACATTATCAACCATGAAAAGTCCAAACACCAAAACCAAAATCAAGGACTCCCTCGCCAATGCCACATCCTATTTATGGAATAGAAAAATATATTAATAAATAGAATCAAAATAAAAAAGTGATAAAATTTAAGATTCAGTTTAGGCACTATTAACCTAGCATTTATGAGTAATCAACTTCAATAATATTTGAGCATTATGCTGATGGCATTTCTTCCTTGCTAACACTCAAATTCATAATATCTTTTGTAATATTATTTAAGTTCGTTTCACATATTATGCAGTATAAAAAATGTTTATTAGGAATAAAAGTCGAAGGAATTGTATTATGGATAATAAAGGAGAGTATATCATTGCAATCATGAAAATTAAATCATGCATATTTGAACAATTAACCATGAAATCACAACATAAAACATACTAACATGGCATATTCTTTTAAAAAGTTCCAGAATTATTTAAAATAATTCAAATAAATTTTTATTCTCCTATTGTATTCAATCAAATTTTATATTTTTATTTTAGATCAAATAAGCCTAATGAGCAATGGTGGATTACCTGATATTAATCAAAATGTCACTTATCATTTGTGTTTATATGACATTGATATAAAAGGTGAAAAATGTCATGTGGCATGTCATTATACAACTCCATCATCGGTTGTGACATATTATTATACCACATTAACTTCAAGTAACATAAAAATGACAAATAACATTTTGATTAATAGCAATTAATAATGATTAGTTATAAAAATTTATTTGAGACAAAATAAAAATATAAAAGTTTAATTGAATATAATAAAAGAATAAGAACTTATTGAAAATTTTCTAAATAGTTTAAGATTTTTTGAAGTATTATGTCTTTAAACATCTATAAATATAAAATCAAAATCAAAACAAAAAGTTTTTAAGCATAAAAAGTTCATATAACGCATAAAACAAACCTAGCTATATCTAAACTCGAATAAAATCAATAAAATATGAACGTCAAAATCATAGAATAAACATACCACATCTGAAGATATTAGAACCCTAAAACTAAACATGCAATTAAAAATTAAAATAAATACAAACCGCAATAGTCCATAAAGAACATAAATAGCTTGTAAATTATAAATTAAACATACTCTAATTAAACGACGCAATAGGTTTAGTGTCCTCTGCTTTGGACAATGCCTTTTCTTTACTAATGTTTGAAGTTTCGAAACCAACAAGAACCTCCTTGTACCACCTTTCATCCCTTGGAGCTTTAGATGAAATCCTCTTACATGATCTTTACCCCTTGCGATTCCAATCATAAAAAGCCCTCTTTACCTTGATAATCTTCCATCAATTTTCCAATTATTTCCAAAGAAGATTGTCTTTTCCAACTCAAATTCCTCCTGATATCTGAGGAATGCAAAGGTTGCATCTCTGTATTTTCCATTTTCTGTTTTGATTGGGAATATAAACACCCACAGCTCTTCCCTACATGTTTTGATTGGGAATATATATATA
>NW_018397254.1:9564503-9615484 GCF_002168275.2 Theobroma umbraticum | reverse complement strand
TATATATATAATGAATTACGTTTTTAATAATTCATCAATCCTCATCATTTCTAAAAAACAATAATTACTCATGCTAAAGTAATTAATACATAAAAACATATACCATCAAAATATAATATCTATAAAAACGTCCAATTCAATTATTTGAAGAAGCTATGCACGCACATGGGTATGAATGAATAAGACAAGGAGTGAAATGATCGGGGGAACATTTTGTTTTTCTTACTTTAGAAGTAACCTAATTTTGTATGCATATAGATAATGTTTTACTAGACTTTGAATTACAACAATAATAAAAACAGTGTCATTTTTATTGGCTTATAAACTTCACTCTATCATACCACAATTAAAGGGAAAAGAAAAAACACTTGTTTCCTAAATCCAATAGGTTGCCTTTTATTGTAGAAACAAATTAGTAATTAGCTCAACAAAAGCCAAGAAGAGCTCGTGGGTACATAAATCCTAAATCTAATTTCTCTTGCAACAAAAGGTACATGTAATATATGCTATTAATTACTTTTAAAATGGAATCTCAAATTCTACATATTAAAACCTATTTCATCTATTTTGAAATTCATATTCAAAATCTTTCAAATAAAATCTCAAAGTTTATCTATTAAGCTCCCCTTAAGAATTAACAAAAAATAGTTTAACTTCAAATATACAAGTAACATGCTCGTTGTAATGTTCCACGAAATGTTGTTAGTACCATTTCTTCCTTGTGTTTAACTAATAGAGGATAATCTCCATAATGCAAGATTGAGATTTGACTATCCCTTTGAGCAGATGCTTATTTTTATCACTTATTTATAATCTATTGTTTAATTTCTTCTTTATACTATAACTTATGGCTTGGGTTATTCTCCCAAAATTAAAACTACTACTAAAATTCAATTATGCCAATCTTCTCCTATGAATCATAGCAATTATATGTATGGCCTAAGAGTTGATGCAAAATTGGAAGAAGGAAAAAAAAGAAAAAATGCAATACTCTTCCTCGATGACATTGCTAGGAAATGCAATGGCAGCATGGCACGTGGCTTTATTGGCTTTGGTGTAATGGCTAACCAGGGAAGCCTTTGTGTATAGCCTATATACCTATAGAGGTGTTAGTTAAGTGACCAAGCTTGTGCAATCTATGCGTCGAAGAGCAACATGATCATATCAGAGTGCGCTCAAATAATTGCTCTCATTCTTTCCCTTTTTTTTTTTTTTCTCTTTATGGCCAGTGCTATTGCTCTCTCTTTATCCCCCACAAGCCAGTGTGTTACTCTTGATTGTCAAAAACATTCATTTCTCATCAGTAGCCCTAGGACATGTATAGTTAGAGGTGAGTCCATAGTTCAACTGGTGGCCCCATCACTCTATTTTTTTTATATTGAATTTTCTGTTTTTTTTAAAGTAATTATACAGATTATATAATTAAAATTATAATTAAATTACAATATTTAATTAGTATTATATTACAGTTCAGTTATCCAATTAAAATTAAACTATAAATAGAATTAGTTTATATATATATATATATATATCTATTTTTGTAACATTTGTCAAGTGTTTTAAAATTCTATCATAATTTTTTGGGATACATTTTATCATTATTTTTGGGCAATTTTATTAAAAACCCATTAATCTCTATAGAAATTAAAATTTAGATACAGCAATTTTACAATAAAATTTTATATTAAAGTAGTTGCAAATCAAACATCCAAAATGAATAAACATGAACCCAAGTGATGAAACAATTATCTTTTCCAAAAAGAAGACATGGTATTTATTTATTTGTTTTAAACTACAACGTAACCGTTGTACAAGTAATGTTATGTATTCATACTAATTAAAAATAATGATGATTATGATATATATATATATATATATCGTAATTTATATAAGACTAAGAGAATGCAAAGGAATTCAATATTTGTAGCTGTTATTTAAAGGGTTGAGATAACATAAGTTGTCTTCGGAATTACTGGTGCTCATGAACTGATTCGGAGTATGATAATTAGAAATTTGAGAAGACTGTATGTGTGTGTAAACTAGTCACGTGGGAAATGAAAAGCGTGCGGCTGCTTGCATCATATCTGACTCAATGCTTCTCTAAGCAGCACCCACGAGAAAATTGTTCCTTAGCATTGCGACACAAGACAGCTACTACCAAATACCATCAAAGTGGAAAAAGCTAAATAAAAAGGCTACAAAACAAAGGGCGAGGGGAATGGGAAAATATTGCTCCATGCCCCAGCAAGCCTCACAGTGCTCTTTGGGCTCCACACCTCTCTCCCTCCCTCACTATAATCCCTGCACGTGAGAATCTCACCAAAGGGGTGGCAAAACAATACTCAATATGGAGTATGTACAACACTAGTCTCAAAGTGCACGCATTTTCCATGCAATTTATCTCATCTGTCGACACATGTAAAAATAGAGGTGTTTCCAGCACATTGTATTTCGATTCATCTAATCTTTTCAAACATAATTTGCGGCTCTCCTTGCGGAACGTTTGGTCCACAATCCCGGAGAATGTCACTCTTTGGAAATGTAAGCAGGGAGTAAAAGTAAAATCCGGAAACATATAATGCCATATCAAGTACTGTAGAACATTTGCTACAATAATTCCATTCCCCTGGTAACATTAATGTCATTCTACATTTGGATAAAGCTTCATCACTAAAGATCTCAATTTTCCTCCATATCTAATTTGGCAAGCTTATTTCATCCAGGTCATCCAAGGATAGGAAGACCTCATCCAGGCACGAGAGTTCCGTTCCGTCGTCGTCGTCGTCACTATTTCTTTCATAAACCCGACAGACAACCCATTTGCTATGATCCTGACATCACAAAAACCAAACCATAATATGTCAATAAAGAGAAAAAAATAAACCAGAGCATGCAGAACAAGAATGCGTGGGAAGAGTCAATGTGGCAATCAGGGATTAACTATTTTGGAATGTGCTCTACGTTTGGATGATCTACTGCTGCTAGAATCACAATCGGAGAGACGATATTCTTGCATTATCCAATTGGTTTTGATACCAGCCGGACCTTCTCCAATGTAGAAAAGAAGATATTTTTTCATGCCAACTTTCTTGCTACTGCTATTGACGACAGGCTCATCTGTTCCCATTGGCTTCCAGTACCCATTGCTTGTATTCCTGTTTTGCGTCCTTCTGCTGTAGAAGTACCACTGGTTGCCCTCAGCCAAAGCTTTACCTATTCATGAACGTACGATCATATACAATTAAATGCTCATAACTTCAATCAAAAAACACAAGGAGGGAAAAATAAACAGTTGATAATTAGTTTTATGTACGTATACCATCAAGTTCCCAGGGATCATAGGGATAGAGGTCAAGATCAGGGATGACATCAGGGTGGCAAGGCAAGAGGGCTGCCTTACGTTGAAGGAAATGAACGACAAGCTCTTCATCAGTAGGATAAAATCTGAAACCTGGAGGCAGGTTAACATTGTTATCTCCCATCTCTCTCGATATATATCCAATAGCAATAGATAGCAACGCAAGAGAGAGAAGAATAGTGAAGAAGAAGGATTTGTAGTGGGTGATATTTATAGTGTGGGAGAGGAATAAGTAAGAAAGAGGAAAGCAAAACAAACACAATAAAAAAGAAAGAAGAAAAGAGAGTGACGTGAAAAAGAAGGTGGCTCGATCACAAATCACGAATGACGAAGAGGGAGAGAAAGAGAGAGAGAGGGGAACTTGACATCTGGGTGCTCCCAACTCCAACTTCCGCCAAGGCGGCGGGTAACGGAACGCTTTGCATATTTCCAAGTAACGGGCATCTGTTATTAGCTAAGGGATATGGAGGGAACTGGAGAGAGAGGTGAGTTATGTCATATGTGGCAGATTCAGCCTTTTACATAAATACCCCCGAAAGGAAATTCTAACATTAGTTTTACAAATGAAAATTTGTTGTTTAAGAAATAAAAAAAATGATCGTGTGGGTCATCATCATACTTCATGCTTATATCATGCATCTGCTGTATACACGTGGCACACATGAAAATGGGTTTGGTCGTGGACCATATAATAACTCAGGGGACCCCATAGATTGGTTTTAGGAGTGTGCCTATGTACCAATAATAATAATTAGCATAATTATATTATGTACATAAATAATTTGGCATGGCTTTTGGTTATGGGCTTTTGCCTTCTTTTTCTTTTCGTATGCATCCCCCCAAGAAAACCGCAATCAATTATTTAAGAACTGAGATCTACACACAAAAAAAAAAAGAACCCAAATGTAAACAGCAATCAACCAATTCCTTAGGAAGGGAAGTTCAATTGGTATTCCATGGGAACAGAAAAAGAGCTAGCCCCCACATTTTTTTTATATAAATAATTAACCAATTATTAAATCTTAGAAAAGAAAACAAGCTGAAGAAATAGAGCAGAGAAATGCGGGACTTTGCTTATTACTTTTCCATGTGAAAGAGATAAGTACTTATTATCGACAAACATCACCACTTTTTCTTTGAAGAAGACAAAAGAGTCACGAAATCAACACTCATTTTGGATGGTGGATGTTAAGAGGTTGACCCAGCAAACCAATCCAAATGTCCCAAAGTGAATGTTTAATAAGACCAGCTTTTAATTAATTACAGTTACTACAAATAGCCCCTTCTTGCCCCCTTGAATCTACTCATTTAAGGAAAATAGTGATATACTAAAATCTTTTTGGGATATTCTTTATCTTTTTTTAATTATTTATTTCCACTCAATGATCACAAAGAGGTTGAATTTTATGTTAAAGTGCACATGGGCATTTAATTCCGCAATTGATGAATGCATGAATCTATTGTATCTCACTTCTATTACAAAACTTGATTGAAAAGAAATTTTTTTTTTGGGGGGAGGTAAATGTGACTATGTAAGACAGCATTGTAAAGTATATAGAAATGGGTAAAGGCAACCATTGTGTGGGATATAATGAGACAAAGACTAAGCAGTTGAAGTAAGGACAAAGACCCATAGCACAATCTTGGTTGGTCCTCATAGAGCCCCTTTGTAAGAAAGCTACGGGTGGGGTTGCAAACAACACAAAATAAATGATTAAGAATCTAAACATATGAAAGAGGATATTGCTTTGTGTAGGAGTCATGTATATGGTCATTGGTCACTGCTAACCAATGCTGCTGTCCTACCACCATTTCTCATCAAAAAAACACACTACTTATCCTTTCGGTTTTCACACCTGTTGGCAGCACTTGCAACAGACTCTCTTTTTGGCTGGTACATTTCCATGTCATTGCTATGTACCAAACTTCATAATCAGTAAAAATCTTTATGGTTTTCGTATTCTGTAGGGTAATCTCTTTTGGGGAGATAACGAAGGCTAAACAGTCGTTTTGCTTTGTCGATTATGTATATGCTAAATGGGGTTAAAACTTAAAAAGCTGGCATTATTAGCTGTGGATGATGAATTGATGATGTTGACGTGATTAAATTTTAATTTGGTGATTAAAGATGGTTTATATGAATGGTGGGTCTAGACTGTAGAGAAGACAACATCATAGAAGCTTGAATAACCCTAATTAGTGATTTATCTACATGTAATTCTCGTTTGGAGAAATTGGCGGCCATAAAAATTAATGAGACCCTCTTATTATCATCGTATCAACTTGCCTACATGTACATCTATTAAATTATTTATCCACTTGCCTTCGGTTGAATAATCAATCAATTGGTCATTTCCAAAATAAACACAATTCAGAAACTCTCCCCCATATATGTGTGTACATAGTTATATTAATTAATCATGTCATAATTTTGTCATATCGTAAGTTGTAGATAAATGTTTCCACAGTCACGCCAATTCCATACGATTTTTTCAAAGATAACATCAATTGCCAGCTCTTGATTGTTAGCATGGTACTGGGTTACATTGGATGATCAGCACTGTTACATTAGATTCATGTCATGCCACTTTCATTTGAGCTATCGACTTCTTCACTACTATATCTTGAACAGATCAGTTAAAACTCAAATCACAATCAATGATTCTTCCTTCCATTCCATCCCACTACTGGGCCCCCCCTTGCTCTTTTACATTCAGGAAAAAAGAAATAAAAAAAGAAGAAGGAAAGAAACATCCAAATCCAAAGTAGAATGCTTCATGTTTAATGTAAGTAATGATTTTTAAGAACCATAGGGTATGTTTGTAGCCTCAAGTGTTTGGAGAAAAGCAATTATTGTTATAACCTACATGGGCTAGTGGGTCACCTTTTTGAGGCTATAGCATGGGGTCTAATAAAACACATGACATTTGGCTATTAACCCATCATGAGGAGGAAACATAGAATATTATGGCAATGGAAGTAACCAAAAAATTAAAGAGTTCAAACTTAATTTCTATGGTTTTTAAGGCTTTAAGAGCCGTGTTAGACTTTGGAAGTGGCTTGCTTTTTGGGATAAAGATGTAAGTGAAGGATGGAGTGATGACTGCATATTTATGTCATTTTTTTCTTTCACTCACTTATATGTTGTGGGCTTAGTGTGGGAGTGTGGAGGCCACCTTCTATGCTTTGACTGAGAGAGGAGGGGAAGCTCATCAGCTTTATGATCATCTCCACTACTACTTTTTGGTGCTTCTTTTTAACCTAAACTACAAGCTGAGTAGGATTGGGTCCTCCCCTCCGCATCAATGAAGATAGTTAGGAAATTAGGCGCAAAAGTTAATCATATTTTACAATATTAAGCACAATAATAGAACTGAAAACCACCAGATTATCCGAGCAGAGAAATGACCCGAGGAATTAAAGATTGAAAAGAAGTTGAAATGACTTGAAAACATGGGTATGCTTGAGATGTCACATCTTGATTAATTCTTCTCTATATAGTTGGCGTGAATGCATGATGAGCATGCTCCGTTAATTTGCTAATCAAAGTTTTCTTTATTTTCTTCTTCTTTATTATACCGTAGATTGATGAAACAGTTGATAAGATATATTGTTCTGGCGTGATTCATGAAAGCAATCTAAAGAAAAAGGAAAATCATAAAGAATAATGGACTTGGGTCGATTCTAGGTAGCTATCTTATTGCAAGTGGAAGCTTGTGTTGAGATTAGGCACAGGCCATATCCATTTCTAACAAAAGTAGAACCACGAGCTCAATTCATTAAAAATCAACACAAGGATGCAAATCTCTAGCCAGTTTGTGGGACATCTAAATGACTACTCTAAGGATAAGGAAACTTGCTTTTGTATCCAGATTAGGACAACAACTTTCATAGTATTGTCTTTGAACAGTTACTTCCAAGTTTCAATCTTTTGTATATTAATTATTCGATTAATTCAACACATCCTATCCATTTGTAAGGTTAATTTTAAGGTATTAGTTAAGTTGAAGTATTTTTTTTCTTTTATTCTCAATTAAACTCCTATAAAAACCATGTTTACCATCAAAGCACTTGGAGTGTACTCATTTGAAAGCAGAAAGGAAAGATCAGCAGTCACGACCATGAGGTGAAGAAGGTGACTTTTTTTGGTCGGTTGTCTTAATGGTAATTTAATCCCAAATTAAAAGAGAACGTACCTTAATTATTTGACCTAATTAATCCTAATGATTAAAGCAATCTAACTTTTGGTGTGTGGCTTTTGGCGTAGTAGCATCTTTCACTTGTCCGTGTCATTCCACAACGTGTTTTAAGGATTGGATGTTAATTACATAGCCATATCCTAAAATTCTCTCCCATGTCCGTTAGCATTTGTAAAGGAATCAAAACCCATTTAATTGTTTTCCTTTTACTAATTCATTAAGTTGCTCATTTACCAAATCAAATACTTTTTAGAAAATGGTTTTTGAAATCACATCCAATCGCATGCAATTGTTGATCTTTTTAAAATCTCGTGTCGATGTAAAAATCATTACACCGTATTTGATTATGAATTATTATATATTTTAAAATTTATTTTTATGATTTATTTATTTTTTATAAAAGACATAAGATTAAATTATAAAAACAAAACCCAAAATAGATAATATTTGGTATTACACAAGTAAAGGGTACACTCCTTCCTTTACCATATAACTTTTCCCAAATGATAAAACTTAAAAAGGAGAGGTCCAAAAAGGACAAAATATCTTGCATCAACACCCCCAAATGAGCCATTTCACCATATTGAAAATGAAGGCTCCTTTTTTTCACTTTGGCCTACAATTCTAATTGAGCATGAAGGTCAAGCTGTCCTTTTTCTCTTTCTTTCCTGTTCTTTTTTCCAAGTGTTAGGACATAAAGGTGCGCCCCATTAAAATCATCAACATCCCACACATTTTATGTACGAAATCATATGTATTGAATTGTTAGCCTTTTTTACCCCTCAAGGTTCTTTTTACATTGAATTGAATTGATCATCATGTTTTTGTTGAATTATACGTATTAAAATAATAATTTTAATTATTTATAATTAAATAAATACATGTCAAACATTTAACATTAATATATGATAATTTAATGCAAGAGCAACATGCTATATTTTATGAAGAGTCAAAATTAGAACGCACTGGGTTATCCTTTAATTTTAGATATTCATATGTAATGCGAAAGCAGATATGGAAAGTGGAAGTTACTTGTACTTGTGGGCAAATGCTATTACCTTGAAATTTACAAGAATTCTTCCCAAGTTGGTTTGTAAAATACTATTTCATCTCGCGAGCTTTCATGGCATGACAAACTGAGCGTACCCTGGAGGCAAGACAGTGTTTTGAGTTTTCCTTTAGCTCAAAGAAACATCTGAATGTGGAATGAATTCCACCCCACGAAATCCTGGCGGCCATTGATCATATAATACAAAACCTACAACCGAGGCCTACGAGGCTAGCCTGAGACAGGGTGCTATAGCCCAAACACAGACCGAGACACGCCCATCAATAATCAAATATTAAAAAAATGTCATTCTGATCCTCTGCATACAAGTTGTTGTTCCTTTTAATTCCTTTGTTTTGCAGGGCTCTCTCTCCCCCTCCCTCTGTTTTCTTTCGATACCTTCCTTCGCACGAGTATGTGCCATCTGCTCTTTTCTTTTTTTTTTTGTTGTTTCTTATTATTAATTTTGCTAATAAAATAAAGGGGCATTGCTGTTACTTTCCTTCATAAGCCCTTGAATGGACGACAGTCAATGATAAACCAATATTGGTAAATGATACAGAAGTATTTTATGTCCATTTGAAAGGATTTGTCTCGAGAGTTCGTGGTAGCCATCATTTTTTCCTTTGCTGCTCCGGTTTAAAATAATTCCGTTTTGCTTCATCTTTGTGGAATCCAGGCTATCCAGCAACACAGCTTTATCACATATTCTGGGAGGGCAAAACAGAATAGGGAAATTGTCATTGATCAGTTTAGTCTTTCAGAAAAGTAATTTTGTCTAACTATGGACTCCTTACACCATTATTCCATGTTTAAAACAAATTTTAAGGCCACCGAGGCTTGGCTACTAGTACTTGAAGGGTTGAAGTTAGTTGTAGACAGTTTCCTATATTAGCATGCAACTTTCCAGGTTCCAAGTTTTCTTCGATTTCCCATCCGGAGCATATATGTAATCCTCTGGAAGTAACAGAAAGTTAAAGTTGCCCCAAACTACTCACAGACTAAAGCATTACAGTCTCAAGAATTCTCCTAGAAAACTATCTAATTCACAATTCAGTCATGGAAGCATTTCTTCTCTTGTTTCACCTCCTCCTTCTAGGCCTTGTCCATGCAGAAATCAATTTTACGTACAATGGGTTCCTTAAAGCAAACTTGACCTTGGATGGGGCTTCACTTGTCAAGTCCGATGGGATATTGGCATTAACAAATGATTCAGTGCGGCCTCTTGGGCATACTTTCTATCCATCTGCTTTACGATTCAAGGAACGCGATCCGAACAACAACAGAACTGCTGCTGTTACATTTAGCACAAACTTTGCATTCTCTATCATTCCGAAGTACCCTGATCTTGGAGGTCATGGTTTTGCCTTTGTTCTCATGCCCACAAAAAGGCCAAAGATAAGTCTTGCAAACCAATATTTGGGCCTCTCGATTGACACCAGCAATGGTCAGATACTTGCTGTGGGTTTGATATAGTCCAAAATCTTGAACTCCAAGACATCAATGATAACCATGCAGGAATAGACACGTCCAGCTTGATATCCAACATATCAGAGCCAACTGCTTACTATTCCGCAGATGCTAGTGACATCAATGACAACAGGAACAACTCAATCATTCTCAAGAGCGGAAAACCCATTCGGGCATGGATTGACTATGACAGCAAGGAGATGTTGATGAATGTTTCAATATCTCCTCGTGGCATGTGAGACCCCATCGCCCTTTGATATCATTCCCCATTGATCCCTCATCTGTGTTAGATGAGGACATGTATGTTGGCTTCTCCGGTTCTACTGGTATTCTGACAGCCTTACATTATTTGCATGGCTGGAGCTTTAGCATTGGAGGAAGGCCACAAGATTTAGATTCAAGAAAGCCCCCATTTCTCAAGACAAAGTCTCGTGAAGTGGTGCACAGGAAGGGATTTGCAGTTGGTATCACTTTAGCAAGTGTTACACTGGTTTTCCTACTGATCATCGCTGCTATTCCCATCGTCCGTAAAATTAGAGATTGGGGATGAGAATCTGGAGGATTGGGAAATTGAATATGGAGCTCGGAGATTCAAGTATTCTGAACTCTTTTCTGCAGCTACGGAGTTTGGAGAGAGAAAGTTCGTTGGTTCCGGAGGGTTTGGGAGAGTTTATAGGGGGGTGATCCCTAGTACAGCGCTAGAAGTGGCAATTAAGCGGGTGTCTAGTGGTTCTCGTCAAGGAATGAAAGAAGTGGCAGAAATTACAAGCATGGGACGACTTAGGCAGCGTAATCTTGTACAGTTACATGGCTGGTGCCGAAAGCAGGATGAGCTCCTCCTTGTTTACGATTATGTCCCCAATGGGAGTCTAGACAAGCCTTTGTAGGAAGATGGTCCCCTGAAGGGGAAAAACCTTACTTCGGACCAACGGTACAAGATTTTAACTGGTGTTGCTCAAGCATTGCTTTATCTCCATGAAGAATGCAATCAAAGAGAGGTTCATAGAGATGTCATGCCAAGCAATGTCCAGATAGATGAAGACCTCAATGCAAAGCTTGGAGATTTTGGCTTGGCCAGAACTTATGAACATGATATCAATCCACAGACAACCCACATTCTAGGTACTCTAGGGTGTTTGGCTCGAGAACTTACAAGGACTGTGAAAGCCACAACAAGCACTGATGTCTATGGTTATGGTACGCTTATGCTTGAAGTTGCCAGCAGAAGGAGGCCAATTGAGCCCTAGAACAATGCTAAGGAGCTGCTGTTGGTGGATTGGGTTAGGGAGCTGCATTCTCAAAAGAGATCACCGGAGCCATTGATCCCACGCTCGACAATTATCATTCAGGTGAAGCTGAGCTTGTGCTTACCATTGGTCTTATTATGCTGTCATCCCCATCCTGACTACAGGCCCACCATGAGAAGAGTTGTGCAATTTCTACTTGAAGATGCCATCCTTCCTCCTCTGTCCCGAGATATTCACCTGGGAGTCCCTATGGCAATACCAGAGTACTCAGGTAGCTTCCCTGTTGATTCTGATCCTTGCCAAAGAATGGCTTCATCCCAAAGTAATAGTTCACAAGCTTCGACAAGAAGCTTTCCTCAAGTAGTACTACAAGAGTAACCTTCTAGATACTGTTATGACAAGGCTACCATGACTGTAAAACCCAGGCATGTAGTTCTTGAATAACTTCTAATTGTTGCAATGTATATAGGAGAATTATCTTAAGGGTTAGAAAGAAGAAAAAAAAACCTGAAAGATGATGGTAATGATCCAGTTCACAGATTACCCAGCCATTGAGTTTCTTTATTTGCTTTCAAACATCTTATATTCAAAAAAGCTTCAACGTGTGCTGCAAAATAAATTCCATATGATGTTGATGCCTACCATATAGGATCCACTAGCAGCATCATTTGAAATTTCCATAATAAATGCATGAGTATTGTCGATTTGTGATGAATAACATGGCAACTTGAAATGGTAAGCCAACAAGACCACAGCATCAGAGATCCAGAAATTCAGTCCTTTCATCTTTGAATATAAAGAAAAAAGAAATATAAAATCTGAGTCATTGAGTTAAAAATTGACCGAAGAGAAAAATCACTACTTTAGCATTATGCTGATTAAGAGATCTGAATAGAAAATTCAAATTGAACCAACTTGGAATAGTCCAACTTCAGTGTATTGACAAATGAGTTAGCACATAAACAACTATCCCTGAAAAGAGTTAGGAGCCAGAATCAACTCAGAAAATAAATGAAAGAAAACAAGGCGTCCAAATCTATTTAACTGACTTACAACTGTTATGTTGTCGCACTTAGAGTCTAAAAGGGATACTTTTGGTAAGAGCTAACTGTTTGTGATCCCCAAAAAAGAGAGACTCCTGTCCTGCCCATATCTTTCAATATTGCTGGTTAACAAACTCATTAGTACATGCAAAACAGATCTAAATTTTTGAAACTGAGATTTGAGGATTTTCATAAGACTACCAAACAAAGTGAACAATAGTATCCTGCAGACCCAAGTGATTGATTTTGTTATCCAATTCGGACCCCGTATCAATCAGAACAAGCAGGCGACAAAATTGATATTCGTTGACACGAACTAAGTTGCTGATTTATTACCCTAAATTTCTCTTTAAGCCTCTTAATCTGCAAAATCACCATTCCATATAACAAGTCAGTTTGAGAACAAGCTTGCTCGGATTAACAGTTGTAAGGAAATCAAATAGATGTGGAATACCCTTTTGAGCTCAATCTCTGTATCTCTCTTTTGTTGGCCCAAGGAGTGCCGAAGGTTGGTGATGTCAAATACATTATCCATGTCATCAGCAAATGCAGATTCTAGGTCCTCCCTGAGAAGTGCAGGTAACTTGTCCACAACTGGCATTAGAAGAAAGCAGTTGAACTGCAAAAGGTTTAATATAAACAGTGAGGAAAATATAAAATAAGCAAGACACTCATTAAAATTCACACTGAGCATTCTATTTATATGCACATAGCTAATAAGAAATCAGCTTTGGATGACAACAAGAATAGCACCATATAATTAGAAAGAAAAAAAATTTAAAAAGCAAACCTTTAATTCAGCGGAGGCCAAGAAGTATTCTCTTATACCATGAAATATCTGTTGTACCAATGCGTAAACAATCCTTTCTGATGAAGGACCAAGTCTCCTGTTCCAAAGTGTGCTATCTAGAAGGTCAGCAAGCTTTGTTTCTGCTGTCTGAGCAGAAGAGCATGAATCAATGCCTGAGGATAGATGACTGAGTTTTACATCTGTTCTTGGCTTGGTGTCATGCTTCTCTGTAGCAACTGACTCAGGCAATGACTCTTGAGAAATACCAGGAGACATAGAATTGACTACTGCACTGGACTGCTCTGTTCCACCAAATGAGTCTAAAAAATGACGTAACCCAGCTCGATTCTGCAAATTCAACATCCGCAGTAAGATGAACAGAGCAACAGGTCAGATTAATTAATAGAGTAGAACAATATTCATGTGTCTGGATTTAAATTTAAAAGTTGATAATATGTCCCAATGTGATATGGAACCATAAAAAAATTTTCAAAAAAAGGAGGTACAGCAAAAATAAAATTTCCATGGAAAAAAATTACAGTAGAAGACAAATAATCATAAAATTGGACACAAGCATCAATCACAACCAATTCTACCTTATTAGAATAGAATTATAAGACCTTTTCATTGTAGAAATTTTTTTAAGACTAATTAGTTTAGCTTCACTTGCATGAAATGCATATTGCCTTTTAAGTAACTGACCTTATTGTGGAGGGACCATGTAACATAACGCGTTGTACTCACTAAATCCTCCATGCACCTGCAGCAAATTTCAAATGCTGGGTGATATTTGGTGACTAATAAACTCCATCTTTGTTTTAGTAATTATTAGATGTATTTTTCTAGTAACTTCAAAATTTGACCTAATATTATTTAAGTTAAAAAAACGAAAAAATAACAGTGCATCAGATTCACTGCCGATTTAATCATACATTTGAGTCAACACTAAGACCCAGGCATCATCCTCACCTGTCAGCACTGGGTCATTTTTTTCCCATTTTGACCATAGCTACATCCTTTATGGTTCATGGAGTTCAAAAGATTAATTTAATATGAAAATTATGCTTTCTTTAGAACCATTTACAATCAAATAATTTACAGAAAGTAAAACTGAAACAAATTACTGTACTATGCAAATTGCAATTTATTGTTAACAAAAATAATTGAATTGCAATAGACGAAACTGGCCTACTTCTCACGACAAGCTCTCTCAGTAGATTCAGCAAAGTTGTTGAAAGAGGAAGCAACACGCCTGAGAAACACCTCATGGCCACTTAAATATTCACCATCTTTCTGTTGGAAACCAGGAAACATTAGAAAGGATAGATTATAATAGAAAGAAGTGGAAAACCTAATTATTTGATAATCCTAGATTCTGAAAGCATAGGAAATAAAAACCAACAAAAGCCAAAAGGAACACAAACCTGAAGAAGATAGATAGAGATAGGAAGCAATCTCTTCAGAACGTGCAAGAGCCTACATCCCAACTATACAAGGAAAGGAATATTTCAGTTTGACCATGAGTAACAAATATCAAGCAGCCAAAATCAAACTTTTAATCCACAAGTTTGGTTGTTCATGTGGTGCCCTGTCCCTTTACACCATTATACATCCTCCCTGCTCAATGCCTAGGAAGTAAGAACCTAGATTTCATGTCAGGGATAAGCACATGATGCCTACCTTTTTTTGTCAAATTCTTTTTTCTATAAACAGAATCCTGAGACCACAGCAGTGTGTGACAATCGGACCTGTAACTCCCAAATGACCAAGAGAGATACCTACAATGCAAATGCCCCCAGTTGAAAAGCTTGCCCATTATCTGCCTATTGAAGACCCCAAACTTGCATATTCCTCCCCTAAATGTTAAGTTTCCTATTAACTTTTGGAGCAAAGACTAATTGATTCTAAGATCTAACAATCAGGTTTGTCATCATTTGAAAAAAAATTAAGTTTCGGATTTTCAAGTTCTGTGCAACTTAAATTAAGTCAACGACAATAAAGCAACAGAGAAAGATGAAAAGAAACAGAGTAACTGGCATAAATAGATAGTTAATATTACTTGTCACCTGATGAAGGAAAGGTTCAAAAGTGTCACGAGCCTTTGCAACAGCTATAACACAAGCTGTCCTGATTTCCGAAATAAAAAGATGGAAAAGAAAAAAATTGAGGAAACTATTTATTGCAAATGAGATGGAAAATCAACAATTAGCAGCACAAACATGATAAGCTATAAATGGATCATACCTTGAGTAGTTTGTTCCATCATGAATATCTTCAACTCCACAAGCATTGACAATTTCTTCCCTTGTAATTGGAGGGCATTTTATTCCTCCCACAATAAAACGGAATTCAGCCATGGCACGATGATATTGTGCACCTCCATAGAGACGCATTCCAGAATTCTAAATACCAATGAAACCCACTTCAGCAGAGCTAGCCAAAATTTATTGCCTATAGATTATCATTTACTGTATATATGTGAGGGATTAAGGAAAAAGGGAAAAGGTATTTTAAACCAGGAGGTTAACCGGAAAGATCAACTTAAATTAAAGATTGAAGTGAAAAGGAATTTGGATGATAATGACATAAAACCATAACTAAAACAAGAAATGCAAACAAAATTCCAGTTTGCAAGAATATTCAAAGTTAATCATCTATTTAGCTTACAGGTATTAGCTTGTGTGGCAGTTGAAGGCCATCAGCACCCACAAATGCTCCTCCATTAGTTCTCTCATCTACTAGTGTTTCACCTGCAATATATCAAAACTGTTAATGATCCAACATCACAACCTGGAACAACTAAATTTAAGAAAACAAGTGACATCTTCAATAGAAATATTTTAAGTACCAAATTTATCTGGAGGTGCAACAACTGTCCCTTTTAGCAGCAATGACAACTGCGTAATAAAGCACATTTTAGTCAGAATGCATAACATGAAATGGAATGACAATTTTGAACAGTAGAATGTCAATATCTCATTTGTTTGTGAGAATTTGTACATGCAATTTCACTTATTGAAAGGATCAGTATTTTAAGCCTGAAGCAGACATCTAACAAGAGTAAGCATTCTCATCCCTGACAAGTTGATATGAACTTCAAACAGACCCACATTATTTGCAAAGCAAGGAAAAAAAAAAAAGATATGCATGCAACAGTCAAAAAAGACATGATAGTACAGAGACCTTGGTTAGGAATAGATCGTGAAAAGTTCTTCCTTTTTCTTTCAATTTCACTTCATCCCAAGTGCTGCATATAAAGGAAAGAATGCATACAATTGATTATAGTAAAGGAAAAAGAAATTGAAGGCAATTCAATTACAGATATAGGATACAATCAAGGTCGAGAAAAAGTAAAACCACAAATCAAATATTGATTCCATACTCTGTACATCATCATCTTATTTTGAGCAGTCAAAAGGTTATAATTAAGTCCATCTAAATTTGCGTAAAAGAAAAATGCTCTCAGCAAGTTTAACTACTAACCTTAGCTCCTTATTTATTTCAATTAACTTTCTTGCTGTGCTGCGGTACTCCTTCTCAAGAAGTGGAATGATCAAAGGAACACTATCCATATACCTTGCAAACATATATTTCCCAAAACTTAATTACACAATATAGCAAGTCCCTGCATCCTTGATGTAATTTGATCAGAATGGAAAAAGTGCATACCTTTTCTGTAATAGCTCTTCCAGAAAAAGTCTAAGTTTGCTTACACCTATTCTGCTTCTTTCTTGCTTTGACAATTTTCGGCCTAACTTCTCCTCCAAAGATGCTATGTCTTCCATCTCTCTAGATGCTATTGCCTGCATTTAACAGAACAAATATAAATAAGTTTTAAATTTACTTTAAACCAAACCCAAAGAGGGGGAATGAATGGATCAACTTGGTCTAACCCAATACGTCTAACCCAATACACCATAATATGTAAATCTTTTCTTTAAGTTTCTTTGCTTTATGCCTTACTCAGTCAGCATGACCCTTTATATACTTCCCCAAGAAAACCAGATTATCCACCAGAAAAAGGAAGGAAACAAATATTGATCAGTGTTAACAACACTGAGCACATGGCACAAGTAAAGCAAAAACTTCTCAGAATCACAATCAAGTCTATGGTTTTATTCTAAGCAGATTCTGAGACAAGCTTGGGTGGTTAGGGAAGCAAACCTGTTTAAACTCGTCATTTGATCTGTAAACAGAATCATGCCCAGACCCAACTCTTCCAGAAGGAACTGATGTAAAGAATGGAGAGTCACCCAAAATGAAGCCATCAAGCGTGCATGCAGGTGGGGAGAGAAAAACTTCCACATCTGAAGAACGTGCAAACTGAGGAATTTTGGTGTCGAGCTTGGTAGAGACAATGACAGTTCTCGAAAGCTCTGGATCAATCTAAGTATCAAACAACAAAAGTTAACCTTTGAAACATCACCATAACTGATTTAACCGATTTAACAGCTTCATATCCTTTTTTGGCATTTCCACAAATTGTTCATACAGCAGGAAAACTAAGTAGCTAAAGCTAAGGGTAGTTACAATAAGGAACGGCAAAGATTATGTTTTGCCGCTAAATGACTTAAAAGTATTGCATCAAACAACTCAGAAGTATAAATTGCTTCCACCACTTCTACTTAAGTTCCTTAAAGAATTCACTCCTCAATGCAAGAAAAGAAATTTTTTTTTTTTTTGCTTGTATTTCTTTAAAGGACACCTGATTTGAAGAGTGGTATTTTCACTTTGACCCCTTTAAGAACTAGTAACCTCCCCACATTCTCAACCCGCCCAAGTTAGAACGATGCACAACCAGAAAACTACATACCTTGAGCTAAAAATTCAACACTTAAAGTACTTGACATAGGATAATACATACTTGCATTACAACTCTTCTTGTCATTGCATTACTCCAATCACTACAATCTTCAAGACATAATATAATGAACTCTTTATGCTGCATCTTTGTTCTTACTAGGGCCTCCACTGCACGGGCTTGGCTCTGCTTGAATGTCACACCAACAAAACCGTCACATTGCAAAAATGTACGAAACAAAATTAACTAGAAATACGTTGTGGGTTGGCAAGAAGACCTGCAAAGCACGATTCTTTCGAGCCGGGGCTGGAGCAATAAGCCCAGGAGTATCTATAATAGTCAAATTCGGACAATGTTTGTATTTCACTTTAATGATAATTTCCTTAGCTGAGAATTGACATGGCTCACGTTCCAACCTCATGTTTTCAGCTTCAATATATGCCTAACAGCAAAATCACGTTGATTGATGCATTTTAAAAGTTCAATCTTGAATTGCTACTAGAAAAAAAAATAAAGAACTAGAAAAGAAATTTTAAAACCTGAATTTCGGGGAGAGATTTTTCCTGGGCGAGAGTGGGGTCCTCATCAGAGACGAGATGGCACAATGGGACGTCACAAAGAGGGTCGTACGACATATGGAGCGTGATGGGTCGGCGAGTCTTGGTTCCGCCGCCGACGTGGTTGAATTGGAAGCCCATGAGGGCTTCGACCAACGCGCTTTTGCCGTCCGTTTGGTGTCCTACGACAAGCACCGCTGGCGCGTCGAAGGGAGCCTCCAGTTCTTGAGCTAGACCGTGGAGGTCATTGTAGGCCTCGTAGATAGTAGAGTATGGGTTCAGTGTTTCTTCCTCCATTTTCGGTTTTCTGGTTCTTCCTTGATCCTTGGCGTCTGCTCTGCTTCTCGCAGTAGAGTGAAAGCGGGGAGCTTCGCTTTCAGTTTCGGACGACAGACGAACTGAATGCGTTGCTCGTCAAATCTGCACCGCAATCCCCGTGGATGACGTGCCACATGGCAGCATTTCATTGCGGGCTTTTGATTTTGTTTTTAACAGGAAATTGCGAACGATTGGGACTTCCCGCTAAACTTTTACCTCTTCTTTTAAAATTTTTCGAAAGGGAAAAAGACGGGCTATAACAAATTTACCAAACCTTTTGAAGTTTTACCACAGGGAAGAAACTGGAAATATTGACAATGAGTAGGCGACATTTATGTAGAAGCTAGAAAGTCCCTGTTGCTCATGCTGTGAACTTTGCTTTGTTTTCTGAAAATTTTTCATTTGCATATGGCTTGACCTTAGCCTGGTTTATGGGTTTAGTTAAACCTTTCTACCAAAAAAGGTATTTCAAACTTTGAACCTCCTTATACTCCTCAGGAAATACATTCTCCCACTACTTTGGCTACATTTGCATTATCCCGTTTGCACACAAAAGAAACCGCTAGAAATGAATGGCATTTTGACCAGCAATGTTCATGAAAAACTTGGGATTATATAGAACCAACTTTTGCAACTAAACAACAGTGCCAAGATTGAACAAGGAGATGGCGTAAACCAAAATGTAAAGGCTTTTAAACCAGAGCCAACGCCCTATCCTTCAACAAAGCTTCCACTGCTCTTCTACCCGAAACCAGAGCTCCATCAAAGGTCGCAGAAGTTATATAATCGCCACACAAATACAAACCCGGTGCAATGCGAGGGCTTTTCATCAAATCTGTTGGTGGGGATTGGTTGGGTTGGGCAAAACCAATCCGATATGTTCTCAAGTGCCTCCATGACCCAACCATTGAGGCCCCAAACCAACCTGAAAGCTCCCCAATCACCTCAGCCGTTAGATCATCATCACAGACATCCTCAAACAACCCGATCAACGATACGGATACCAAAGCTTTGTTTGGAGGGCTATAAGAGGGAGCCACATTTGTGGCGAAAAACATGTTATTGATGGTTCCTTCCCCTGAACCATTGAGAAACAGGACAGGGTCACCAACCGGGATTTGATCCTGGTCCGCTGAAAAATACAAACAAACCGTACTTCGGGCTGGTTTTCTCTTCGCCGGTTGTTTCCTTCCCGCCAAAATCTTATCGAGTGCTGGTTCTTCAACCGCCATTATTACTCCAAGCTCACTCTTCAGAATTTCGCCACTCTCTAATCTCACGGACGGTGAATTTGAACCTTCCAAATCAACGGAAACCACTTTGGCGTTCAACAGGACTGAATCAGGTGGCAATTTTGCTGCTAATTGGTTTGGAATCTCACCGATTCCTTTAGCGGGAAGAGTGTTATCGCCAAGAGCAAGACATTTGAAGACAAAATCGAAAAGTCTTGAAGTAGTTTCCAGCTCCCTGTCGAAAAAAATCCCGCCAAAGAAGGGTCTAAAAAACCTTCCAATCATTGAATCCGAAAACCCAATATTCTTCAATAATTCAATAGTTGAAACCTCGGTGGCAGTTAGAATTTCCTCGTATGATTTACTCAAAACTCGAGCCCGCGTCAAAGCAATAAGCAGCTTATCGATAACTGACCCAATGGGATTTGTAAGGGACAAAAGGGAGTCCGAGAAATGGCGCAAAGGATCAGCCACCATGTGGAATTGACCATCGTAGTAAATTCTGGCACCAGAGTAAAACTTTTGGAGATTTAACTCATTGTAATTTAGTAGCTTTTGGGCTTCAGGGTAGGCAGTAATGAAGATTTGGAAGCCACGGTCCAAGAGAAAGCCATCGACAACATCAGTCCGAACGCGGCCACCAACGCCATCAGAAGCCTCTAGGAGGAGGAAGGGGATGTTTTCAGAGTTGAGACGGGTAGCGGCGGCAAGGCCGGCGAGGCCCGCGCCAATGACAATGACCGGAGCTGTCTTGAGAACAGGCGGAGGTTTAGGGGCGAGTTGGGTAGAGGCATGGGGAATACTGAACTTGAAGAAGCGATGGGTTCTGTCGGGGGTGGGAGAGAGGAGAGAGAAGTTCGAGGATGGAGAAAGAGTGAGAGGCATTAGTTTGTTTGGATGAGGTTGCTGTGCATTTGTCCACACATCTTTTTAGTTTTGAAGGTGATTCTAGCCGAACGTGCCTTACCCATTTCTGTTCTGATAATAAAGGTATCTTTAAATGGACACATTGAAATGCTTCTACCAATCATGAATGACGAAACCAGGATAATGTAACCGGTATAGAAATTACCTGGCGTAAAATTGTACTACTATATAGAGATAGAGAACATCAATATAGGAATGACGTAAAAAGATTACAATTGATTAAATTTGTGATTAAAATATTATAATGGATAGCACCTACGGTTCATAACTGAAATGAAAATTCCCAAATCAACTTCTTTTATAGCTATCTTAATTGGCAGAACTTAAAATTAAGTGAAATATCTACGAAGTCGGAATTTTGATAAAATACAATGAGGTGAGCAGTGCAACCAAATACCAATTACAAGAACTAATACATCAAAAGAGAAGCAGGTGCGGGCATTTAAAAACAGGAAAACCGAACAAACAGACTAGTACCTGGAAAGAGCGAGGGAGTGCAATATGATGAACTGAAAATTAGAAACCAACTTTAAATCCTTGACCCTGCAAACCATCCAAATCTATTTGTGGGTTTGGATTGTATTTTCTACAGTAACTGGTATATATGCAGAGCCTCATAGATGCACATTGAAAATTGTTTTGTGGTTCTTGTCAACATTGTGCAGTAAGATGGCTGAGAGTGGGAAGACTTTTTTGCTCAGTGAGTGGGGAGGCTTAAAGTTTTATAGTTTGGTACAATCAGCAAGAAAATATTGATTTTACCTTCATCCCAAGTTGAGAATCAGAGGATTTTTTTCCACGCGTATAAGAGATCATTACTCGGGACAAAAGGCAGAAAACACAGGCAACCTCCTCTTTGTAGCAGGACCGTAGAGAACACTGTCAATATATGCGTGGACGTCCTCCCTTGATGGGGTTTTACCAGGAAGGGATGGCAGGGTAACATCAATGCCATCATCTTGAGGTGACCAGTAGGTCCCATTGGTGAAAGTGGTGGCACCGGCATCAGCTCTGATTAAGGAGGTGGAGGTCTTGTTGGTCATAGGTTTCATAGTGAAGTTAGCAGTCAAGTGGGTATTTTCAGGTTGGACGGTGGAAATGGAGTGGATGATTGTCTCTTCAGGTTTGATGGGGTCGGTGGAGCTTTGGCTTGTGTAATGAGGTCTGGTAGATGTGTCCCTTTGGGCTGTGGTTGCGGCTGTTTCTATGACTGGATGCTGAAGGCGAGATTTAGAGCCATATGTGCCTGACATAGTGCTTGCATATGACTTGTACATCTGTGCCTAGACAACTCAGATAGAAACGCACAATGACCCTCTAGTATTTAATTGCATCAATGTTTTGGTGTATGAATATTTCAGATACTATCTCATAGATGCTAACCTCGGATTTGCTCCTGAATGGGAAACAAGTGGGACGTTCCTCTTCCTTTCCATGCATGAACTGCAAAAGATTTAAGGCTTTCTTCAATATTTAATTATTTAGTGAAAAATAAAACACTTTCCAAGGGTTCAATCAAGCAGGAAACAGGGTTGTTGCAGTGCAAAAAGTTGGGTCAGCTTAAAAAAAGTTAGTTTCGATGAAAAGCCGGGACTATATAACGTCTTCACTGGAAGAAATCATTATAGCAATGCGAATTGTACAGCTCACCAGCTTCTAATATCAGCAAGAACAGGACAATTGAAGTTTCAAGGTTTGAAAATTAACTTCTTCGCTGCTGCTAGTACTAGAAAATGCGCCTCATATTCAGTTGGCCTCTAATGACTTTAAGCCATCCTAGTTCCCACCTAAAAGGACATTCACTTTCTGCAATATTGAATCGTTTTTCTCGGAGTCAAATCGATGACTTTATAACTTTCTCAACCTATTTCCTCCCATAAGAATACTAAAGAAAGAGACCACTATCCATAGTCAACACATGCAAATAGACCAATTCACATAGTCAACAAATGCAAATAGACCAATTCATCACCATTCACAAATATACTCCAGTCTCCGTGAAACAGGTGCCACAGACAGATTTTTACAGCTCAAACACACTAAATCATCAATTACATAGACAGCGACACCAAAATAAAAGAGCTAGACTAAGGTCAAGCAAGTGAATTTATAAGTTTTCCCGTCCTTTTCCTAAAGTTCAGAATAAAGTGTTGTTCCTCTAACCTCCTCCATTTTGCAGAAGGTTCAGAAAACTAAATAGAAAAATTAAATCTATTCAGAATAAAAGCAAAATATTGACACTTCGTATCCGAAAATTCACAAGGCTAAAGAGTAAAGACCCAACGTTTCAAAACAAACACAGAGTTATCAATACCTTACTCCAAACAACATTTACCTAATCAAGAAATCCAAGCATATTCGATTACCTGACACCTGGATCCGAACCGGCAATGGCCAAACTCCTCCCAAGCCCTGCAAACTTCTGATTTGTAAAAACCAACACTTCCTGAAGAAGGGGAACCGGGTCGTACAATATTGGTGTCAGAAGCAACAAGAACTCCGTCCATGACGAGCACATCCTCCTCCACCACGTTCAGTGGTGTCTTATCCGACTGTGGCGAAAGTGATGATCTGAAGCTGCTTTTCCCGGAAGAGCTGTTACCACTACTGGACAGAGAATTGGAGCGCAGGTACTTTATGAGGTTCTCTGGTGATGAATAGTAGTTGGCACGGATTCTTGCTGGAATCATCAGCTTCGGAATGTTGCTGTTCAGGACGTTCAGTTTGTTGCTTTCTTTGTAGAATGAGTCCATTGAGATTGATTTTCTGCATTTTGTATTTGATCATCAATTATGAGCAAAAGAAAATGTGGATTATTTTTGGAAATTTAAATGCTATATTTACGGATGTTCAATTAAGCCACAGAGTTTATACATTTCTTTTTCTTTTTCTGTTTTCGAACTTTTTTAAAAGTTCCAATTCCCGCCAAAAAAAACAGTTTATGATCTGTTTTTGGCGCAACAGAATCAAATGGATCGATTGGACCGAATCATACTCTTCGCTGAATTCAATTTTCACGTAACAAGGGAGAAATATACAATGAATGATGAGTTGAAAAATCTCAAAGCAGAGAAAAGAAAATCGAAAGAGATCAAGAACATTAAAACCGAACTGTATAATATAAAAAATGAAAGTAAAGGAGATGATCAAGAATCCAAACAGATATAACAGCGCAATTCATACAATTCGATTCCAAACCTAAAAAGATAAAAAAACAAAAAAGAATTCGCATGCAATCATCGAAAACTAAAAGTTGGAAGTCATTATAATCTATATAAGCATGCAAATGGAGAAAGAAATTAAAAAAAAGTGACGTAAATACCTAAAAGGCAAGAAAATTCCAAGCTGAAATGCGAATGTTGAATCTTCTATCAAAAGAGGAAGTAAAAAAAGATCAAATTTTTGGATTAAATCTTGAAAGTAAACAGCCAGCTCTATGGAGTTTTTCGACTCTCATTTTTTAAAATTGCAGAGAAGAACAGAGAGTGTTGCGCTTTGAGAGTGAGAGGTCTGTTTCTGTTTATATACATACGAGCGGGAAGAGGGAAGAGGGAAGAGCGAATAGAGCTAACTGATCCGAGACCATTTGCGCAAAAGAGAACTACACGCTTGGATTGGATTGAACCCACTGCGATGCGGGGCCCACATAAGACTACGGTTTGGCCTTTTACGGTATTTCGTTCTCCGGGGAAGGTTTTTTTTTTTTTTTTGAAAAATATTTATTTTTTCAAAAAATATGAATTAATTACGTAGTATTTTGAATTTTTTAGGAATTAAATTAGAATCGAATACGTGTTCAAATGGAACCGGTTCAAATTAAATTTCAAAAGTTTGGACCAATTGGGTTCTTCCACTTTCTAAAAATTAAAATGATTTTAATCTATAAATGTTATTTTTAGTTTATTTACTTAACGAAAAATAAAATAAATTTTATTTTTATAAAAAAAATACAATCCTTTTCGAATTGAACAATTTGAATTTTTACACCACTAATCGAAAATCAAAGGGAATCGAATATGATAAAACCTTTATTTGAACCAAACTGAATATTAGAGTTCAAATTAGTTTTTGATTTTGTCGATAGTCCTGGGTGGACAATACATAGCTTTGTTATCAGCTTATTAATCCATCAGGGTAAGGGCACAAACCAGAGTGGGCAAGGCTTCCCGCTTAAGGAACAAAATCTGCCATAGACTCTTCTTGCCTTGGATTAGTAGCATGCCATTCTAAGGCAACAATTATGGGGAGAAATTCAACAAAATCGGCATTAGGAACATTGCTTAGAACTACTAATTGTTGGAAACGCAAACCTTACTCAGAGGAGAAGATCTAAACTCATCAACAACAACAAAAACAACTAGGCCAATAACAGACACATAGCCATGGTCTATTAAACCTTTTTTAAACTTAACAAATTACACCACCCTGCATCACCGGTCTAAAGCTGTGCTTCTTAGGATAGTTTTGGAGGCTACTCTGGACAGCAAACCAGATGATAAACACATGCCTTGGTAAAAACATTACTATGACAATGATACCCCTATTAATCAACACAAACTATATATACTCTGTCATTCGACAGCAACCAAATCTTATAAACATTTCCACAGTCGAAAAATAACCTAAAACCCCAAACTAGATTTCTACAAGTCAAAAGTAATTTTGACTTCAAATTCCATCAATGGGATTCTTCAAATTCCCACCAAGCAAGGACATGAGACCCCCACCATGGACCCTCCCCTCCGGAATCATAAAGTCAAAGCTTTTGTTGCCAACACCCCCACCAATGCCCATGCCATACCCATTTCTTCCTTCCACTTGCTTCTCAGCACCCAACAAGCTTGAGTGAGAGGACGAGGATTTCATAGATAAAGGAACCAATACCTGAGGCGGTATGAGATGTTGCCTTCTTGCTGGCTTTTCCAGTGAATCAATACAATCAGAAATAGCACTTGTCCCTGAGGATGAGTGATTGTAGTCAAAGCTGCTTCCTGTGGTTGATGCTGCTGATACAAGCCCATGGAAGACTCCAGGTGCAATGAGCCCTCCCTTGCTTGCCTCTCGCTCTTGCACCATACTGCTGTGAGCAGCACACAGACCACTCCTGCCCCTTGCAAATTTCTCACATTTGCCCTCCCCCCAGGAGCATCTTTTTCCCCCGCCATGGGCCTTGCAGAAGTCCGTGCTTCCTTGGGCACTCTTGCCACAGTTCTCAAACTTGCATCGCTTTCCACCACCATGCCTGACACAACAATCAGTGCGACCACGTGCACTCTTTGTACAGCCAGGCACTACACACCTCTTCCCTCCACCATGGGCAACACAAAAATTGGTGCCTCCATGCACACTCTTTGGACAAATGCCACCACCATTGTAGAGGCAACGCTTTCCCCCACCATGTCCTTTGCACAATGGTGTGCTCCCTTCAGCCCCTTTGGAACACCCTGCAAATATACAACGTTTACCACCACCATGAGCCTTGCAATACATAGTACTTCCCTGAGCACCCTTAGTACATCCCTGGAACTGGCAACGACGTCCACCTCCATGAGAGATGCACAAACCAGCCTGCCCTTCAGCACTGCGTGTGCAACCTTCCACTTTACACCTTTTTCCCCCACCATGCCTAATGCAAAGCCCTGATTTACCTCGTGCAGCCTTTGCGCACCCTCCAGGAAACCCACATCGTCTGCCTCCACCATGTGCTATGCAGAGTTCTGTCTTTCCCTCCGCACTTTTAGTGCAACCCAAGTGCTGGCACCTCCTCCCTCCACCATGAGCCTTACAGTAGGCAGTTCGGCTCTCAGCACCTTTGTTACATCCTGGTTTTTGGCATCTTTGACCACCCCCATGACCAATACAAAGACCAGATGCCCCTCTTGCTCCTTTTGCGCAACCAGCAAACTTGCATTTCTTCGAATTGCTAGTTCGGTTATCCGAAGACGTCATGGTAGTGGTTTGCTCAGAGAGTGTGTCTACTGAGAAATCTGTCTGAGCAGAAGGCTCACAACTTTGATGAAATTGATGACAATGAGATTTAGCTCCAAACTGAAAAAGTTCTTGCGTCTGCACCAAACCTTTGCCACTATCCATTCTTGGAGCCAACAGGAGTGATGGCATATAGCCACCAGATTTCTTGGCCGAAGTAGAACCCTCATCAACAACAGGTACTGAAAGTCTGCTATCTGCAGAAACCTGGTTTGAAAGAGGCATACTGGCATCAGTTTCGGTTGAGAGAGAACATTCTATCAGACTCATACCTTCCTTAGTCCCTCCAGAAAGGCCAAGTTTTAGGATTGAGTCATCCTCAGGTGACAAGCCCTGAGTGAAAAAAGCTCCTGTCGATTTGTTCTTGTTGAGACCAACATTGTAATAATTATTGCAGTATACACTTGGAGTTGGACCCAAACCCAGAACCAACCTGCAGCCATCATCAGGTGCATTAGAAAGATCAGCATGAAGATTGCTTTGAGTACTTCCAAATCTGGCCTTGTTGGTTCCTCCGTAGCCAAGAAAGTTCAGACATAAGGTGGTATCACCAAAATTTTCATTTTTTGCGAGTTCAGACAGATGAGAAAACTGTACATTCTTGTTCAAATCCATATTCTTTCTAGATTCTGTGAACTATAGCACTAAGGAAAAGAAGGCCAACCTTAAAGAAAAATCTTTAATACATACTACTGACTGGTATATATATCAGAAACAAAAAAAGAAATAGCAGAAATTCCAATTGTGTTCCTCCTCCACTCACAAATCCAGATGTATCTGCTCGGTCCATCTTATCAAGTATCTATAACAACAGCACGGACTTCAATTATGCAAAAGCTTAGTTACTGATGTATCTGACAACGTTTCTAGGATAAAATCCTTTTATAAGAACATTCAAAGTGGATGCAAAGAGATATCTGGAGCGTCTTGTGCTCCTTATTGACAGATAGATTGGCTTCATTAACCCTGAAAATGAAGTAACACAATCAGGCATTAATTAAAAGCCATTTAAGTATATAATAAATAATACCAATACCACAGCATTAATCAGATGTTCCAACATTAAAACTTAACTGGCATTTCAATTGCAGAATTTTCTTGGAAATCAAATCAACAGGACACAACCTCCAGTACATTGCACAAGACCAAACATACTCATAGCCACCCTGTTTTAAGAGACACTATCTACAATTTCAGCGCAGACGTAGCCATCTACACTGTCTAAATGACAATTCAAAATCATGGACAGGTGAGGCCCTCATCAACACTAGGGTATGGACACAGTTACACTAAAACTGAAAATTGAATTCCGAAGTTCCAAAAAGGTGTTAACACTCAAACTATTAAAAAAAATATTCCCCATCTAAGCTAGGAACCTGTGTTATAAGAAATATATCTACAAATATCAATTAACTAGCAAAGTTCAATGCAGACTTCTAATATTATATTTAACTTTAGAATTTCTTTTAGAGCTCTTTTTTTTTATCGAAATCCTTTTCTACCAGATTTATTTATGCCCAGCAGACTGAAAAAGCAGATCATGATAGAGAAAAAGTCTAATGAATATATTTTTAAAAGTTCATTACCTAAAAATTAGTACTTGTACTGAAAACCTAAAGAATTGTGTACTTCAAATAGCCTTTACTGTGAAGTGGAAACACATAAAATTCTAATAATGTGAAATGGCCATAACACTTTATTTGTTACTTGAGCTGTGAAATAGAAGAAAAAAGTTAAAAGCCAACATAAAATTGTAGACAAGACATCAACTTCTTTTAAGTTGTTGAAGATAAAGATAAAAAATTTTCTCTAAACTTGGATAAAAATTAACTAAAATATTGCAGCTCCACAGATTAACTTTTTACTTAAAGCTAAAATAAATGCAAATTATTTTCCACTCATTAATCAAAAATCAAAAGATCACAATTATTATTAACAGACGACCATCTATCTAGCCTGACAGTCTATGGTTAAGATCTAATACGTTAGATTCTCTATTAAATGTTCAACTTTGGTGACCAGCAACAAGTTCATCAATCATCACCAAAAACCTTGGAATTTAGATATCAACATCATCTTCTAGAATCTATGGCATTTCATCTAAAATCCCCAATCTCTTCTATTAAAAGAAATGTTCGCATACAGTGATAAATACAGAGCAAGGAAAAAAAAGAATAAAGTTAACAGAGGAAATCATAGAGAACCGTCTATTCACAAGAACTACAGCCACAATCACAAACTTTCATCTCAAAATAGTAGATCTAAAACTACAAATCCCACAAACAACTCAATACTTAAGCTTCGAAACTAAAAAAGAATCACCCAAACACAACACAAAATTAAAACAAGCATCTGGGATCCATGCAAAAATCAATAAAAAAAACAACAGCAGCTATCAGTCGAGCAAGCTAATGTTTCAAAAATTAATTAACTTAACCATCATAACTCAAAAATCAGATCAGATTATTTAGTGTATAAAAAGAAAACAAGCCTAGAATAGTTTTCAGCCACGTAACAAACTTTCTGTCCATATTAATATTAATACAAAAATCCAATAACCAAAACAAGGAAAATTCACCAAATTTTCTTCTTTAAATGATTAAACATAACATACAAATAAGACAAATATAAATATAAATATATGACAGTTCAAGAACATGCATAGATAGCCCAAAACCCTAACCCTTAATTAATTTCCTGAAACCATGGAAATACAACGTATATGAAACACATAAGAAGTAAAGTTACCTCAAAAAAAAAAAAAAGAAAGCTATAAACTCGGACTTGAGACCATAAATTAATGTAATTAAATAAGAAACTGTGAACTAATAACCAATAAAACGATTAAGCTGAAAGGAAATGAAAAGAAATTTGGAGATATACCGTGAAGAAATCCAAATTTAGATAGAGTCTGGAGAGAACTAAAGGATCTGAGAGGCGGCTAAAGACATGTTAGGAGAGCTGGAGAATCCTTAAACAGAGAGAATAAAATTTGGGTACGAATAAAAGAAGATAACAAAGCGTTAAAAGAGAGAGAGAAAAAAAAATGGAGAAGAAAGATACTGAAACGGGAGTGGGCTATAATAAATAATTAAAGGGCAAAACTTGATACGGGCGGCTCTGGTTTTTTCCGTTAACAAAAAGGAAACCTATTTTATTTTTTAATAATTACGTTTTTTTTGTCTTTTTATGAACATATTAATAAATTTCTTTAAAAAACATTAAAATGCCAAAATTAGCCTCGATTGTCCGTAAGGAAGAGACTGGTACAGCCTTGCAGGACTCCCGATTTGGACAATGAACGCTTTCTTTTGAAAGGGACGTTGTTTCTTAAAGTCTAAATTACCCTTATTCACGGACCGACCTTGGGCGATTGTGGAGGGTAAAGATGTCACTGGGAGGGGTTTTAATTTTACGTTTTTTTCTTTCATGGGAATTGTCTCCCTTCGACGGCGAACGAGAAGAGTAACGAGTGGCCGAGGCGAAAGGGCGTCGTGGAGTGCCCTTATCACTTTTCCAAGCTCCCGCAAACCGTCAAATGCGCTGCCAAGAATCTGCTCCGCTGTTGTGCTCATTGAGCAGCTGGCCAGCTTGTGAGTTGACGTTTGCATCGGCTTACTTGGGTTCGCCTGCGCCGGTATTTTAACCTAATTTTCTTTTATATACAACGTTTTATAGATATCAAATTATTGGCCGATGGAACCTTCCGCTTTTACAAAGCACCTTGGTTGAATACTTTGGACCCGCCATTTATATTGATCTATACTTCATCTTTTTCCACCATTTAAGATATCTCTCTACAAACATGACCTAGAATTTAAAGTCATAGTAAAATCATTATGGAATTTTGTTTTAACAACAAATTAATAATCCAAATTTATAGCCTTGAACCTTTTTCATTTAAAATAATGATAAGTTTGTTGCCTTAATTAACACTGTCGAAATTAGAAATTGTCTACCATGTAAAGCTCATAAAACTTATATTTCAGCTTTCTGTGCACGGAATTAATATGATTTTAATGTAAACTAGATAAGAACCTCTAATGATATATAGTTTATTAAAAATATATATAATTTGTGAATTTATATTTTTTAAAATAATATTTAAAAAAGTTTTTAAATTATTTTAAGAAATTTAAATAAATTTTTATATTTTTATTATGTTTAATTAAATTTTTATATTTTTATTTTAAGTCAAATAAGTTTTTATATTTCTAATTTAAGTTAAATAAACTATTATGACTGATAATTAATTTAATTAAAATATCATTTATTATTTTATATTGTATGAAGTTCATGTGATATATTAATATATCGTAAATGATGATATTGTAAAATTTTGATATATCATAATTGATAATAACGTGACATGTTAATTTACTACAATAATATGATCATGTGATATTTTTTATTATTTATATTAACATCATGTCAATGTCATATGAATATAAAATAATAAATAATATTTTAATTAATGATAATTAGTTATAAATGCTTATTTATTTCAAAATAAAAATACAAAAACTTGATTTGATGTAATAAAAAAATAAAATTTTGTTTAAATTTTTTTTATATAACTTAGGAGATTCATTTGAATATTATGCTAAAAGAAAATTTAACATCAAACACAACAAAAGCAACACACCATAGTCAATTGATAAAATCATATCCCACATCCATAGCTTTCTAGACTCTGATCAGCATGGAAAATTAAGCATGAACATTTGTTTTTGGTCAAAATTGCAATTAAATGGTGTGTATTGAGTCTTGACTGATAAAGAGTTTGATGCAACAAGGACTGGTAGGTCCAGGCAGAGAGCCGCAACATTAATTCTACTTAAAACTAGGGTTATAGGGCATAGGTTGATTAATGATTAACTTTGCTTAATTGTTATATCATAATATTCAACAAGTCAATATTTTGACTTTTCGTAGTGATATATTTATAGGCACGTAGCACAACTTTCTAACACGTAAATTATCTAAATTCTGTTGGCTGTACATTATAAACACATTAAATAAAGTTGGAATAGGAAAAAGTAGATATCCTAATCAAATATCATGTGGAAAAAAAAATCAACGAATTACAAATAACGAAGACGGGAGGAATGACATGAAGGTTACAAAAATTTTAAGTTCATTTGACTTGTTTACAAAAATAGTTTTATTTTAGAAAAAAATGAATTGTTTAATAAATATGATGTATGGATGTTTAATGTGAAATTTTTTTTGTTATTTATATTCCACTACTGGTTTACTTGGTAAATTTACAATCTTGTCATACGAATTAAAGATCAATTATTTAATAACTTTACATTTGTCTTTGTTTTCTTTTTATACATTTACTTAATTTTTTTTTAAAATAAAAAATATTAAATTATATATAATTTAAAATTAATTGATAATAAGTGAAAATACCCTTATTCTATATATATACTCAATATATATTTAATTTAACGAATTTGAGACTATCATCACTTTAATACTCTTTTTATAAATCACACATTTATTATATGATATGAATCACAAAAGGAACTATAATGGGGCAACACCCACTCTGACATCATGTTAATTTTTTAAAATAGATATTTTCTTTAAAACCACTTAACAATAGATGAAGAAACTCCTGCTATATTTATATATATTGAATATCTTCAATTTACATGGTTTATTCTCTAACTTAAAACCAAATAATAATATGTGAAGGGATTCTTATTATATTTATATACCTTCAATATCTCTAATTTAACAAATATGATTTATCACTACTTTAATCCTCCTTATCATGTATAAACAATATAGATTTATCAAGTGAAATGATTTAACAGAAGAGAGTTTATAAAAGAATCAACAAATCAGAATGTTTTAATATTATATTAAACTTTTAAAATAAATATTTAATTTAAAATTAATTAAAATTATTATATTTATATATTAAAATTATTTTTAATTAAAAATTTACGAGACCATCGACGCTCCAATAAAAACTCAGCCATTAATCCAAGAGGGAACGAAATTTTCTAGCCGATGCGTTTTCTAATTAAATTATAGAGCACGCCAAAATAAATAGAGAATAATAAATAATTGTGTAAAACCGACAATATTTGTTAGGACCACACATGGCTACTGCCAACTTGACAAACACAAGCCAGGTTCAGAAGCCGGCTGGGCTCGAAGCCCGACAGCAGAAAAAGGGTCTGCCTGTGACGAGGGCATGCTGTTAGCGTGCCTTCACTGCCAGTTCGCTGCATCCAACAAAGTGTCATTAGCGGGAATCTCAAACTGCACACTTGGCGATCTCCCATTGGTCCGGACGACAATTATTGGGGAATTCCCGGAATGGAAATCTGTCGTTGTTTTTAAAAGAGCTAACTGCCTATAAAAGAGCCTTTCGCATCCGCAGCGGTGCCGCGTTTCGAGCGCGGGCGCCTACAGTTGAGGCCGTAGACCTTTTCCAACCTCAGTACTAGTGATAGTAGTAATAATTTTTTAATTAATGAAGGGAGGGGCGGTGGTCTGGATTGAGGTATGATGAATCTTTTTGCTTCCATCTCAAATATTCTACACCATTATTATTTTATTCTCAGCGATTCACACTTGAGATAAAAACGATTTATTATAAAGTTGTCTACATTTATGCTTTCTTGTGCTTCTCACGTGTTGACAACTTTGGGTATGTGTTGGCCACCATCCCAACTCCCTTTTTTTTTGTTTTTTTCTAAATTATTTAATTTAAATTTTATATATTATGACCTTTTGGAGGTTTCATATGGATGCATATATATTTTTTTCTTAAATAATTGAAAAGGAAAAGAATTCTACAGTAATTGACCCTTAGATGGAGCTTAGGGGGAAAGGACGGGTTAAGAAACGACAGTGGAAACTTATAATGGGGACAAAAAAGCAATTAGGAGCCAAAATCGATGTGCTGCCAGGTGTTGGAAAGTGAGTAGAAGACGCAACTGTCGCTCATTGGAGGCCTTCGCAAAATGAATGTGTGACGCCCCAACAACGCCACGGAGCCCACAATGCCAAGGAATCTCCGTTGCTATCAAACTTTACGAATTCATGATCCTGTGCGCTCACGCATATCAAGAAAAATCCTTGCTGGATTTTTATTGGCTTTGATTTGTGAAAGTTCGCTGCGATAAAGGCCAAGTTGTTTGACTTTTTTACATGTCAGAGGAGCGAGAGGACGCACAGGTCTCATACTTAGAAAGAACATGCCAAATGTCGATGCTTTGTAAACTCATGGTTCGGCACCAAAAGGTCCAAAACCAGGATTATGTTTAGGGTGATTTAGGCAAACCCGTCATTGCTGCAAAGCTGATGACCAAATTACAAATCTAGCCTTTATATTTGCATAAAGAAAAAGCAACCCTTTTTGGTTTTTTGTCGTCATTAATAAGATAGTTTATTTTCTATGACTATGACCGTCCACAATTTATCCATATTTCAATTTGTAAATTATTCATTTGTCGTCCAATATTTTAATTTTTTTGTTTTTATCATTTTATTTTTAAAACATTATATTTTAATTATTTATAGGTATAAAAGTTAATATTTAAATTACTCACTATTAAATATTAATAATTGTATGACGTAATTTTTTCACATCAATTGACTCTAAATTTGTGATATATTTATATCTATTCATTGGTCACCTAATTAGCATAAAACATAATCTAATTGTTAATTTTTAATAGTTAAGTAATTCAAATACTAATTATTTTACCAATTGTGATAAAATTATAATTTTTAAAATTGAATAATTAAAATAAAATTTTGAAAAAGCTAAATGACTAAATGAATAATTCTATGTTGTTTAAATTGAAATTCAACAGTGAGATATTGAAACCACGAGACCTACTGATGTGTGAAACTATTGAATAAACACTATAAATTAAAATGTATAAAATTTTCCAAAATTATTATTGAAACAATTTTTTTACACACAAGTACCATGAAAATAAATTTTATACAATCAAAAGTTCTCTTATGTTTAGCATTATATTATTTTAATTAATTAATTAATTTTGTATAGGTATTTTTATGTATTTGTCATGAATCAAACGTTACTTCAAAGTTTTAACATAAGAACATTGCCATGCCATGCAATTTGAATAATTTTTAACTAAAAATAGCTGAAAAATAAAAAATAATTATAACATAATAACTCGGATATTTTAACATAAAGAAATATTATGAATGTCACGTAATCAGTGACGACATTTGCATAATTGCATGCTTAGCTATCTTTAGCCCCCTGCAAAAGTTGGCCTAATTTCTAATTGATTCTTGTGAATTTCATTAAATGAAATGAAAGTTACAGGGATAACCTTTTTATGATCAAATTTATGTTCAATGTACATTACCTTTTAAGAGGAAAAGAATACGATTATGGTAACGTACACATATGCAACTAATCAAATAATTTATACAAACTCGATAAAAGTCGACGACTTTACGTATTATAATCATGATGAAGGACCCAAAAAATGAGATGGGCTCTTGGAAGATGTTTCGAGCCAAAATCCCAAATTATAAAATTTTAGAAAATTATGGAGAGGGGGCAATTTAGTCATTAAAAAATTAGTTCACCATGACATCTCTCCGCATTACATTATTAGGTCCCTAAACCTAATACTTCCTATTAGCTGATTTCAAGTTGGAAAAATATTCAAAAAAATAAAAAGTCAAATATCTTGATTTTTTAAATTTTGATCGAAATTATATAAAAATTTATTAATTTTTAAAATAGATACTTCATCTCAAAATTACAAACATTGTTAATGAAAATAATAAAAAAATTAAAATATTTTTTAATTAATTTAACAAATTATAATTATATTTTTTAAAAAATAAAAAATATCGATCGGTGCTCCTGGCTCCTCAAGAAAGGGGAGCACCGGTCAGTGCTTCAAGGGAGGGGAGCATCAGTGCTCCCTTATGGAGCCTGATTTAAGGCTCTCTCGGTGTTCTCGTTGGGGAACCTGATGCTCCCTTAGGGAGCCCTGATCAAGTTCCCCAGGGTGTTCCAATGCTTCCTAATAGGGAGCTTTTTTTTTTAATTAATAAAATAATAATAAAATTATATAATTATAATTATAAAAATTAATTAATAATAAAATTATCTTTCTATCATCGTCATGTTTAGTTAAAAATAATTTTTTAGGGTAGAGTGTTTATTTTAAAAATAAATGAAATTTCATATAATTTCATTCAAAATTTAAAAAATACAAGATATTTTACTAGAAATAAAACCAATGGTGACGTAGGGATAAGGCAAGGAATTGTTTTTTTAGTCTTTTAGTAAACAATGTCATTAAGCAATTTATTTAATCATATTTAAGGAAACCCCACCTTTGTCACTGTCTTCTCCAACTAACCATCTCGATTAATCACTAATCATCTTTCTTTTCCCCCTTTTGCCAAACACACATTCATGATTTCTCTTTTTTTTTTTAATACGTGAAGCATAGTTTTGAAAAAGACATCACATCCTTCAATTTGTCATAAATTATAAAAATGTTGTAAACAGGTGTCTTACATTTTTTAAAAATTATTATATTATTTGTCAATTTAATACAAAAATATTGTTATAAATAAAAATTTAATAAATTATAAAATATATTCCTAAAACACTTATTAAAAAAAATCCTAAAATATAATTATTTTTTAAAGTTTATTTACCTTATAACAATAAGTATATTATGTGATCAAAGTGTTACAGATTTTACATCGTTAAGAAATGAGATGGATCGTAGACTTATAAGTAAAGAGTTTCCCTCTATTTAATAAGCATATTTTTTCTTCTTAAAAAAAAAACATATTTTTTAAATTAAAAATATAAATATGTGACAAGTGGTATTAACCAAAGTGAGTCCCTTTTCTCTATAAATGAAAAATTAGTACAACAATTACTCTACACAATTAGATGAAGTATAATATCACAGATCTTAAGTAAATAAAAAATAAAATCAGTCTTAGATTTATAAGTAAAATTTTTTCTCCATTTAATAGACATTTTATAAATTGAAAATGTAAACCGTAATGAAATGAATTGATAAAAAACATATAAAGATTTGAGATTTTTTTTTCTTAATTCAAATATGGACAAATCATCTCTAATAAAGCAATGCAAGAACTGGAATCTTAACGGATTAATTACCCCTGTCCATGTCATTCTTTATGGGGATGAAGATCAAAAGCTTGTATGCCACGTCTACAACACAGGTTACGGCAATTATCTTTTACTAATAAAAGTTTAGTACCAGAAGCTCCTTATGTATGCCCACGTACTCTTTTAGAAATATTTTATTTCTCTTGTTTTATATAGTAATTAGCTTTCATCAAAGAGTATTGAGAGTAGGAATTAGATTGGTAATAGCCAATGAAAATGAGAGCTTGTGCCTAGTTCGAAAAAGAGGATGAGAGTGTGTGACTCACATATTGGAAATGGTCCCAACTCCCCCACTCGTCCAAAAGAGACACTCTTTGATTATGTGATGAGTATAACTAATCGTCCAAGTGTTATTTCTTACCACAAGTTAGTACTAGCTTTCTGTAGAGATATTTGTTATTAAAATAATCGTTAAAAGTTACGAATTTCGTATCAATAATAGATGAAATAAATTTTTAAATTTATATAAATTTTTTTTTACTTATTATATATATTTTTTTATTAAAAATGTGGACCTATTACAATAATGCTATTATATGTTTTGAGACAAGAAAGAAAAGTATATTTGTATTTTATTCACATTTGCATGATTAAATTTTACATTAAAAAAAAAATCTCAATGGTTATCTTTTGATATATTTTTTTGCCACCATTTTATTTTGAGAGGATGTGATAATGGTTATTCTACCAATTTTGGGGCTGGCTTGATGTTGGTCTGCTGCCAATTAAAATGGGCTGTACTTGGAAACAACCACAAGCTGGGTCCATTCAGCCCAAACGTAAAATGGTTTGTCTTCAAGGATTTCAATGTATTTCTAACTAGTGACGTAGCAACAAAAAGAATAACTTGTCTCATTATCGTCCTTTCCCCCGATTTCCTTAAGCAATTTGTTAATTCATTTGAATAATTTGATTGGCATGACATAACCCTATCATACACCGATAAAAGTCACAGAAGAGGTAATATACAAGAACAATAAAATGAACGCTTTCTTTTCTTCTTTTTTTTTCAATTTGGATTTCAAATTTTCAATATTGAACAATTGGGTATGCGAAAAAAATAAATTGAGAAAATTTATATAACTCTCTCAACTTATTTTAGGGTCTATTTGCCAACCCGACTTGCCTTAGGCAAAGAGAAGGAAAAGAAAGAAATAGGCAAAGACAAAAACAAAATGCATGAGGATTTGGAAAACTTCTTCTCAAATCCTCACATTTAATGAGTGTTTCAAGCTCCCCACGTGCAGCACATGTTGTCCCAAAGCAACCTTTCGGCTTCCGAGCTCATCAACTACACTCAAATCCTTGCAAACATCCACCTTGAATCTCACCAATGACTCTGACTTTCCTGTCAAGAGAACTTTCTCAAATCCTAACAAGTGCTTCTGAGGCGAGTTGTGCACCGATGGGGGAGTGGAGAACAAGAAAACTGTATGGCTTCCGCTGTTTCTTCCCTTGTTTTGGACTCTCAAATGAATGTCAAATGCTAAATTTTTACAGCTTTGCTCAATAGCGTCAACTGACTTGCACTCAGATGAGCGGCAAACGTGGTCTTCCTCCAAGGGGATGGATACTAGTTGTGGTGCTTTAACTAATTGGTGGCTGAATTTTGAGTAGCTTAGTCCATCTCCAAATGTGTAAATGGTTTCTCCAGTGTAGAATCTGTAGGTCCTGCCTGGGTACCCACTGGAAGGATCTGGTCTCATGTTCATGTTTGTCATTGGGACCTTGTCTGCATATGATTGTGGATACCATGTCATTGGAAGCCTTCCACCTGGGAACCATTGTAAGGTTAGAAACTTGGAATATTCAATATGGTATTTAGGATTTGAGTGCATTGTAATAAAAGTCACATTATCAATCTAAACACATAGAAGTGAGATTCATTTGCAGTAGCAGTGATCTAATCGAAGTCAGGAGAAATTTAGAAAGACTTACTTGGATTGTAATATCCAAAAATCACATCGGCTATGGCGGCTCCACCAGCTTCGCCGGGGTAACCAACCCAAAGGATGCTTGTAATTTTGTCATTGTTTTTCGCAAACGATATATCGAAGCCTCCTCCGGACATTATGACAAGAATCACAGGTCCCTTGGCAGCCTTCGCAACTTCTGTTATGAGAAGCGGTTGCTGTCCCGGCAAAACAAGGTTAACTCTGTCAAAGCTCTCTCTTTCAAGAGATTGATCTATGCCCATCACAAGCACGGTGGCATCTGCAGAGGCAGCTAGTTTCTTAGCATCGTCCACTTGAGCAGTGCCACAAGCCACATTGGAGCAACCGGGCAGATAGGTGGTTGCCGCTGAAGCTGTTAGACCCTGCAAAGGTGTTGTATATTTGCATGGAATGCCTGCAAAAATTTCCAACAATGTAAGTTGATCATTTTTATCTAGAATTACATGAATTGTTAATATTTATTTGAAGATCGACTTTTCAAGATTGTTAACAGTCCAATACTTTTAAGTATCAAATTGTCAAGTTTGTAAGTAATGTATTTGATTACCTTCATAGTTTCCAATCATGGTTTTTGTCACATTGGCATTGGGTCCAATTACTGCTAAGGTTTTGATGGCCGTAGGAGATAGAGGCAATGATCCTGCACCGTTCTTGAGCAACACAATCCCTTGCCTAGCAGCTTCACGGGCCAACTCTTGATGCTCCGGCGTACACACGTCTTTTGGGCCAAGCTTTCCGTAAAGTTGCTTGCTGGGATCACCATCGAAGAAGCCAAGTCGCATTAAAGTAGCGAAATTGTTACTGACGGCGTTATCAATGGCCGACTCATTCAAAAGTCCTGCCTTTACTGCAGCCTCGGTGTGTTTGCCAAGGAATGATCCACAGTTGAGATCCAACCCTACAACATCAAACTATTTAGCGGAGCGTTCTAGTTTACTACTAAGATCTTATGTTGCAGAAATGTGGAAACAAATATATCTATGCTAGCAAATGGCGAATCTATCCATCTATGTATGTATCGTTTCATTTTTCATTTTATTGCCCATATCTAAGACAAAGAACACTGTTAGGCGGAGCAGGAGGTGTTTGTTTAGTCAAGTGAAGCTTGCGCAAAAACTCATAGTTGAATTAGTACAAACTGTTTTCTTATTCCATTATTTAGCCTAACTTAAGCATTTTAGAGTGAAAAAAGTTGTTTATAACTTAAAAAATTGGACCAAACAGACATCATTTTTATCCCAATTCTAATAAAGGAAGCAGAGTCACCTGCTAAAATTGCTTTGGCTGCAGCTTCCTCTGGTGTCTTGGTATAGTGCTGGCTATTGTAGAACACCTCTACCGAGTCACAATCTGAAACTATGTACCTGCAGCAACCCAAAAGCCTTGTAAACAAACGCTGTTTACTAAATACTGACCTTTCATAAATTTTGTCCTGAAAATGTTAGGAGAAATGAATATACCCATTTAATTTCCACTGGCCTCGAACAACCCCTGCAAGGAGATCAGGGTCAGCGCAAGTTGGCTTACCGTTAACCTGGTTGTAAGAACACATAACACTGGCCACATTCCCGTCAATGACACAGCTCTTGAAGGGTGGTTGAAATGTATCATCCATATCTTGTTGTGTTACCTAACCATCCAAGACAAAGGCAATGACTTTTGGATTTTGACAACAAAAATAAAATAACTTTTGACTTAATAAAAACTCAATTGAACTTAAATTACCACAGCATTGAAATGGTAGCGATCAACCCCTTTCCAGTTATCCAAATCATAGGCTGTGTAGTGTTTACAGCATGCGGCAACCTTAAGCCGAGAAGGGTCACCACCATCACTTTGTTGTAAACCTTTGACATAACTTGATCCATATTTACTGCTGAGCAATGGGTCCTCTCCTGGTGTTTCTTGCCCCCTTCCCCATCTGGGGTCTCGGAATATGTTAATGTTTGGAGACCAATATGTTAGCCCTGCCAATCCAACATTGTACATTGCTCTAGCTTCGGTTGAAACCACCTGCACATATGAAAAAAATTCGGTATAAATTAGGGGAAAATAGGAGCTGAACATTACTCATACATTTGACGCCATAAACTCACACCAGAAGCATGGTGCCTTGCTTGCATTAAAGAGTTAGGTACAAGAAGCTGAAATGCTTCAAATAATTAGGTTCTTGTTCTTCATATAAGATTTATGTTTTAGAAATATCCCAGTATAATGCATCAACTATATACCGATAAATCATTCCCTCCGGTCTAAAACAGTTCTCTAGAAGCTCCATTATCATTGATTTTCAAAGATCAATTCGTTCCTACTCTTTGTTACCAAAATTCCACTAGGTTTTCTTGCAAGCTCATTTAAGCAGCCAATCGATTGCCTAAATGATTAATAGGGCAATCCCTTAGTCCTCGCAAGCTGGAGTTCAGTAAAAGGCTACAAAGTCTTTTGAGTGATCAAAAAGTCTTCCTTCGGCAGCATTTGGTAACCTGAGACATTTATAAATCACCTACTTTTCTCCAACAAACATAAATTAATACAAAGACAGAATTCTATGAATCCCCCTTTCCAAATTTTGAGGCAAAAGACAGTTCATCATTTTAAATAACCATACCTTAATCAACAATAAACTTTGCAATACTCGAAACCAAATTCATTGTCATTATTATCAGCAACATTACTATGAAAATCAACAGAGACACATAATTTGGATGGCTAATGCTGTTTATTATTCGTAATTCTCAACATGGAGTCAGGAATTGACTTATCTTCATTTTCCATGACATGATAAGAATCAATTACAACAATGACAATGTCAATAACAATGACACAGGCAATGCATTCAACATCTAGAATCTGAAAAATAGCTTTCAATGCCACCAAATTCAAGACATGAAGAGAAATTCAACCACACAGCTTCCAGCCTCACCCTTTTCTGGATGGTTTTATAGTTTTTCTACCAAACAAACTTTATTTCAACCACACCATTGGAAGATGAAAAGTCCCATCTCCGTTAATGGAATCCAATCTCCATCAAGGTAGCATCATCTTGTAAAACATACACACAAAAGAAAACCAACGAGAAAAAGCGAAACGACAGGAAGAAACATAAAAACGAAAAGCAAAACGGCATAAACCGGCAGAAGAACGAAGTCAAAAATAAGAAGAAAAAGACAGCTTTACCCTGCCAATGTCTTCGAATAGAGAAGTGTTGAAGGAAGCTGCCGTCAAGATGACCTGAGGAAAGCTTGTAGCTCCTGGAACCAAGCTGCTAAACTTCGTACCGGGACCGACGTTGGAGACTCCATGTAGAGCCTCAGACCACCACTCATATCTTGGTATTCCAAGCCTACTAACACTCCCAGCACTATTCACTATGAACAGAATTTTCTCCTGCAATGTAAGCCTTTGTACCAAGTCAGCCACCCTCGATTCTATCCCCAACGATGCGTTACAAAAGCCGTAACTTGTAACCTCTGGATTTTTAGTAGCATCACAGGCAAAAACAGGAGATGTTTGCCCAAAAACCCGTGTCGAGAACAATGAAAAACAATGCAAAGAAATCAAGAAGCAGAGGAAAACAGAGACCTTAGGTGCTCTGCTTTCGTAAACAGAAGAGAAGAAGGAGGTCACTCTGACCTTCCCTTTCGCACTCATTATTTACTAACACGAAAAAAGGAAAAAGAAAGGAAAAGGCTAAAACCTTGAGGAAACTTAAGCTTCCTCAAGAGAGAGGAAAGGGCATCCACTACCACTATCTTTCTCTCGGCATGAAAAAGTTGGTTAAGCTATAGTGTTTTTTATAGAGGGAGAGAGTTGTTAAAAAACACACGTTGTTTTGTAGTAGCCCGTGATGGAAACTGGTGGAGGTGCATTAAATTTTCTTGGGGGTTGTTTTTGGGCAAATGGTGGGAACCAACCCAAAATTTGAGAGAATCTAAGAAAATTTTCTTGAGGAATACTTTAAAAGGAAAATGGTTATTCGAGTCCGTGATGGATTCATCTTTTTCTGACTCCTGGCTCCAGTTTCAGAAGTACTATGTGCATAAGAGTTTGATTTGTTAGTGTTAAAACCTTACAAAATGCTTGGCCTAGCCTGACTAGGAGCAACAAATCAAATAAAAAGAGTGTCTTTCCAAAGCTCATACTATATTAGAGGCTGTCGACTAAGGTTAGAGTATCGTAAGTCGAGATTTTGGGCCTGTTTCCTGGCATTTCTGTAACTCAACTGAGGGATTCCAGGGATCATATCTCGGCTCAGTTTGAGCCAAAAGCAATGCTTCCTTTTCACTTGCTTTGAACCCTTCTCATGGAGAACTCCAAGGCTAACCTAACCACCTGGGAAATTAGATTAGATTAACATCACTGGACTTGAAAATTTTCATTAACAGCTTCAATTCATTCCTCATTAGTATTAGCTGGAGGTTATTGTACTTTTATTACAATGTTTAAGGTATTAAAACAAGTTATCCTTGAAAATTTCCACAGTATGTCAAAGCCATCGGAGCAGAGCCGAGTGGGGGAATTTGGAAATTGGAGAAAATCTCGAGACAAAAAGTGAAAAAAAAAAAAACCGAAGCCTTACTGCTAATTTGCCCAACTTGGTGATATCAGAAACTGTCTCGTGATTGGCCTGTCAGCCAACGCTTAGAAACCCATTTTCGTAATTTTACTCCAAAATAATTATTGTAAGAATAAGTAATTTACCCAAGATCTTCGAAACTCACACGCGCGTTCATTGTCCGATTACTTTTCATTATTCCAAGGGAAAAAAAAGCAAAAAAGAAAAGTACACCTAGTAAAATACGTTTTAAACTGCGGGACCCGTAGGCGCGTGGGCCCAGCTGTAAGGGAGAAACAGGTAGATCATAAGTGTAAGGCACTACTAATGGTTCAAGGCACGTGAATCGTGTTTCTATTAATGGCGCGTGGAGAACTTAATTAGCTAGGTTTCTTTGAGAGAGAGAGAGAGAGAGGGAGCTTGTGCAAGTTGCTGCAAATGCTTGACGGTATCATGTGATGGGTACTGCTACGTTGTATTCGACTGACCTCTACTCTACCTGCCGCCGTACGTATAGTTTTACATGGATGCTTTGTGATTTGTTTGCATCTCATGTGCTTGTATAATTCTACGGATGCTTTAATTTTCTTTCTTTCTTTTTTTAAATAACAAGCTTAACTGATAAGTTCGTCTGACTTGATGGTATTTAATTTTTGCTGGAGTAACTAATTTGAAACATTGTTTCATCATAGTTGAAAGCATGTGCTGGGTGCTCGACAATCTTAAGAGGTCCTTATAATTCCAAAAATTTTCCTGTTTGTTCTCTTATAGGAATAGACAAATTCAATACCAAAAAGCAAAAAAAAAAAAAAGAGAGAGAAAAAATGGGATGCATGTCGAAGATCACGCAGGGATTGTGCAGAGATGATTGAAGATTAACAGTAGGGTATTGTCCTTGGACTCCACAGGAAAAAAGTTGTGGGTTGCAGTAGAATTTGTCTGTATTGCCCAACTTGGCCGGCAACATTGAGCTGCATTCATTCCCCCTACATTTCCCTCCAAGCAACCCTTACAAAAATATAAATTCGTTGTGACTCTAACAAGAGCTTTTCTTTCCGTGGATGCTTTCCTACCTAAACATTATCCAACGTAAACAGGTTATGTATCTATCCAGCTAAAAGGAAAACAAAATTAAGTATATACATTACTGTACCAATATTTTAAAGATTAGATAAAGATTAATTAGTTAGACATCTTTACTGCTTTCAATGTTAAGCTAATTAAGCTGCTTGTTAGGCGTCACTAATTTTAGTATGTTTGATAAGATCATTCAAAACTCTACCGGTATTGAATAGCTAGGAACCTACATTATGATGGATTAAAGAACTAACAAGATACGAGGTAGTACGTGGTGAATAATTTTTCAGGATCCAGTTTGTCTCAAATTACTTGCATTGGAGGGGAAGTGATAATGATATGACATGGTTGCTGGGTCTGAAGTAATGACAAGGAAAATAATAAGAAAAGTGTTTTAGATGTTGGCATGTTCCAATCAGAAGGGACCATATTTAGGTATCTACGGACTGAGCTACAAAGTGTGAATCAATGCAAAAAGCTCCCCAATCAAGGGTCCTCTATAAATTCGAGGTCTCAGTTATACCTAAAAGGATGGGCCAAAATGTCTAGATCAGTAAATAAACTAGATGCCTCAAAAGGACGACCCCTTTTGTATTATTGCATTAAACAAAAATTTAACAATAAACTCTTATTATGTAGTGTTGGTTATGGCAGCTACATATTACTTCCACATCTGCTTAAGTTTCTGGTTGAAATTTCAAGAGTAGTCTCAACTTAAAATGCTCTTTTGTCTATAAACACTATCAACCACTTCTCCCCGTAATTAAATTTTCACAAGCAACTTTCAAAGTTTAATACCAGCTATATAGTTAGCTATGGCATTAAATCATGTTTCAACTTATGAAATTAAGTATGATTAAGCTGGGAAAGTAGATGAATAATTGTAGGAACAAGAGTTTTGCTTTGGACAATCTATTTAGCACACACCAGCTGCTTGTTCCATTTATTCAGTAAGAAAGTCAAAAAAGAAAATAGTAATTGTTTTAAGTTTTTGTCATATTATATATGTTTTCGCCGCCCCTTAAAGGGTGTGTGTCTTTAATTGGGGTTATGTTATAAATAATTATATCTTTGCTATTTCGGCCAGTAATGTAATTGCTGTCATTTAATGATTTATTATTTGAATAATGGTAAGATCAATTCTTTTTCTTTTTCTCTTTCACCTCGTTCACATTACCTACAATTATTTCAATAGAATTATGAAATCTCAATTGTTTATAAGTTTAGAGTCTATGATATATGCATCCCACATGAACCCTCACACCATAGATTATTAAGATTAGTGAATAATTTTTAACATTATAAAAAAAAAATTGTAGGTTGATATAAAAATATATTAGCTACTTAGAAGTTATACTAATTCTTCACAAGTTTGGGTGGTTCTTTGCAAATTACTATTATTTCTACTACTGTTCGAAGTCCCTTCTCAACTATTTTGACCTCTCTTGTTATTTGGAATTATCTCCTTATCACAGAGAATCACTGCTGCGATAATTCCATTTAACGCCATTGCTCACATGTTTCGTATACTATACTATTAATTGTCAGGTACAAATAGTTCATTGTCGTGGCGCCAAATTAACAATCATTCATTGAATTGCACTGCTAATGTTATATTATAGTTTGGTTTAATTGGAAAAAAGTTGGATTATTTGCTAATTAAGGATTAATTCTAATAGGACATATTCCTTAATGGTACATAAAATCTATAATTTGAAACCCATATTATCTGCAGTAAAAGTTTTAGACGATTGAAGTAGTAATTTTCCATTCATATCAATGTGCCATCAGCTGCTTAATTATCCCCAGCTAAAAAACGAAGAGCCCCCCTCCTGTATTTATTTATATATACGTACTTGTCGTGCAAACCTGTCTTAGCTGCAAAGAGTTCTCGTTAAGCCTACATCAACATAGCAAATCGTTTCAATCGCTAATGGCTGATAAGGAGAGAAATAAAAGCGAACATATCCAATTCCCCATCCTTACCAGCGCAATTCAAATCACATATAATTGCAACTTGCGCAAGACCTTAGGTTTGCGCATTTAAGGCACATTTCACAAACTTTCCCCCTGCAGTCCCTTTTTGCAAATTGATTAGTGATAGATATGGGCAATCTCAGTTGAGTCAATTACTAACTAAAAGGGTAAACCATAAAGTTATATAATGCTAACATTAATTTCTTTACTGTGTCTCAATTTGCTATCTAAATGGACAAGCTATGAGTTGATTTTTAGTACATAAATTTGCATAATGGCTTTGCCTTTTTGGGAGGAGTACAGTGTTTAAAGCGTGTAAATTCGATTGGGTTTAGAATAAATTAATATTCAATTTGTATTGTAGCATGATGATATATTCTATATGGATAGTGGGTCTCAATCAAATGTATTGAAAAAAAAAGATTGAAAAGGTACCGTGATCCTTTCTCCGCTTGAAAACAAGCAAATTTTCTTACAAAATTCGTCAACCATGTGATGGTTGGGTAAAGCGACCATATCCTTTATTGGCATATCTGTCAAACATAATTTAATTTTCCAGGCTAACTACATGTATGAAGACAGGCCATGATATATACTTTAATTTTATTTATATATTTGGGTGTATACAGATAGATCACACATGGCATAATCTGCCCCCAGACTATTGGGAGTTGAATGATGATTTGGTCCAATCCAATTGGATTTATTTTAATTCAAACATTTTGACAGTTGTGTTAATTTGGTTTATATTGCGCTTTCATTCATAACGTCTTCTAAGTTTAATTGAATTGACAAGTAAACATATATAAATATATATATATATATATATTTGTTTATGTTACTATTTTGCCACTATAAGCGTGATTAATTAATTTCTTGGTAGCTTAAGCTTTTGGTGGGAGATCTTAAACTCGATTCCTATAATCGGTTATTCATTTTCCTCCTTTTGTTCTTATTCCTTTCCCTTCTTTGTTTCTTTTGCCCATACGGAGGTGTCAGTTTCGATTCCCCAGTATTTTAGTATCATGACAAAGACAGAAAAGAAATTTAAGTATTATTGTCGGAGCTGCGAGGCCAACTTAAGAATATATGGGAATCAAGAATGACTTGATTTCTTTCAATTGAATTAGATAAGGATAATGCATGTCCATGATTCATTTGATTCGACCAAGATGATCCTCTATATATATATGCATGATTCGATCGGCTGGGAGGCTTTTATGTATCATGACAAGGCAGCATTCATTTGATGTCTAGAGCGCAGCAGGATGATCATTGATGGAGCCATGATGGATGTCACCATCTTAAAGCACAGATTAGACGGCAAGCTAGGTAGAAGGATACTTGGACTTAACCCCATGTGATGGTAATCCCTATTTTAATCCACAGGTCTCCTAATGCTGTTAGACTTTTAACACCTCATCGAGTCTCTGCTCCGTTAAACCTACTCTTCGATTAGGAGGAGTGGTTGTTCAATTACCACATGATTTTGGGTCGATATTCCATCCATGGAGGACTTGAGAGGACAAGAACAAAGGTCTTTGTCAACGCACCAGATAACAAATTCTTAAATGACGAGGGAAGAAAGGCTGGAAAAGGAAAGCTAGATGAATTATTATATCAGCGGGTCTAAAAGTGCTGCACTTTAGTATTATGAAGCAACTTGGAAATAGAATGAGACATTGAATATGACAAATTTTTTCATTAATTAACCAGTTGGATGCTTTACTTTATTAATTTGGAATCACCAAGAGTCTTTTTCTGCTAGCTGTGAAACGCTAGTGGTTTATGGAAAATTTGCAAGAAATAACATGGGGGAAGATGAATGAAGATGGGAAAACAGTCTGCCAAACATGTGAAATTAAGTTACCATTTTGTTTGGCTTCGAGTAAAAGCTGAGGAGGAAATGAGTATGGTTTACCATTGCTATTGAAGTTGAAGTATTTATTGTAAAGGTCATCAATAATCACTAAAAATAATAATGGGTGTATGAACCTCTCTCTCTCTCTTACCCTTTCCACCTCAGAAAGGTGAGTGAAATGAATAAGGGGACAACAAAATATCTAGATGTGTGCTGCAGGCTGCAAGAATAAGTACATGTCAGACCTTTCATGAAGATAATATTTTTAGTAGAAGGACTAATAATTATGGGGTTTTTCAGCTCCATCTTAACTATCTCAACATGCCATTTTAATAAAGGAGGGGGTAAGCAGGCAGCAGGCTTTTCTTTTGGTTTTCACCAAAGTTTTGGATAAGGGCCGAAAAGAACACTTATACTACCAGTAAATGTGATTCTAAGACAGCCCCATGGCTCTTAGCTCCCCACCCACCACTATTGAGCCACAGCTCATAGGCAGCAGGTAACGTGTTATGTGCATATCACCTAACTCCGATCGCCATCTACATTTCATGATTTCAGCCGCTTTTCTATTTTATAGTTATTCTAATTTGTTGGAGGATGTTGAGAGGGTATATATGATGGGTTTAATTCATTGAATAAAGATTTCTTTTTTATTTACGAACAGTATTAACCCAAATTAACCATGCATTTTCTTCCAGTTATTATCAATTACTATATGCAGATACTCTATGCAATGTGTCTGCAAAAGAATTGAGAAAGAAAAACCAAAACCGCCTATCATGTTTATCTTTGAAAAAACTAGTGATCATAAAGGAGGAAAAGAAAATGGGGAATGGACAAAATTTTGTTGTTTATAAGTCAAGATTTTTGAGATTGCAGCAACTAATTATGAAGCTGATCTTTGGAAACTTGTTAAGCATGGAAAGGCAATTAGGATGTCCTGTTTTTCCCCGAACCAAAGGCAGGTAAACTCTCACATGTGTAACATTGCTTCCCATTCACAAAATAATCATCTAAACAATGGCAAAATCATTGGTTGTTGTATATTTTGGATGGTAGTTGGTCAGTCAACCTCTTATCTTTTTTTCTTTCTTTCTTTCTTCTCTTTTATAGGCACTCTATCCTTAGCTTTATGTGGATGCATTGAAGAATAATAAGGCGAAAGGAATTGGAAAAAATATGTGCGAACTACAAAAGAGAGTTCACGAGTGTCTGAATTTGTGACCCAAATTCACAAGGGTAGGCCCAATTATGTCCGTGCCCACCCAAAGTTTCCATGCAGCCTTAGGAAAAAAGCTGCCCAAGCAAAGCTGGCAATGGATGGTTTTGATGTCGAAATAAGTGTGTGCCTGTAGTCCAATAGATAATTACTGACTTGACAATGAAGCTGCTACTTGCTCTGCTCTCTCTGCCCCACCTATCTTTCTTTTGGCCTGTGATCACCAATAAATATACGGTTCCACTTTGTTGATATTGGGACTCGGGGTTCATCCAATCATTCCTCGTCGATGCAATGACTGACACTGATACGTCGTGGTTGTTATCTGCTAATTGCCATGTTTGATGCAAAAAGCATGATTCGTGCCAAGCCATGGAGATATATAGTACAAAACAAAATCTAGTGGCGAATTGTGGATTAGAGGTAGCTAGACAAATCAAGTCCTTCATGAACGGTTATTTGATGCGATTCATTATTGAAAAAGGTTATGATTGTGAAACTGAAATGATGATATACCCTAACCACCACCAGCAAAAGACTTTTTATCTATTTCTTTTCATTTTATTGGAAGGTTCGTAGAAGGCCAAATGTGTTTAGTAGGCCTTTGCTTCCTTTTTACTCAAGACCAGATAGGTTGAAATCATTATGCATTGTACAGATTCATATACCCTTGTAATTTGTTTGTTTAATGTCAGTATATAAAACAAATGTTAGTATATAAAATAAAGAATTTTTTTTAACTAGGCTCCATACATAAAATATTTTTAACAATAAATTTTTTTATAATTTTAATTATTTTTAATAAAAAAAATTAAAATTTAAATAAAATTATCCTTAATGAAACCAACTCATTTATTTAGTTCCGCATCTTAACCCGAAATCTATTAACATGTCAAGTATATTTAGATTTGCACTTTAAACTAACTTATATTCTTTGAGTTTTCCTCGTTAGACTATTCATCTCTGAAGTATTTTTTGCTAGAAAGAAAAACGTTAAAACATTTTAGGTATTTTAGAGTAGTTTTTGATATACGAAGAAAACCTTTGAACATTTTGAGTATTTTTAAATATTTTAGAATGCTTTTTGATATATGAACAGAAACTTTTGAACATTTTTTGTCAAGTAAGCAAATTCGTTAATTATGTTATAAAATGAAATATGGTGTATTATTTGAA
>NW_018397254.1:9530133-9564493 GCF_002168275.2 Theobroma umbraticum | reverse complement strand
TTGTTAAATGAAATTCAGTAATTTTGGTGATTTTTGGATATTGCGTGACTAATTTTTAAGTATTGCTTGACTTACTCTATACATTGCATGACTGACTTTGGGTATTGCATGACTTATTTTTAAGTATTACATGACTAATTGGTAAGCATTGCGTGATTTATTAGTAAGCCATTGTGTGACTAGTTAGTAAGCCATTGTATGATTTATGCATTGCTTAAAAATCAATCACACAATGCTTATAACTAATCACGTAATGTCTAAAAATCAGTCACACAGTAATTAAGTCACGTAATGCTTAAAAAATCAATTTCGTAATACTTAAAATCTAGTCTAATCAAGTTTAATTTTTCAACTTTGGAGTTCTATAAATAAACTAATAAACTCAAGAATTTAAAACATATCTTTTTTTTTTTTTTTTGCTAAACCATGAAATTGTGCATTTCATAAAAGATAGGTTACAAAACTCCATAATCCTCTAAAGCAAGACAAAATATATCTCTATTGAGAGGGTTTTGCTCACTTCTCTTATGCCAAAACAAAATATATTCCATTTATAAAATATTCCCTGAATAATTTCAACTCCAAATCTCCAATAAACTTGCTTAACAATCATCCCAATCCTAGACACAATAAAATCGTAAATCACCATAAAACCTATCAAACATGCTTTAGCTATCCTTTCTACTTGAGCCCTTAAAAGCGTCACTAGAAAGCATCCAGTTACCGTATTTATTATGCTATCTACAATCATCATAAAAAAGCAAAATCGTTGTTTATCACTCTTGAAAACCTCAAAATCCACCGTAAAAAAAAAAAGAACTTGATGTCATCTCTATTTTTTGGATAGTGAGATTTAATTTTGAAATTTTTATCTGAATGGTGGGATAGAAAAAATTGAAATCATTTTAATTGTTTGAAATTGTTTAAAGGGTATTATTATCAAGTCATGTTAAAAATTAATTAAAAATAATTAAAATTATAAAAAAAATATTTTTGAATTGAGTTTATAAAAAAGTTATTTCTCATAATTTTTTCTAAAATAAAGTTTTTTCCTTATTTCATTTAGGAGAGATGGGAAGTAGCTGTTTGGGTGGGATGATCTAAATAGTGATATTGATATGAGATCCTAATCAATGAAAAGAGAATCCCCCCATAAATGAATTGTGGAAATGTAGAAATACATTGCAGTGATAAACTAGTTAACTAGTTCCCGTGATAGGGTGCCAAATTCTGACTCAAATGGAGCTCCTCCCGATTTCCCGATCCTCCTGAAAGAAAGAAACAAGGCTTTGTCAGAGTGGAGAGAAGTTCTGAAAGGAGCTCACCACTGCCAAATGGGCTTGGACTCACAGACAATGAGCCTCTGCGGTTCTGTATTCTCAGGCTCAGCTGATATTCATTTTACGGCCTCTTAAATGGGCTTCCAAAGGGTTGAGGCTTGGAGCTGGAATCTATAGCAAATGGGCTGCATTATTTCTTTTAAGCGATCAACTTGTAGACTTGAGATTGGCGTGCAACTGCAATTAATTCTGGGCGATGATGCATAATTCGGAACATCATGCATAATTGCAAACTGCAGAAGAAAGATCAAAGTGCACTTGTCCTCTTTTTCTCTTGGATATTATGATGCTGAATGAGAACCAGCCCAATTGCTGTTAGATAAACCCATCTCTCACCCTTTGAAAGCCCTTGAGTCAACTGGGTCATAGTCTTCTTTTTCTCCTCAGGGATTTGCATTAGCCTTTGGGCACTGGCGGTTGCCCATCGCCCTTCCCAGCCAAGTGAAAGTTGCTTTGGACTATGCAGTATGAACACGACGTATCTCTTAGTAAAAAAACTAAAGTTGAGTCGATGCCACAATCAATTATTCAATGCATTGACTTCAACACAGCGATCAACCGCTAAAGCTGCTAAACTTTGTGGGGTTTGATCATTCATAAGTCTTAGAATCAAAGGGCAGCACTTGTCTAGATGAGGCCCGCTTCAAGAATATCATAGCAAAATAAATGTCGTTTCAGATAGCGAAATTCATGAGACACCCTTCAAACATAGTATAAAAGGAAAGAAGAAAGCGAGCACATTCTGTAGCTCAATCAAATAATCGCATGGCAGTTGCTTGGAAGGCCAAAATTGTCTCTAAAACATCAATGCGACTTAATTACTTGGATTTATTTTGGGCGTTCGTCCTACATGTATCATGTGTATATGGAGTTCAAATTTGCATAAAGCTGAAGCATAGTTATGAAGTAATTTCATTCCATGAAAACGAGAAACAAATCCTTTATTTAACTAGTCAATGCTCTTTGTTGATCTGTTGCCCTCAGCAATTTGGCAAATCATGAGGAGGTAGGAAAATTCGACTTTGAGGAGTTGCTTCATTCTTGACTAGGAACACCATGCTCATCCCCCAAGTCTTATGACGCTCAATGTGGCAATGTAGTAACCAAACTCCTGAAATCAAAGTCATAGATAGTGATAATTAGAGATGAACTTTATATAAATTAACATAGTGAAAGAACAAGAATAGATAAAATGATCTGACCTGCATTGTCTGCCCTAAACCTGATGGCAAGCCAGCCATTCTTAGGTACTCCAACCGTGGTCTCCTGAGGTGGGTCAACAAGATAATACTTCAAGGGGTCCTTGTTGGGGTTGAAATTCCCAAAACCCCGACCGACAACATAAGAGCCATAGCCATGTACGTGAACCGGATGGTTATCGCTTGCCAACACATTTGTTCCCTGAGGAATCAGCTCGACACTCGAATTGTATTCTAAAATGAATACCTTAGTGCAAAACTAGGTGTCAGCAGATTTTCTGGTAGGTTATCACCAGTGTAATTGAATTCATGAGGGGGTTTTCTGGGAAAATCTTCTTCGAAACACCCTTGATTCCCTGATAGTAAGCCTGAAGGATATCAATTTTGGGGGTTGTAAAGCTTATGTTGCTAAGACTAGCAGAAAATCTTTTACCAAAGGGACCCGTGCATGGTTTCACTGTACTGCAATTAAGTAGATTGACAAATATGGGATAGAGCAAATGAGTGTCTACTTCTAATGGCACTTTGGCCGGATGGCGTTTGCTAGCCAGGCTTCTGCATTGCTTAGTGAAGTCAGTTGCTACTTGTGTTCTATTATATGGAGGAAGATTTGGCAAGGGAGACCGTGAGGAATGGTTTGAGCCCTGATACCGTAGAAGAGCTGTTGCTGTGGTCTTATAAAAGCCAGCTCTTACAGCATCAGCATATGCTGTAGTTGCAATGAAATAGTTTCCAGGGGATTGGTTTGCTTCCGATAAAACATCCATGGATTGACGGAGTGTAATCATCAAGTAATTAATCTGGCTTCATGTAGAATCCATCCTTTCCTACCAATGTTAACTTGTGTTTTGCAATGGCAAAGAACATATTTTCTTCTACGATTTCGTTAATTATCCGAAGAAGATATATTTCACCCTGCTCCACCATCATTTTAGAGGATCCTTACATTTTGAGATACAAAACATTAATTAGGCAAGATTTTCTGAACAAATATTATATAGGATCATCCTTAAGCAAATAGGGAAAAAAATGTGATAACATTTGAATGTCCAGATAACGTACCTTTTTTGTAGCATGGATAGAGATAGCCTGGTTGCCCGTTTATGGTATATGCATCTGAAATTAGGGGTCCCCCTCCTGTTAGATTTGCCTTTTCTGAGATTTCCTTTACATTTTTCTTCCACAACTCTCCTGCATCGGCAACATTTAGGAATGCACATTCATGGGTTCATTTATATTTATTTTTTTCTCTTTCTTTTCTCCCAAAGTATCCGTATTGATCAGTATTCATATGTCAAAGAAAAAAATGCGCAGCGCTACTGACAACTAACATGCCAAGTATGATTGGAAACTCTGCGTGAGGCTTTGGAAAGGGATACTTAGATCTACGCTTTGGATAAATTATGACTGCTCCATGGACTGTTGCCCTTGCCCATCCGTTATGTGCTGCATGCCACCACACTGTTCCTTCTCCTACAGAAATCTTTACCCTGTACGATATTCCTTTCCTGGTTGAATAGGGCACTGCGTAATGTATTCAGGGCCATCGGACCATGGATTCCTCTCTTGTTTCAATCCATGCCTGCAAAATTTTTCTTCGCCGTTATACAATTCTCAGTGTTCATGTTTTCGCAAATAATTCCATGTACTTTGCAGGCATTTTAATCTGATCAGAAGCAACATACCAGTGAAGGGTTATACTGTACCTTGCTTTGTTGTAGACCTCTATAATCATTTTATCCCCCCCACGAGCTTTCAATGTTGGCCCTGGGAATTCACCATTCACGGTCAGGATTTCCTTGGTGCCACACAATCGACTGTAAGGTGATGATTCCACCTGCAAGAACACGATGTCAGAATCAGAAACATGTGTAATTTAATTAACGTACGTAGGCGTGCCTGTGATCAGAGGGAGAGATGGAGAGCTTCCTATACCACAAACTCGTGGTGATGGACCTTCCCACATGCACTGTAAATTATAGAAATATAGAAAACAAGAATTGCCAAACTCTCTACACCAGAACCCATCGGTAGTTTCATTATGGAAAATGGAGCATTCTTGTTGTTCTTTGTGTTTTTGTACTCTGTTCCATTGCTGATTTTGCTTTCCTTCTATATCCCGCGGATTTTACTGCAGTTTTCCAAGTAATTTATGGAGTCTCTTCTGCTCAGGTGGCATATACTGGAAGGGACTTAAATTACTTGCCAAACTTCCCAAACAATATATGTATAAGCAAACTATGTGCTTTTACTTACGGGGCAGATTATGCCCAATTTGAATAGCATCATTATTCTTTCCATTGCAGCTAAGCAACATTAACACCGTGATCAAGCCATGTCCAGAGCATTATATTAATTTATGGAAAAAAATGTTTTTCTTTTCTTGGTCACCAGTCTAATTAATTGTGGCCAAGCAGTTTACATCGGAGTAATTTGGGTTTTGCTGGATATGGAAATTAAGACTTGCTGCTTTTTTATGAAGAAGGAAAAACAGGGATTCTTTGACTGCTGATCTTAATAGGAATTGGTGAAGCAAAAGTAACTAAAACTCTTTAAGGATGGTGAAGTATAATTTGTTGTTTATAATAATTATCATTTATATGCAGGTTTCTTTTTGATTAGTACATTATTGATTTATGAAGAGTGGGGTTGCTCTGTAATTTTTAATGTTTTTTTTTTTGAAAGGAATTAAAGAGTTGTCCTAGTCTGTATGAAAATTATGCAGTTAGTGAACCGTGTAACATGTACGGCTTTGGCGGGCTTTTGGGTCGAGCCGCCGCTGCCCTGCGTAACAGCGTCTTGACCACTCTCCAGTTTTTGGGCCAACTCTTTGCACAGTTGGACACCGGCACTGCTTGCCCAATCCAGATGCTTTGCTTAACCAGTAAATTCTCTTTTCACTCAACATTCTCCTTTGTCCTTTTGCCCACTAATCATTTGTTCTTTCAATATCTTTTTTAATGTAATTATTCCAAGAAAATTATGGTATTAACGGAACAAGTTCTATAAGCAGGCAAGGCAATAGATATCATGATAATCCAAATGTACTATCTTCACAAATCTTTTCAAAATTTATATTTTCTAAAATTTCAAATATATAAAGAATATATAATTAATTTTTCAAAAATATAAAAATATTGAAATTTATAAAAATAAAAAAAATTAAAAAAATGAGTAAAACCACACAACAAGTAATCAACATTTTCTCAACTGAAATCATTATTGGTGTCAAGTAATCAAATGATTTTAACGCTCAATAAGTAAAGCAAAATGGGGTTGAATCTAATTATAGGCCATTGGACCCTCATAAATACAACAACAATAACCCAAACTTTCACTAATTGTGAACGTGGAATACAAATTTAAGTAGGTTTACGTTTTGTTTTTGAGAAAGAGGTCAAAATTCTAGTGCTCTCCATGCGGTCCGAAGAGTTGTATTTTCTTGCATATTTCGGGTAAGACTGTGTCTAAAGAATCATTTTGTCGACCAGTTGCTTTCACAAATTTAGTCCAAATCAACCTTAGTGGTCCCCTAAAAACCATGCCAAAATTTTCAACTAAAATCTCGAATAGCATCATTATCATCTTACCCATCTCCGAGTATTATATATATATATATATATATAGAAAATATATACAAAAATCAAAGTGCTCCTAAATTACAGTACTACAGGTATTTGCCATACTGATTTTGTAATCCAAAGTCTGTTTCTCATGAATCATTGGTTATCTTTGAGTTTTAGATTCCCAGAAATCCCCAATTTTAGGAGTTTCCATTTCTTAGTGCTGTCTCGTTTTAGTGTCACGAATTCTGCTTTAATGCTCCGTGTTTTTGCATAAATTCTCAACTACAAACCGCAGAAGGAATAATAATAATAATAATCAACTCCATTAATAATCTTCGAGCACGTGGGTGTCACGTGACATGAAACCATGAAAGTGAAGCTTGTTTTTGTTGAAACAAAGCTTCAAGGGAGGATTAAGTTTGACTAGTAAGTTACTACCACTGCCACGAGAAGAGTATATCGTTTCTTCTGGCTTGCAATAAAGCAATAACTGGGAAAAGTGGGGGCCAGTTGTGTTTGAAGCGTGCGTCTTTGACCCGCTTTCCTTTCGCTCCTCGTCTTTTAACAGTTCAACACAAAATAAATCAAAGCTAATTTCCCTTTTTTTTAAATTTTTTTTTTCTTTTGGTTTGAAAACACATGTAGGTGACTTAATGGAGCTACTTTGACTAAGCCAGCAAAATTATTAAAAAAATAAGAGAAAAATAGTCCAATATTTTTCATAGTTGGAAAAAAAGACAGCCCCCTCACTTCCGATTCTTCCCCCTTACCAAACACAATTTCTCTCCTTCTCTCCAATTTCCTCTAAAAATACAGAGAGAAGAAAAAGAGCATAATTACGTTGTGGAAGAGACAGAGAGAGAGAGCCTGGAATTTTCGGGAATCTTTAATCAATCTTTTTTTTTTTTAATTTTTTGGCTTCAGTTCAGAGAAGAGTCTTTTCAAAGTTTTTTGTTTCTTTTTTTTTTTTCCTTTGTGCTCCTTGATTCGGTCAACGATCAATATGTGTGTGATTTTGGAGGTCCGTTTTAGACCGAATTGATGGCTCCACGATTCGTGATGAGGAAGATTGATACGATTTGGGGGATTTAGCTCGTTTAATCTGAAGGAGCCAGGGAAAAAGAAGAACAAAAACAAAGAAAGGAAAATCATGGAGCGATTCATCTCCGTCAGTTTATGGATGATTTTGGTGTTGGATTTGGCTTTCAGAGTCGCGGGAAATGCGGAAGGTTCGTTGTGATTATTTCCTTTTTCCTTTTTTTAATTAACTTTTGTATTCCGAATTTTTTATGAACTTTAAAATGGAATTAGTGTTTTTTTTTTTAATTCTTAGGTATGTTAAATGAAATTTAGGATTCAAATTTTGAGAATTTGTTAGCAGCTATTGGATTTGTTTAGCAGTGGCATAAGGTTGACTGCTTGTTTTAGATTTCAATTAGCCTCAGTGCATGGATTGACTTCACTGTAAGGTAGTTGCACGCTCGTAATGATTATTCTCTGCAAAAATTTGGTTATGATTACCTATTAGTTCTCGATATTTAATCTGGTGAACTTAAGCAATGCTTTGTCTTCATGAATGTCCGAGGTTTGGATAGTATAATGTTCTCATTGTCTTAAATCCTTCAAATTTATGGTTGAGTTTTGGCTCTTTCAAATATTTTCCTGGTATGATTTGAACGTTTCTACGAGGTTTTTTGTTAATGTAATTAATTTTTTGTTCTTTGCCCTGTTTCCTTTTCAAAGTTCATTGTTGCAAATTGAGAAAGATACTTCTTCCATTTGCATGTAGTAATAGTAATTATGGAAGCGATTGTTCACTTTTTTCTATGAGAGATATGTTTCCTTGGAAGATGTATATGCTGTTTGCTGACTACTGAGACTGTTTTTTAGAACCACCAATAACCGATTGCTTTGTTTTGTATGAAACAGGTGATGCTTTGAACGCATTGAAGACCAATTTGGCTGACCCAAATAATGTGTTGCAAAGTTGGGATGCAACCCTTGTCAATCCTTGCACGTGGTTTCATGTTACTTGTAATAGTGAAAATAGTGTAACAAGAGTGTAAGTTTACTTGTATATGTTTTTGCTTCTGCAGTTAATATTACTTTCAAGTTTCTAGTTTGACGTAATAAATGTTTTTCCTTTTGTCAATTTAGTGATCTTGGAAATGCAAATCTATCTGGTCAATTGGTTTCACAGCTTGGGCAGCTTACCAATTTGCAGTATTTGTAAGTTGATAAATTTAGACCTGGTGATTACATACTGCTCCTCATCGTTAGAATTATTTTGGAAGCAGCAAAAAATGGATAAATAAATAAAGGAAAAAGATAACACCGGCATGCTTTGCCAAATAGTCAATTACATTTTTTATTGATTAGGACTTCCTTTAGTTTACTTTCCATGATTTGCTTGTAGTAGATAAGTTTCATTTAGAATCATTTTTCTTAAATTCATAACTGTGTAACATCAAATAAACATAACTGTCTAGAAGTCCTGAGTTAAGTATGAAATTCCAATAAGTAGATTGTAAGCACAGATTTTCCATATTTTTGTAGCTATGCATTGGGTTTTATTTGTTATGCCATCTTAATCATGAAAATGGTAATTATCCATTGCATTTGGTTGCATATTTCATACAAAGATTCTTGGATTATGTGCTTCTATTGAACTTCCTATGCCGTAGAATTACCAAGTTATTTCTTCATGACAGGGAGCTTTATAGTAATAACATAACTGGGATAATCCCAGAGGAGCTTGGAAATTTGACAAACTTGGTGAGCTTGGATCTTTACTTGAATGGTTTAAACGGGCACATTCCAACTACTCTGGGCAAGCTTACAAAACTGCGTTTCCTGTACGAACACATTTTACATTTTTTATGTGGCTAATTTTTCTATTGTTTTTTTGATCTTGCTTTTTAATCATATGTGTTTTAGTATATCTGAAGAAGGCTTTTATGCAATGATATATTGCTAGCTGAATTGGAATGGTGTAATGGTATTATTATGAATATGTATTTGTTTTGTAATTTGGTAGATATAAGTATTTCCTCTTCTCTTCCATGTTTGTATGCAGAATGTTGGTTAGGAAATCGGAGATAGGATGTAAGCCTATGTGGGATGCTGAAACTTTGTTCATGTCTTTCAACGCTTCCCCCCCACTCAGAGAACATTTTAGCCATAGGGATAAGAGGAAGAAAAGGAAGAAGGGATCATTTAGTTTCACAACTTTAGAGTTCTCCAAGAACTTCTCAATATGCATCATTATAGAATTCTACTCTACTAAATGTAATGTGTGCGTGTGTGTAGCAGTGTAGGCATAGACTAGCTAATTGTAATTGTTGTTAGATTGGAAATAAGAACCTAGAACTACCCAATGACACTTTCCCTTGGACTGAGGACTTCTTGATTGTTGAAAAATTCATCAGTTTAGTTATCGGCTTCCAAAAGGAATAACTTTTATCTAATGAACTAACAGATGGGATAGTATGGTACCAAAGACTAGCTAAGGTCCAAGACACCAGATCCTTTCACTGTGGTTGTAGTTGTTAACTCCCAAGCTCTGTACTGTATTTCTTTCTTCTCTTCTTCACTCATGGTCTTGTTTGGACAGCAACAGACTGATTGGACATCAAGTGTAATACCCAAAGGGAGGAAACCATTGAGCTGAGTGAATTCTAAGTGATGACATTGTGATGATATGGGACATATAGATATGGTGTCCTTCTTGCAATAGGCTTTTTGTTTTCATATCTGTGCTAAGATTATACATAAGCATGATTATTTATCAGTTACATATCTAGTCATCTTATCAATGTGCAATATGATTGATGCTTTCTTTCTGTGGAACAGGCGTCTCAACAACAACAGCTTGTCAGGACAAATTCCTTGGTCCTTAACTAATGTTAACTCACTGCAAGTGCTGTGAGTGTTGCTGTCAGAATCGTTTTCCATGTTAGCTATTTAATTTAGCTTCAAGAACAATATATTAATGGTGTGCGATGTTATATTATGTGATGCAGGGATCTTTCGAACAATAAGCTAGTAGGAGATATTCCAGTTAATGGTTCCTTTTCATTATTCACTCCTATCAGGTTTGTTTTCTTATGCTATCTCATTTTCCTTTCACCCTCTCACTTCTGACTCCTGACCCTCACCACCACCCGTTGTTCCCATTTTTTCATCTTTACTACTCTGAGGCCAGTCTCTTAAATTGATGCGCTAATTGCTGCATCTCTTTTTCACAGTTTTGCTAATAATCTACTCAATAATCCTCCACCTGCTCCACCGCCTCCTATCTCACCTACGGCTCCAACTCCATCAGGTTGGTTCCTGATTTTATTAATTATTATCACTGTTAATAACTCTAAACTGTGCTTAACTTTGGGGCCTGCTTCTCTTTTATAATTGTTTATTCTTTTTCTGTAATATTCCTTGGAGATTTTCCTTGCATTTACAACTGTTTTAGTATCAGCACATATCTGTAACATACAACTAATTTCTGTAGGTCTGAGTATATTGCTGATCCTGAACTTTCTTACATCTGGGTTTGTTTTTTAAGAAGGTCCCATTGAGTTCATATTTAAAATCTGATGATGATGGTACCTAGGAAAGGCTTTAGCTTCTGTAGTGGACTAGAAAATTTTCCGTACCTTAGGTCCCCCAGCCCATAAGTTCTCTCTTTTGAAACATTTTCTGCTGCATTGGTGTTGGTACTAGCTGAGAATGTTAATGGTAATGAATATTCATGATAGAGATGTACTAACAGTATCTACATTTATCTAACTTCACACTGGCAGGTAATAGTGCCACTGGTGCTATTGCTGGAGGAGTTGCTGCTGGTGCTGCCCTGCTGTTTGCTGCTCCTGCAATTGTACTTGCTTGGTGGCGAAGAAGGAAACCACAAGATCATTTCTTTGATGTACCTGGTTAGTGATTTCTCAAAAGATAGTTTTAATTGCTATTATGCTGTTGTTGTGTGCAATGTATTCACTTTTTCTAATTTTCTTCATAGCTGAGGAGGACCCAGAAGTTCATTTGGGACAACTTAAAAGGTTTTCTTTGCGTGAACTACAAGTGGCAACGGACAATTTTGGCAACAAAAACATCCTGGGTAGAGGTGGTTTTGGTAAAGTTTATAAAGGTCGCTTGGCTGATGGTTCTCTAGTGGCAGTAAAAAGACTGAAAGAAGAGCGTACTCAAGGTGGAGAGCTGCAGTTCCAAACAGAGGTAGAAATGATAAGTATGGCTGTGCATCGGAATCTACTACGCCTCCGTGGCTTTTGCATGACCCCTACAGAACGGCTGCTAGTCTATCCCTTTATGGTTAATGGTAGTGTAGCATCCTGTTTAAGAGGTACTGGCTGTTGTCTCATTTATTTCTTTAGTAATATGTTTTCCTGTTTCTCCAATGCTGTCTGTATTATGTATGTTATATGTTTTATACATGTTCCTCGGGTTACCAATTTATGTGTGATGTCAATAATTTAACCATGTTTGAGCTTCAATTATCAATATCTGCTCTATTGCTTCTTCTGTCAATAATTAAACCATGTTGTCTTGTCTATTGCTTCTTCTGTTTGTGAAGAAAATTTTAACTATGATCACATATCCTAATTTTTGTTTTTAAACTTTGACTTATAAATTTATATGTTTGGTAAATGTGGATTGCCTTTAAATCCAAGTGGAATTTTGAGAAATTCATGGAACCCAAGTACTAACGATCTGATTGTTACATTCTCTAGAGCGTCCAGAGTCTAAAGCACCGCTTGATTGGGCTATAAGGAAACAGATTGCCTTGGGAGCTGCAAGGGGGCTTGCATATTTGCATGATCATTGTGACCCTAAGATTATACACCGTGATGTGAAGGCTGCAAATATATTGTTGGATGAGGAATTTGAAGCAGTTGTTGGAGACTTTGGGCTGGCCAAACTGATGGATTACAAAGATACTCATGTCACAACTGCTGTTCGTGGCACAATTGGTCATATAGCCCCTGAGTACCTATCAACTGGAAAGTCATCAGAGAAAACTGATGTTTTTGGGTATGGTGTTATGCTTCTTGAACTCATTACAGGACAGAGGGCTTTCGATCTTGCTCGGCTTGCAAATGATGATGATGTCATGTTGCTTGATTGGGTATGTACTGTCTTCCTATTATGCACGTCTCAATGGTGATGGATTTCAAAGTTTGAGTTCTGTCATTCTTGTCTAGTGTTGGAATTTTCCAGTTCTTGCTTCAATTGGTTGGCCAAAAGCAATAGGTTAAGTACAGTACAGTATAGCAGAACTACCATAATAGCAGAGTGGGGCTTATCTCTATTTACCTTTCAGGGTAAAATGGAAAAGCGGAAAACTAATAATAGTTGAAGTTTGACAATGTTTTCCCTAAAAGAAGAAAAATATAGACACAGTTGTTTAAATTTGATGATAGGGATGATCCATATCTTTTCTTTTAATTTGTTAGCATGCAAGATGGGTGGGTTCCTTGATCCTTTCTGTTCATTAATTTTGGGTATGTTATGAAGCATGTCTGAGAAGGCAACATTATTTTCAAATGAACTTGATTTAGAGCGAATGGTTTTTGGGAAGCCTATGTAATTACTTACTATAATCTTGACATTGATCTGTGCTGCATGAGTTTTGAATCCCACTAAGATTCGCATCTTTGTAAAATGCAATTATACTAAATTCAAATAAGCTATGCACCGGTGCAAATGGTTTTTGTTTTATGTTTTTTGCCCCTTAAACTTACTAGCAATGCACTGCTGAAATGTCAGGTAAAAGGGCTTCTGAAAGACAGGAGGTTGGAAACGCTGGTTGATGCTGATCTCCAGGGTAATTACATAGACGAAGAAGTGGAACAGCTAATCCAAGTGGCTCTTCTGTGCACTCAAGGCTCCCCAGTGGAACGGCCTAAGATGTCTGAAGTGGTCAGGATGCTGGAGGGCGATGGCTTGGCTGAAAGATGGGAAGAGTGGCAGAAAGAGGAAATGTTCCGCCAAGAGTTTAACCATATGCACCACCCAAATGCTAATTGGATTATTGCAGACTCCACTTCTCACATCCCTCCAGATGAATTGTCTGGTCCCAGATGACCCACTTCTGCAAATACAAGTCTTCAGGCAACTGGTTTTTTGTATGTTAGAGTCGCAGCAGCATTGTTAACATTTGTGCATATAGTTTTCTTTTTGTCTCTCTTTTTTTGGGGGCGCCATTTATCCTGTTGTGTAATTTATAATTACATGTTGTATGATGGACTTGTTTGCTGTAATTTTCATAGGGTTGGGAAACTGCAACCAAGAAACATTAGGTGCTAGAAAGAGGAACCACGCCAAGAAGGGCGATAGAAGCACCCTTGTTATTATCAGGTACTAAAACGTTAGTGAAGACTGTTACACGAATAAATACATAAATCGTTTACCCCGTAACCATTTTCTATTTTTATCTATCACTTTCCTGAAGAGGACCCCACATCTCTCTTCACATACCATGAGACTTATTACTTTTTAGTGTTGACTTGCACTCGAGTTTCTGATTGAAACTGGACCGTCGATTGGATAAACTGCCAATCATGTTAGAGAATAATGTCACTCGCTCACCTTCCATATGGAGCATTTCACCGGTTATTTTATTGCTCTCGATCATCCAAATTAAGTACACCTAAATTTTGGCACGTCATCTCTCCACATTCGGTTTTTACCATGTCCACCACCAAATGGAAAGGGCCTACGAACAGATGGCCAGCACTGCAAGGCTGCTCCAGAGCAATACGAGTTTTTAACTCAGTCACAACTCATAATACAAGGAAGAAATAAGTCGATGCAAGAGTAGAGGCACTCCCAAATCGTAAACCATGAACGAATATGGCGAGACCCAATGGGATAGGATTGGATTGAATTGAATTGAGTTATATCAACCAACACCCCCTAACTAGCCAGGTTTTCTTTCTCTTTTTAACTCTCTAGTTTGGGGGTAAGAACAAGACCCTACGCGGAGAACACTTTGACTAATTATATTAACTCAACTCCTACCTTGACCTCATCTAACAGTTGAATTTGGATCTCCCAAGTTCTCAAAAGATTTTAATATAATATTTTCAACATCTGGGCAGATGGCATCTGGTTAACTGCCGGTGAAATACCGGGGGAAAAGTATGAAGTATGTAGCACCTTATCTGCACAGGGATCTACAACTCAGTTCATGCGGATCAAATACGCGATTCAAAGATCTACCTAGAACGAATCCCGTCTTTTCCTTAACTAAGCTCTATGCTGGCAACAAGGATCTATCCTAATTTCTTACCTTTACTAGTGTGGATAACAGTAATTAATGTTTTATGTACAGGCAAAACAACTTTGAATGGCTGTTTTCTTCAGCTTCACTTTCTACCGCTAGTCCCGACCCGAGGCTTGCTTTTAACCTCAGATTCCTGCATACCACAATGCATGCAAGGATACATTAAATAGCAAGCAAAACATGGAGGCTTCACTAATTAAAAACACAAGAGACAAAGTCTATACACCTGTGGCAGATGGAGGAAAATGTATGTCTTTGCTGTTGCAGGATTATGATTCTCTGCACCCTTACTCCAGTCATAGCACACCTGTCAAAGTAAGTTTCAAAAAATATATTAGTCTAGAAATTCAAATTGAAAACAATGCAAGGGATTTTTATCAGGCATGAGCGAAGGGATGATCTAGATTTTCTGAAGCCCATTCAAACAGATAGCAGTTAAAAACAGACTATCACAAATACTTCATAGATTTTTTATTTCAGAAATCTATCTATAAATTTAGCACAATACTTCATGTACTTCAATTTAGACCCACTTCTTTCTTAACCCATGATCTTCTATGCATAGTTCATAATATATTAAACAACCTACTATTGTTAAATCTTTGAACCATTGGACAGAAAACTGGGCTTCTTTGTTTTTGTTTTTTACCCTTTTTGCCCATTGCAATGCATAATTTATCTTAAATGGTTTCCTGAAATCTGTTTCAAATCCAGATCCTTATGGTTAGTTGTGTACACCTTGATCGTACAGCTGAAACAACTCGTTCTCCTTTCAATGCGATGCAAACGCGCATGATTTATTCATGCAGAGGAGCTGTGCAGACACCTTAATGATTTAGGATCGTCATGTCATGCAAGTGTTTTATGTGAAGATAGTCACCCTCTGGTTTTGCACGGAAGTAAAGGACGGTAAGCACTCTTTTATCCATGCAATAAACACAATAACCCCTGATGTATCTAACATGCAATAATCACAATACAGTCATTCACCTACATACAAAAGATCCTTCCTGTAAGATAATAAAATACCATCTATATGAGCATGGGGAGAGATGGAGTGCAATGGAGATCAACTAATCAAGCAAAATCAGCGTAGCTTTCAAATACATGAATGAGAAATACCGAGTACGCAAATATGGAGCCATCACTGTTGAAAGTGCTGCAAGGAATTGGCTGACTACACCTGGACATGGCCTGGGATGAGATCAGGTAGAGTCAAAATTAGATAACTAGATTGTCAGCTTGATATGGGAGGTAAGAAACTTATAGCACAAGTTCTCAGCCAGAATTCTATTTTGCTCTCCGTTCTAAATTAGACGAGTCTTTATCAATCAGAGGACTTGAATTTAATGCACTTGAAGTAACCACAATGGGATTCAAATTTAAGGATATATATATTTGGATGATTTTGATAAGTACAGTCACCTCCACAAAGACAGTTTACATAAGTGTGTATGTGCACGTCTATATACATTACATACATGTCGCAAATCTCAATGAGATGAAACAGCTAATGCAATGGGCCTAGTGGCACACAAAAAGTGTCACAAGCCTTTAAAGATGATCTTTCAAGTGCATTGCGACACTCCTAAAAATGGGAAAATGTGAAGACATATACCTTCAAAACTGGCTTACCACTTGAAAAAAGTACAGATGCAATTTTTTTCTAATAAAAGCAATATATATTAATCTTAATGTAATAAGATCCAACTGCACCAAATGTAGGATGCACCTTCAGTCTCTGTTTGCTATCCTTGTCCCAGAAATTGAAAGCTCCGTCAGAACCAGCAGTTGCAAAAGTGTGATGCACCTGAAATAAAGGGACACCTGAATAAGATCTTGAAATGTAATGAAAACAGTCTATAAGATATAATGAAATAAGATCAATTTAATCAATCAACCATAACCACTTAGGCAACAAAATCAGTGATACCTTTTAGTTGCCAACACATGAAAACACAAAAACTTCCAACAATCTACTGAGTGACATGTTAAAAAATGTAAATTAAGGAATATGATACAATATCAGTGAATAAACTTACAGGATGGAAATTTAGAGAGTTGACTGAGTATGTCTCACTGCCCTCTCTATGGCATTTAAAAGTAAAATTTTTGCTTTGTTGCTGATCATCCAAATGATGCACACCAACCCGTCCTTCTATTGATCCAACCTAAAGAGAACATGAAGGCAGATATCATTACCTTTTATTTGGCCTTATCCCTTCACATACAACATTTAGCAAACATGAAAAAAATGACAATGTCAGTTGGAAACCATCCCAACATAATATGATGGAAACTTATATTTTATGAACAATACTTTTAATAAAATTTAAGATGTTACATACAGCTTAAAAATAAAAGTAATGTGCAATAACAATCTTGCAGAATTAGGGGCAAATGAAGAATACAACATATTAAAGAGAATTGTATATAAACAAAGCCCAAAAAGAAGAAAGTATCGCTACGGTGCTATCATATAAAAGACATACTATTAGTCACTGAAAAAAGTAGCCAAATGCCTCAGAAAGTATAAGGTATATACATCCCTAAACAAGTTACCATTGTTCTACATAATTTTAGATGACCAAAAGAATGATAATGGCCTCTCCAGAAGTCTAGATGACATGTCCTGTAACATGCATTACCAATGCCAAATTGTTCAGGCCATAGAAAGCCATGGTACATTTGAACTTAATTTGAAAGGTGAAGTGTGAATAACCAGTCTCAAATTGCTCATCATTGATAAAAGATCAAAATCTCATGAAGGGTCATGGCATCCCAAAACTTCAGAGATGGCAGCCTCATTAATCCATGATACAACCAGTGGCATGCAGTATGTGCTAACTGGACCATATATGAAAACATGAGAAATCAAATACAATCCTCTGATGTCCGCAACAAGAGACAATTATATTAGAAATTAATTAACAAGAATGTAGGCATTAAGCTAAGGAGCTAGCACCAAAATAAGGTCTAAAATGGAGGTATCCATCAATCTAAATTATCCAATTTTGTCAAATATGCTTAGCTCATTTGCAGGCAAGACTTTTACTGAGATTTGGGCTGCATAAGAAAACGAAAAAGCTTGGAACCATATGTTGAAATCAAAGGCACCAAAGATAGGATGGCACCAATATAAAAACATGGGTTTTAATTCTTACCAAGAAGCCTTGGAGATCTGGGAAGGCAGCAACACACCTTGTTTGATATTTCAAGGGCGAAACAATTCTCTTGTACTCAGTCTGTACTTGAAAGGAAAAAAAAAAAAAACCTTAGGTTTAAAACATAAGGTAAAATAGAAGGTATAAAATGAAGAACCACGAATTTTGATGTTACCATTATGGGAGAAAAAGAAAGCAAATCATAAGTAACATGGTAATACTTTTGAGGTCCATAACATATCCAAAAGATACTAGGTGTTAAGTTGTGAAGACCCAAGCTTTCTATAGCACAGACAATACTACAGGTATCAATGGAGAGGCGATTCTGCATGTCACCGTGAAATTGATGACATGTTAACATCTATTATTCTGCAGATATGGCAGCTAGCTATTGGAGCCCCTTGATATAATGGCATTCTCTTTCTTTATTTCCAGTGCAGTGACAATGACAAAAAAGAAATAGTCACTGTAATTAACTTTGCTACAACATAAAATACTTGTACAGAGCGTAAAGAATAAACTGAAATGTGTAGAACTTCATAAATAACAGAACCTTACCTGTGGGTTCTGCAAGTTGAAGACAATCAAGTTTCTATCTGCAGTACCAACAACCATCAGAGGATGTTTCACTGTAAGTGCATAGCAGCGCTCAGGGAGTTGTTGAACATGTACCGGATTTGACTGCCTTGTATCCCAATACCTAAATTTGTGGGAAATGTCTGTCAACTATAAGGCAAGGAAATTGGCAATGGATTTTATAGATAATGACAAGATTAGTGTGTGGCTGTCATGAACACCCATATATCAGCATAGAAATAGGCCACCATAAGTGATAACAGAGTTTAAGAGGAAATCATCATTCATTAATAAACAAATGGAAGTCTGTCTGTCAGTAGTATATAAACAATTAATTCTTATAGATACGCAATATTTGACTGACTTCAACGTTTTGTCCCAGCTTCCTGTGACTAATAGGCTCATCTCAGGGATCCAAGCCATTTCACTGATGGGTGCATCATGCACGGCCACAGTCATTGGTTGCCCACCAGACATCAATGGCCACATTTTCACTTGCTTGTCACATCCACCAGAAAACACAGTCATTCCATCATCTTTCCAAGTTGAGCATAAAACCTGTGTATAGAAAAAGTAAAAAAGAGATAAAAAAAATTAAGTCATAATAATAAAAACTAAAAACAAAAGGAAAAAAGCTTAACATAATTGCTCATTCATTTAGCAGTTAGGGACCTAAAGATGAAAAATGCAAAACAAAAGTGCAACATCAAGGAAGCTTAGAAGCGAAGTTCAAATGTCCTCTTAAGTCTTACTGACTTGACTATTAAGAATAACAATATTAAATAAAATCAAAGAATAGTTATTACCGGCTGGTCATGCATTATTGATGCCTTAGGCATGCTGGCAACATTTACTCCATTTCGCATTATTTCCCAACATCTCACCTATAAATATTATATAAAAAAATATGTTAGCATTTTTAACTGATATTAACTACCAAACAGAAATTTGAGGAAAAGGAAGCATGTGCTCACGAAAAAATCTAAATGCATAACCCTAATATTTCACCATCAAATTAGTTCAAAACTGTTTTGTTTGGATGGCAAGAAAATTCGAGTACATGTAAAGAAAGCTAAACAAGATAATTCGTTTACACACTCCATGCAGCTTTTCGGTTCTCCAAATACAAAAATTAGCAACAATGCCAGACGCAAGTTACACCCTAACAACTTTCTACGTTCACCTATTTTTCCGTTATTTTCTTAGTAGCCAAACAGAGTTTAAAATAATAATAACATATGCTGACGTGGACGTTATACATACCTGGCTATCCCAAGAAGTTGCCACGAGAAAATTAGCCTTAGGACTGAAACTGAGGCTTGAAACAGAGTCATTAGGAGGTTCGGAAACCTAATGTAACAGTAATTAAGGAAATCAAATAAACAAAGATTAAAAGTTATCTCTCTTTGATTACTGATCAAACAAGGGAAATTTGTAGTCGTAAAAAGAAAAAAAAAAGATATATTCTTAAAACAGAAAATCTACCTCGAAAGACTTGTTTGGATTTGGATTTCCGAGCGTCGTCGCTGTCAAGAAATTCGACATTTGAGCGAAGCTTTTTTCCTTTCTAACCAAGATTATGCTACAAGTTAAAAGCGAAATAAAGAAAAAGCGAGAGAGAGAATTTGAACAGAACGGAGAAAGGGAAGACGGACAAAAAAAGGGGCTCTCTGATGGAAGGTTTTGATTTCAAAGAGAGGGAAACGGAAAAGGGCGGGCGGAGCTCTATATCTCGAGAGCTCAACACTGTCTCAGTCTGTGTAGCGTTGAGTGAACGCAACAGGTAAACAACGGTTGACACGTGGCCGATGTCGATAGGACTACCTGGATGTAATAAAGCTGGGGAAAAGTGCGAGTTACCTCTATATAACTTCCGACTTTTTACTTTTTAACCATACACATTTTCGGTTAATATAATTTTGACTCTCGAACTTTCAAACTTCAGTTTGTAATAAAAATATTCTGTAATTTCAAGTTGATCCATTTCAGAAAACAAAATTTCAATTTCATCCCTCCAAGTTCAGAGGCTTTAACGCTGTACCATAATCTTGATTCGATTTTAACCCTATTACCTGTCTCGAGTTCAGCAGCACCCCTCTCCATATATCAACCTAAAATATTTTCCATTTAAAATTCTCCAAATATGTAGTAGTACTATCTTTTTCATATTTAAAATAAAATTTTTACATGTTTAGATCAATTAATTATTGATTACTCATTGATTCTTAATGTATTCTTACTCAAAGCCAACATTATGTGAAATATCACAATTCTGTTCTCTTTTAAGACATGAAATGAACTACCAGGATAAAGTCCAAAATTCGATTATTTTCTTTATTAATATTTTGATAGTGGTTTGCATCATTTTTTCTGTAAATTATTGATAATAAACTTATTTATATTTTTATTTTAAATAAGAGATACATACACCTGAATCCAATTTTTGGGTGCAAACTTATATATTTTTATAGATTAGTATGCTTTATCCTGTCTCTTATTTATTTATTTCATTTTCTTTCCCATCGTGAATATATTTGGATTGGCAGTGGCCATACCAAACTTAATCCACAAGCCTACATGTTCGAATAATGCCAAAATAATAAAAAGGCAGTGACTTAGGCAGAGCCCAATTTGATTCATGGGCCTCGAAACCCAATAATCATATGTATTTATTATTATTAAAGAATCTCTATATTGGGAAAGCACATGTATTTGAAGATTGGTCTATTGAGTATATGGTTTGGTTTAGACAAAGAAAATTAATCCTTATATGTCTTTGTTTTTCCTTTTCTTTTCCCTGTTTCTGCTGAAATACACTCTTTTTTAATTAATTAATTAATATGCATATATATATATTAATAAGTGTATGTATTTATATAATAAATTTTTTTTTTTTGCAAGTGTGAAGCTAAAGAAAGGTTGTTAAGAAATATAAAATTGGAGGTTGTTAAGCTTTATGATCAACGTAACTAAGTAAATATAAACTATCTGAACATTTATGGGAATTAAAAGCACTTTTTAATAGCAGAGCTGATTTAATTTATTATATTACAATTTACAACAGTTGTTAAATACAAGTAGACAATTAGGAGTGATACACTAGTAGACCAGGAAGATTTAATTGATAAATTAAGCCAATAATTGAGTCAATTGTTTTTTAAGAATGAAAAGAATTTGTCAAATTTCATAAAATACTAACTCATTAATTTAGAGCAAAAATATATTAAATCAATTTTTTTCCTTCTTTTCAAGCCACTTCTTATAAAAAAATGCAGGCTGCCAATCAATTTGGCAAAAAATTTTTAAAAATTTCTTTTACTTTTAATTACTAATTTTTAAATTATTTTTTATGAGAAAGAAATTAGAGTAAAATAATATTATAATCCTAGCAATTGTTAATTCACATTTTTGCACGAAAAAGCTGATGACAAGTTGACATGGTCATCTATTTAAAACCGTAGATAGACAATTAATGATTTTAATAGATTCCTATGTCTCAGCAACCGAGGACTGTCCACGACTGTAATGAGCCTTGCCATTTATGGTTTTTAAATGCAAATAAATAATTTGAAATTAGAGAAAAAAATGTCAAAATAATTTAAAATAAAATAAAATACAGGCAAAAGATTGAAGATGAGTTTTTTTTTTAAAAAAATGGGTTAAATAGCGTTTCTGACAATAAATTTTTTTATAATTTTAATTATTTTTAACTAAGAGAATTAAAATTTAGATAAAATTACTTTTAATGAAATCGACCTATTTATTTGGTTCTGTGCTTCAACCCAAAACCTATTAATAAGTTAAGTATGTTTAAATCTGCATCTCAAGTCAACTCATTTTTTTTATCTTTTTTCGTTAGACTATTCATCTTTTGAGTATTTTTTATCAGAAAGAAAAACGTTTAAGTATTTTAAATATTTTGAAGTAGTTTTTTATATATGAAAAAAACTTTTAAGCATTTTGAGCATTTTTAAGCATTTTAAAATGACTTTTGATATATGAAGAAAAACTTTTGAATATTTTAGCATTCTTTGTTAAGTAGGTATATTCATTAATTATGTTGTAAAATATAATATGGTGTATCATTTGAAATTGTTGATATTGTTAAATGTAATTCAGTAATTCTAATGGTTTTTAGGCATTGCGTGACTAGTTTTTAAGTATTGAGTGACTTACTTTTTACATTGCATGACTGATTTTGGGCATTGCGTAACTTGTATTGCGTGATTTGTTAGTAAGTCATTGTGTGACTAATTAGTAAGGCATTACTTAAAAATCAATCACGTAATGTCTAAAAACTAATCACGCAATACTTATAACCAATTACATAATATCTAAAAATCAATCACGCGGTAATTAAGTCATGCAATACTTAAAAATCAGTCTCATAATACTTAAAATATAATATAATCAATTTCAATTCTTTAACTTTGGGGTTCTATGGTTCTATGAATAAATCAATAAACTCAAGAAGGTAAAACACATACTTTCTTTTTGGTAAGCCATGAAATTATGCATTTCATAAAAAATAGGTTACAAAACTCCATAATTCTCCAAAATAAGACAAAATATATCTCTATCAGGAGGTCTTTGCTCACTTCCCTTATACAAAAATAAAATATATTCTTTTTATAAAATATTTCTTGAATAATTTCAACTCAAAATTTCAAATAAATATGCTTAACAATCATCTTAATCTTGGACACAATAAAATCATGAATCACCATAAAACCCCTCAAACATGTTTTAACTGTCTCTTCTCCCTGAGCCCATCATCTTACTCAATTTGATTCAACTCATCAATATAAACATTTTTATTGAAACACACATTTCGAAATAAGTCACCAGAAAATATTTAGTTACCACATTTATCATACTGTCTTCAATCATCATAAAAGAACAAAATCGTTGTTTATCACTCTTAAAAATTCTAAGATCCACTATCTAAAAAAAATAAAATAAAATAAAAAATAATTTTATATAATTTTTACTTTTTGAATAATGAGATAGACAGTATTTGATTAAAAAAAAAAATTTAGATTTAATTTTAAAATTTTTATTTGAACGACGAAATAGAAAAAGTAAAAATTATTTTAATTATTTGAAATTATTTAAACAGTATTATTATCAAATTATATCAAAAATTAATTAAAAATAATTAAAATTATAAAAAAAATTAAATTGAACTTATGTTATTTCTCAAAATTTTCTCGTTAAAAGATTGTATCGTTAATACAAACTCAACGAGCCTCTCTCGATCCACTCCGATCTCTGGTTTAGCTTCACTCGTTACCAGCCCAGATATTAAAAGGGAAAGGTGTTCTTCTTTTGAGGGGAAAAATGGAAAGAAGAAAAGGCGCGGTGAGGGTGACCCGCATCAGAATGCCTTCCATGTCCAGACCCGACAAGAACCCAAAGAGTGAAAAATTATTTGTGAGATCAAACCCGACAAGAATCCGACTCTTTTGTTTTATTTTATTTTCCAAGAACCCACTTTGGAAATTTGAAAAATCATGGCCTTAGCTCGAACGACAGCTTCACCTTTTTATGGAAGATTGATTATTTGGGGTTGGAAAGTGGAAGATGATTACAAAACATGGAGGGAAAAAACACTGAGAACGCGGGTGAAATGTCTCTATCTTATGTTTTTCCTTGTCTTTTTGCCCAATGCTTTCCAGGTTTACAATTTACTGTGTTAGGTGCTAAGTTGTTTTCGTTTTTCCTTATCATTATTTCCCCCGTCGAACCATTTTTGTTCCTTTCTTGTATTTTTTGACTATTCCATCTTTCTTTCTTGATTTGTTTGATTCAGTTTTGTCCATTAAGAATTGCTTTGATTCAAATTAATATAAATAAAATCGAGAGGTCCAAAACCTATTGCTCTAAAACGTTCTTGGTTCTGGGGGTGTTCTTTGACTTGTCGTTTTTCCATGTTCTGTCAAATGCTAATTTAGTATTCTTCCATGTCAAGGACTATTAAGTTTCACAAATGTTAATGTCCAAAAATTAGATATTGGCATTCATTGTTTTTAGCGGGAGAAGGTAGGTCTTTACTCATTCTTTTCTTGCAAAGACTATTCATACAATAAGGATGTCATTTTCGATATAGTTTCGTTGTTATGCAGCTTAGCGTTTTAATATAAATATTATGGGGTTGATCGTATTTATGGAAGTCAAAATGGCTTTGTTTTCCAACAATAGTTTGGGTGGACTTTAAATTGCATTTGAATATGTTGACATTTTTAGTCAGGATTCTTTGTTTTGTGGCATATGATGATTGGTTTGTTTGAAGTTTCTCGGAATTTGTTATGTGCTATGCAAGAATCTTCTTTCAAGAAATTAGTATTTTAACTTTTGGAGAACTTATGAAGTTTAGATTGGAATTTTTCAACATGGAATGAACTTTGTGGTTCCTAGTGGAGATTCGTAGAATTTTACATCTCAAGTAAATAGTGGGAGCAGATACGCAGTTTTATTTTAATGACAAGGCACTTTTAAGTCAAGGTTTTTTATGGCACATGCATATATGTGATGCAAGACCTGACGGAGGAAATGCTCGCTTGACTTATCAAAGAGGATAAAGAACCCTTATCTGTTATGTAGTCAATCCTTGTAGTAAGAATTTAGGTTATGCTACTTTAACAAACAAGTGGAGATATAATTTTTCCAGCATGTGGCAAAGCAATCAAGTTCTAAAGGTCCAGTGTTTTCAAGCCGCCCTTTGCATGTGATGTTTTAATGATCAATTCTATTGGCAGCTTTGTTGTGGTGAGCAGAAGCAGGCCAATGGTAGGGAAAGTTAGAATGACAGGGTAAAACGTTGTGCCTTAAATCATTTTGGGTTGGCTTGTCTTTCTCTAATGTAGAAATGAATTCTGAAGGCTAGACTACACCTGCGGGTATCATGGATAAGACTGCACAGCTTCTAGGCTTCTGAGTGATGATCGCTGAAATGAAAGCTCCCATTGACAGACCAGAAATATATGTTCTTTCAGAACCTTTGATTTAGACTGGTATATTTTGCCTTCCCTTTCAATCGAGATGGCAGCACTTCAATGATTTCAAATTCAACATTTAGGAAAAATTGGTATCCATTTTCCTTGTACGATAGAAGGCAAGAGCATCACGCAAAATGAGGAAAAGGAATAAAGGAGGATATAGGTGAAGCTGTGAAAAATAGACCTATCGCTCTTTGCAAAATCACTATTAAAAGATCAATGCATGATGTAGTCCAACAACTACTATCAAGAAATGAAAAGCCCTGAACATTGACATCTGGTTTGAAATGATCGACTTAAGATGTGTCTTCGTCCAAGGACTGACTTCTGCATGGGTCACGCCCCTGTTATCCGTAATAAATCCAGGTTCAGGGTGCAATATGCCCTATAGAGTAAAGTTTTAGATTGTTGATTGACTGTGGTATCAGTCTATGTATTTGTCAATACAGATGGATAGCAATTCTTGTTACTACTCCTTTAATGTTAAAGCAAGCAGATTAGAGGAGTGATAGCTTGTCTTTGTGCAACATGTCTATAGCAAAAATGTACAAGCTATAGCTATTAGGGGTTGATTTATATTTCTCTATATAGGAATACTTTTTTGACTGGACTACACATACGGGCATCGTGTATAAGCTAGCACAGCTCGAGTGACCAGCAATGGAAGAGAGAGCTTTCATTGACAAACAGGAATTGATGGTCTTTTCAAAGTGTTTCAAATAAACTAGTACAGCTTCTTTTCCCTTTTAAAAGATATTGAGATGCTTTTAAGCATTGCAAATGCCATGTCAAGTGAAAACTTGATCCATTTTCCTTGTACTATAGAGGTAAAGAGCATCACGCAAATGGAGAAAGGAATAAAGGAAGACATTAGGTGAAATTGTGGAAAATAGACCTCTCACTCTTGGTTATATTACTATTAAAACATCAATGCCTGCACTAGTCCAACCACTATTATCAACAAATGAAAAGCTCTGAACAATGTCATCTGGTGTGAAATGATCGACTTCACATGCATCTTCTTCCAAGGACTGACTTTTGCATGCATCTCATCACCTCCTTGATATCTTTAATAAATCCAGATTCTTCCAGGCACTGACTTCTGCATGGGTCATCTCCTTGAGATCTTTAATATATCCAGGTTGAGGCTGACATATAGCTTATTATGGAAACTTTTTGCTGTTTGACTGTGGTGTGGGTCTATATATTTGTCAATGCAGATGGGTTGCATTCTTACTACTCATTCCAAACCAAAGCAATAACATTAGAAGAGCTTGTGCAAAGCATTCAAAACCAAAATGTACAAGCTATTAGCTTGCTGCTCTATGGCCTCTGGAATTTCCTTGCAGCCTAAGATGGTCCAGGCCAGGTATCTGATCTTGGACATATTGATAAAACTTTTCTCAGATCTTATGCTAATATTTTATGCATTGCACTCACTAAATTGTGTCATTGTTCACTGACTGGCATGCAGTTTGGGAGTTCAAAAGCAGGGAAATGGTATGTACCATGAATTGCATTTGTTAAAAGTCAAGTTTCAGTTTTTTTTTTTTTCAAATTCTTATTAAGGTTTCTTTAGCCTCAAATTTAGTGTGAACTGTTTAACTTGTATGATTTCAGGTCATTGCACTAATGTACCCCGCAATGTAAACTTGGAAAAGCTGCAAAATAACTATTTGTTTCCTGAGGTTATCCTTATAATCCCATATGCTTACATCCTTTCTCCTACTAGGATTTGAGGTTGTCTGTTCTTACCAATTTGACATTTTAGCTTTGTCCTCAGAGATGAGCTTTATGATCCCATAAGTATTCCTTTGTTTTTTGTTTCTTTTGCTTAGTGGTACTTCAATAAAAAGAGTGGAGAAAACTTGTAGCCCTACTTTTGTCACTGGTGATGAACCTTTGTTATTTTACACTGCAAATCCTTTTTTTTAATTTGAAATTATAGTTTTTTATGATCAAATTGATTCTTGAAGAACAGAATGTTGTTGCCTTCTTAGCTGGGCTTTCAGTTACATCCATTCTATCAAGCTCTTTATCTATTTCTTTGCTAATTTTAAAATTACCAGTGCTTGGATTTTCTCTTGGTTAATGGCCTAATATTTTATCATTTGTTGCTGCTATTGCTTGTTACTGGATTGGAACCAGATTTCAAAGCGGGAGCTCCAGCACCTGGATAAGTACCCAAATGCAAAAGTGATTAGCCTTGGGATTGGTGATACCACTGAGCCCATTCCTGAGAAAATTAGCCTTAGCATGGCTAATGTAAGTCTTACCATCTAAATTCCAATCTGTTTTATAATTGGTGTTTCTACAGTTTTTTAGACTTGAGAATCAAGATATGAACCTGGATGAAACAGGCTTATGTTAACATTAACTTCAATAAAACTTTTCAAGCATATGCTGTTAAGGTTGATTGGTTTGCTAGTTGGTTGAGGTCTAATTCAGGGTTCATCCTGGTGCAACCAAACTTGTTCAAAGCCATTATTTCTCTCTGTAAATTTTTTGACTTTACATTTGAAATGTTTTCTACATCTATCGGTATATTTTGGTAGTCTCTTCAGAAATAACATGCTTGAGAGTCATCATTTTGTCCTCAATTTTAGCTTGAAGACTTAAGAGAGCTGTTAATGATAAAGAGTCCATGACATTAGCACCTCTTTCAGAAAATGTTTTGTACCTAAGGCATCATCTGCAAGGAAAAAAAAAGAAGAAGAATATCCTCAATTTAATGTTATTTTTTTGAAAGTCAGTGGTTGATTTTCATAAGGGAAGATATAATATGTTCTAAGGTATGTGATCCTCTGAAAATATGCTTTCTTCCATCTCTCCCCTCCTCTCCCGTCTTTATTTCTTACCATTTTTTATATTACTTACAGGGATTTAGATAATGAATAACCCAATGTCTGTCTCTGTGACAGGAGAAAATAGAGGTTGCATCATTTTGTTGAGAAATAAATATTCAGTTCTATGTTATTTTGCAGTATGCACGTGCCCTTTCAACTGCTGAAGGTTATAGAGGGTATGGAGCTGAGCAAGGGAATCAGGTATATTGGTGTTTGTTTCACCTGTTTTGGTTTATTGTAAAGAAGACTTGTTTATTAGCTGATTACTGTATTGAATTCATTTCTTGAAGTTTAATATATCTGTTACAGCCATTAATTATGAGATTCTTGGATCGTTTTGTTTCTTTGAATGCAACTCATGTTTAGTATTTTACCAGTGGTATGTCTTAAGTGACTCTTTCTGTATTAAATTAGTTTTATGAGCCTAGCTGGGATAATCAGTGGATTAATTAGTTAATTATCCAGCTTCTAGTGAAAATTATGCATATACTGTTTTGAAACAAAATGATGTTTATTTGTGTAAGATAAAAAGCTACACAGCTCAAATATACTGAATTTCCTTCAGATGTGTGAGCTTCAAGTTTCTTTGTTTAGCTGGTTCTGTTTATCTTATTGTGCTTTAGTAGGGGTGATTTTTAAGCAACTGTTATTGGGTAAACTTCTAGATATTAACTTCCGTGTTTAGTAACAGGCATTGAGGAAAGCAATTGCAGAAACATTCTACAAAAATGTACTGATAAGAGACAAGGAAGTTTTTGTATCAGATGGTTCTCAGTGTGATATTTCCCGCCTTCAGGTTATCCTTTCATATAAGATTATATCTTTTTGTCCGCTTTGTTTTAATGTTACAACAAGGACTAACCTGCAGAAGTTCTTGTGTTTAAAATACTAAAATGGTCATCTTTTTCTGTATTACAGCTGTGTCTAGGTTCAAAAGTGACAATAGCCGTGCAGGATCCATCTTTTCCGGTGACATTATGATGCTTCTCTCTGTTTAACCATTTATTAATTATTTTATACCATTGCTTGTCTAATAGCCAAAAATATCTTTAGAAAGCTGAATATGGATATAACTTATAAACATGGTAATAAATAATTATTCTACGTCTTTGTTATTTTGCTCCTAATTTCAATGACATTTTATATTGTTGTAATATTTGGAGTTTGCATATGCGGATGAAAAATATCACTACATGTAAGAAAGCTCATTTTTCATGGAAATAAATTAGTATTTTGCCCAAATCTTTGGCAGTACAGGAACTGTACTAGTGTACTTACCACAATTTAGTTGTGCCAATCATCATCATACTTTTTGCAATGTCTATACCATTTTCTTCCTTGAATCCCCTCACACTGAAGTAAGCTTTTTAATTTAATAAAAAAAAGGAAAATTAAGAGTTAAATACTTCAGATAAATTACCTTATTTTTCTTTAAATAATTTATGCATAGAGATCTACTTCTTAGGAAATCTGTTATTGGAAACTGTTTAGGAAACTCTGGGAAGATGTCGGGGTGATAATTTGTTGTGCTGAAGGAGAAATGCTTACAGTAACATTTTGATGAAATATGTTGCCTAGCTTTGTCATACATTTTCTTAGTTAACCTATACAAATTTCTTTGATTCATGCCTGAAAATTTGCTTTTGTCACGTGTCTCTATAATTTTGTGTAATAACAGCAGAGCTTGTCATTGACTGATAATTGATCATATTTGGTTTTTGCAATGATTTACAACGGATTTGTATCAGAGCTGTAATATTTAAGATGGAAGATGTGTTTTGCAACAGGCTTATATAGATTCAAGTGTTATTATCGGTCAGGCTGGTGATTTTCAAGACAAAACTGGGAAGTACCAGAACATTGTATACATGCAGTGTGGACCTGAAAATAATTTTTTCCCTGATTTAACAACCACTCCAAGAACAGATGTAATCTTCTTTTGCTCCCCAAATAATCCCACAGGTCATGCAGCAACAAGGAAGCAATTACAGCAGCTTGTAGAGTTTGCAAGGGATAATGGATCAATTATTATTTTTGACTCTGCTTATGCAGCCTATATTACTGATAACAGTCCTAAATCAATCTTTGAAATTCCTGGTGCCAAAGAGGTAAGTTGCTGACATGTCATCGAGCTAAGAAAAATTCGTGTTTTGTCTGATGTAACCGAAAGTTGTAAATGGTTCTATATTTGAGAGGTAACCAAGTCATTTGGATCTTCTACCTTTTGATAGATGAAGATCTAACGAATTGGAACTAAATGCTAGAGAACAGTCAACATTTATTTGACTACCATAACTTCAAAGCTTTGGCTAATGATCAGTACATGGAAATGGTAGATAGAAAATGATAAATTGGAGCAGAATCCCTTCATTTTGGGACTGTTAACTGCACCTGATAAAGTTGCTTATGGCAGCTTGTCAGAACTGATTGCCACCATTTTCTGGAATTCATGGCTTTAGGTTGAGTTTGGGAACTTGAATTTAAAGAGGGTTGGGTTTTCATATTAGTATAATTGTGTGATAGAGTTCATGAAACATGAATTTCATGGTTATACGTTAAATCTATTGATTTGCTGGATATTAAATAATAAATTTGAAATATCTAGATGGGAAAGTGAATTTTAAATTCATTCTCTCATGCTCTTTCAGATACATAGATATACTTTCTATTGAGAGGGAGATCTGGCTCAGACAATATAATAGTTTGTGAATTTGCTTCTTGAAGCATAGCAAATCAATTTATGTAGCTTTGTGAATTTCCTCAGGTTGCAATTGAAATTTCATCATTCTCTAAATTTGCTGGGTTCACGGGAGTTCGTCTTGGTTGGACAGTGGTCCCTGAAGAACTCTTGTTTTCAAGTGGGTTTCCTGTCATAAATGACTTCAATCGCATTGTATGCACCTGCTTCAATGGAGCATCCAACATAAGTCAGGCTGGTGGACTAGCATGCCTCTCTTCAGAAGGTTTCCAGGTAAGTTTTAAATACAAGAAATTAATCAAAGAAAGCATTACACATAGTAAATATTCAGCTTTGACATCAAATCTGTATTATGTGGGTATACTGGTATTGGTGCTTACATTCATAGGCATGTTTCATGATAGTAATGGATTCAATTTCTTTTCTAATAACCACCTTGGTCTCATCAAGATCTTCCGCGGTATAATGAAGATTATACCAGTTAATTGAGACTGTTTGAGGAAGTTCGTAAGGGCCAACTTGTAGTTTGTTCTGTTGAAATCCCTACAGTTTAGTCTAATGGCAGTGTTTTCTCTCGTCAGTTATTAGCTCAAGACTTAGTTTGACAGAAATTTGTTATAGGAAAGTTACCTTGTTGGAGTTTACTGCTTATATTTTGATGAATTGTAGAAAACTTTAATCCAAAACAGTTCTTTATCAACCTGCTTTTGTACATAGTATGTTGTGTTTGGTAACGTTTAACAGTTGATATAATTTGGCATGCAAGTCTAACACGAGACTAGTCTACCCAGTGATGTTGGGCTATTTTAACTTCTCAAATATTAATCTTGACCTAGAGGAACAGGACCACTGAATGTCTTCTGGAAAATTCTCAGGCTATATGTTCAGTTATTGACTACTACAAGGAGAACACGAAGATATTAGTAAACACTTTTGCCTCTCTTGGTCTGAAGGCTTATGGTGGTGTAAATGCACCGTATGTTTGGGTGCATTTTCCGGGTTTAAAGTCGTGGAATGTATTTGCAGAAATTCTTGAGAAGACTCATATAATAACAGTACCCGGATCTGGCTTTGGTCCTGGTGGTGCAGAGTATATCAGAATCAGTGCTTTTGGGCAAAGAGAGCGCATCATAGAAGCATCATGGAGGCTGGAGAAACTAATCTCGAATGAAAAAGCCCTTTTCAACTCTGTTGAGAATAAAGAGTGAAGCGGTTTCAACTGCCAGACTCTCTGATGTTATAATTATTACGTAAAATAAATAATAACCTGGAATGCAAGTGCACTGCTGTGTGATTTGGATGAAGCCCCTATGGACTGATTTTCAAGTGTTACAAACTGCTTAGATAATAATCTTGTTATCATCCTTTCTGTAATCTTTGCCTGCCGGTGTCATGCTGTAACTCAAGCTATTCCAAGAGAAGCATATATCCATAATCTTGTTTTTCTTTTCAATGTGTTGCATAAATTGGGTTTTGATACCAATTTCCAACTCCCAAGTGGCAAAGAATGCAGTAGCACACTTCTAGCAATAACAGAATCATTGTAGACGCTTTACAACTCACAGTTAGTAACGGGTCACTAGCAACTTCACTGGCTTAGGTCACGTAAATACTTGAATAGTGTCATTCTCACACATAGTTATCATAAGGAGAATTGAATATCCTGTGCTGTCACTTCGAGATTAGAAAAGAAGCAATTCATTATCTCTAGTAATAAAACAAGATGATAATTTGAGCTATCATGCTTTCCAGCTTTAAGAGAATTTGAATTCTTTACATTATACAAGGATATAAGAAAAAGGTTATAACTTACATAAATCCCAATTTTATCAGGCCGGTTGCTAAATCAACCTTTTTGGTAAATCAAATAAGGGCAACTGAAACACAACAGACTAATTGTATCAACCAATATCTGGAAAGTTGATGCCACTCAGATCCCTTAGTACCCTGATGATGGCACTAGATATTGAGGGTCTGACAACTCACTAGTTCAGAAGATTCAGCCATCCTTGTGGCAATAACCCTCCAAAGATTTGTTCCGATTGCTGTTGCAGATTCTGCAGACTTAGCATGCACACAAGAGGAGTAACCCGATGTAGCTGAAGGTAGGGAAGTAAGATGGTTTTGCACATCAGTCTGCAGGATTGAGATGTTATTGGCATCTCTGGTAATCACATGAAGCTTTCCTAGTAAACCAGCAAGCAAACAGGGAGACTCTGACTCAGTAACATGAGGAATTGGGACCTCTCCTACTACAACTTTCCAAGCATCATCTTGGTGATCATACACCTTGATCCTAGCACTTTCAGGAGAACTAGATGGATCAAGTGCATACAACTCACCATCAACAGTGACACTCAATTTTGTTCCTGCCTGTCTTGCAGGCCAACCCTCACCCATGCCTACTGGCATTTCAACCCATGAATTTACCTCTGGATCATATACCTCCCCTCCAACATCAACAAAAAATGGCCAACAATATAAACTCTGAGGTACAAATAACCTTCCCCGATATGATGTCATTCCTGTGGCAATGGGCTTGAGTAGATCAGCCAGAAAGGCAGTGGGTAGAACCTGAGCTTTTGAAAATGGCATGCTTGGTATTTGAGACCATATACCAGTATACGGATCAAATACTTCAGCAGACTGAAGTGGAGTTAATCCACCACGACCCTTGGTAACCCCTCCAACAACATATAGCTTATTATTTAAGATGCCAGTCTTACAATAGGCTCTACCAATTGACATTGGACTTATTTCACTCCACAAATTTAGAACTGGATTATACTGCCAAACACACCTCAGGGCTGAAGCTCTAGAGAATCCTCCTAACACATAAAGGCAGCCGTCAACAGCACTAATGGCGCACCCACAGAATGGCATTCTGTCCAATGCATCCTTCCTCCCAAGCCAACCCCTTATGACATCTGCGATTTTTATGCTCGAACCCACCACATTCCACATTCTAAGGCTAGCTAAACCTTTCCTGGATTCGTCTTCAATAGAAACATTGGGCATTAGCGGCAACCTCTGCCATCTTCTTGACAAAGGGTCCAAAGCATACCACAAAAGCTTGTCACCTTCAACCTTAGTCAATATATAGAGCCATTCCTCTCTTGTTCCAAGTTCTTTCCTTATATTGAAAAGTTCAGTATTCATGATGGCAGCTTTCCAGGCTCGAGAAACTAACCTCATGTTCAAGTAATGAATCCTTGGAATTCTGGCAAGAATCTGATAGGATATCTCATCGGGAAGACTGGGAATCAATCTTGGGTTCTCCTCACAAAAACAGGATGACAACTTCTGCCTCTTGCATGTTTCATTTTGTGAAACCTCGAAGGGCTCACTCATTCCAGCCCTGGAACTATTTAGGCTTAATAACGCCCCCATCAATATCTTATTGATTGCAATATATTAATATATCAATGCCAGAAAGATCCAACCTTTGAGAGCTAGAGATTTTAATCAACACCAAAAATATCCAACTTTCTACATGAACCTGCTCAAAACCATCAAGGCTCTATCATGTTTCTGAGGTCAGAACAAGAAAACAAGGTAAAACAGAAGATGTCAGAGTTGAATTAAAAGGCCAACGGCATGGACTAGGGGCAATGTAATTTAGTTTTAGTACAACCATCTATATGAAGGAAGATCATCACCAAACAATCTGATTC
>NW_018397254.1:9482494-9530123 GCF_002168275.2 Theobroma umbraticum | reverse complement strand
AAAAAAAAAAAAGACAAGAAGCCTTTAACCATCGTCTATAGAATTGGAATCTCTGAAGAAAAGAAGGGGTAGATACCATACCCCTTGCAAGTTGTATAAGGAGAAAAGGAAAGTGGAATGCCTCATGTACAATTGGAAAGTTTGCTAAGAAAATAAATGAGCAAAAAGAGATTCTCCCTTTACCATAAAGCTGAGAAATAGAATACTATTATTCCCAGTTAGATTAGCTAACTCTTAAATTTAAATAACATCAGGAAGAATTTCTCAGCTTAGTATCAAGATGGTCTCATTTCAATCTCTCCCAATACACCTCTGCAATCACCAGCTCTTTTACCACTGGTCTCACGCACCCTCATCATAAAGCAAAGATAAGAAATGCAACAACATTGCACCAGAAAAGTATAAGCAAAGGCACTCTTTAAAAACCTCCAAGATAACTTCAACAGGGAGAAACAAAGAACACAAGGATAACTTAAGAGTTCTCAGAGACTCTCAAAAACGGTTTCCCTTTTCTTAATTTGTGAAAATAAAGCCAATTAGAACCTATGTTGCACGAAGTCAGGTAGCAGTGTCAGAACAAATATTCATCAAGAAATGGGCAGGTCTAGGTTTTCTTAAGGCTTTCCTCATGATTCAATAGATCAGCACATCTTCTCTCTATAAGTTCCCCAAAATCAAAGTAAATAGCAAAGCAAATATACTAAATTTAACTTCGTGACTTATCCTTGATTTTTCTCAGCAACAAAATAAAGTCAAAATAAAAAGTTCGATAATTTGAGCACTAAGAAAACAAAATACCCAAATCCACAAATGATAATAACAATTCAACGTAGGTTCTTCACATAAATTCTCAATTAATTAACAAGACTGCAGTATTTTAAAAGAAGAGAATAAAAAATCAGCTAGATGAAGTAAAACATTTATCTGAAATTAATTGAACACCAGTGAATCGAGTTGAGGAATAAATGAAACAATCACGGCCATTCTTTTGAAACCCACCACTCTGTTTATACCAAGTGACAAACTTTCCAATGAAACGGCTTCAAATTCATAAGAAGTCGAATCCCCCAAAAACTAAGCTAAAAGAGCCATTTCACAAAAAAAGAAAAAAAAAGAGAAAAGAAAACAAATCAAGACGGAGAACAGAGATAAAGAAACCTGAATCTTTACGGAAAGACGAGGAGACCGAGAAGACGATTCGTTTGGGGTTTCGCGCAATCCATTTGCAATTCACTTTTTGTAACAGAGAGAGAGCTCCGTATGTTATGCGTGAACAACCTTATATTCTTTTCTTTTTTTCGTGTTAATTTAATTTAGGATTCGTCTTATTTTATTTTTTTCCCAGAGATTTTATATTTTACTTTAACATTAAGCATCTGCCCACATCACCTTCTAAACGTCACTTAACCCCAAAGACAATTATAATTTATAAGACTAATGACTCTCATAAAATAATAGAGAAAAAGAAAAAAGAAAAAAAAAAAGGGAAGAAGATTGCCTTCCTCTGTCTTCGTCAACTTCGACATATATGTCCTTTTTGTTGTTTTATTATTCCTTTCTATTTACTAAAAAGTAAGCAGTTAATTGTTAATTTCCAATTATGATTTAATTTACTAATTGTGTTTGTAAATAGAACTGTGGTATTCTATTTTGTCCTTTTTATACTTCATTTTCCTATTAAGCCTTAATAAAGCTAATCTTCACTTGTCTTTTTGTGAATTTCTATTTGGTTTGTGATAAATCTAATTATTTGTCAAAGTAGCAAAGTAAAATAGCAAATCCATTATCTTCCCTTGAACCACACTTACAAAGACTACTCAATTTTTTTGTCATGATTTTGTAATGTACCTCGCAAATTAATTTATTTTTGCTTAAAAAATTTGTTTTAGTTAATTTTTGTTATAGTCTGTTTTATTTTAATAAATTATAATAAAACATTTTACTCTTACCAAATCATGCAAAATGCTGTGTTTATTTTGATCAAATTATTCCAATAGTCTCTATACTTTATCTAAATAACGAATTTAATGTCTACATAATAATTTGTAAAAATTAAATTTCTATATTTTTTAATATTAATAATATTAATTCAATGTCTTAAAATTTTTTTCTGTTATTTGATAAAGAGTTTACTTGTATGACATGATAATTTTTTTTGATGTAATATTGAATTTAATGATATGACAATAATAATGTGATATTTTATGAATGATATAATAGTAATATTGATATGACGTAACCAAATAATGATATGAATTATATAAGTGTAGACGGTGAATTATCTAATATAAGATAATTAGAAAGTAAAAGTAAATTTTTATGTTCTACAATTTGAAGTAGTGAAAAAAATATTGTGAAATAAATAAAAAAAATTACATCATTATAGTCAATGTCACATCAATAAAAACAACTTTATATCATTATAAACAATTAAAAAAATTTAACATTATTAGTAATTGGATTGACATTATTAATTTTTAAAAATACAAAGATTTAATTTTTTATAAATTATTGTATAAAAACTAAATCTACTACTTTACCAAAATACAGAGATGAATTGTATAATTTAACCATTTACTTTTGCAACTACAATTTTCTTCAAATTATAATTTGTTTCTTTAGTGTATATATTTTCTTTTCCAGAAGATTGAAATCTCTGGTATTGAAATTTGAACTAATTAAAACTAACCTAGGGTTTAGGGTTAATTAATCACGAGTACAAAATTAGGCCCACTTTTTAATGTCTTTAAAGGAATAAAGGTGGACTTGAAAGCTAAAAGCTTGCTTGCCAAGAAAGACTATAGAAAGGAGCAGGTTTTACAAAATTTAAGGCTTTTGGGACTTGACCTCAGTCATCCGGTTGGCCCAAATTACTCATATTCCTTCCCTCAAATGGGAGGAGTCTTATTCTTGTATTTATTGCTGGAAATAGAGTTAAGTGAATACAATAGTATATATAAGTATCAATACTGAGGAATAAAATAAGAGTGCTAAAATGAATTAAAATGATGGTTTCCAGTATTTTGGTGCCAATCACCTCCCTCCAAAAAAAATAAAAATAAAAAAAGAACTCTTTTACTACTTACTATGGCTTCCCATTGCCAGCAATTATTGATCAAATGGTCAATAGATTGAAATGATCAAGTTTCTTACATATTCTACAAGGTTAACATCATAACTTTCAAAAGATTAAGAAAGTTTAGGCATAATTTCAGTCCATTATATTACGATTGTGCTTGTCCAATTGTAAGAATCTTTATAAGGTACATATTGACATGCATATTAGGAAGAAAGAGTATTCGATAAATATGATGTCTTTGGACTTTAGCAGCCTCACTTTCACTTTGTCTTGGCCCTTGGGGCAGAGCAAGTTAGCTGTATGTTTCACAGAAACGGGGTTGGCTCAGGGATAGGTGGATGGAGGGCACAAAGGGAGCTAGGGTGGGCCTTGTTTCTGACAATTTTGGGGGTGGTGAATGAGCTGTACATTTTGGATAGAATGGAGTTTGTTGGTGAGGGAATTTAAGAAGGGAAAAAGAGAGTGAAGGACACTATTTCACATGGCATTCCCAGTACTGGTAGTTAAACAAAAATACTCATGGGGTAATCATTAGGCAAACATGGGCCCATTTATATCTACCCATTTGGTTTTTTGGGAATAATTTAATAATGCATGTTGTATCTTATCTTCCATTCTCCCAACCTTGACAGCATGAGAAAACGTGAATCAGTAAAGGATCTAAAAACTTGTGACTCGGAGTTGTAAAGCAGTGGATGTTGCATGGAGTTAAGTTTATGTCATCTTCTAAAAACAATTAAACAGGTTAAAGAGGAAAACAATAATATGGGGTGAGAGAGGCTCGAACTCTCGACCTCAGGATCACTCAAGAAGCTATGAGACCTACGCGCTAGCCAACTGCGCCACCACCCCGGCAATGGAAGAGGTGGTGGCACCATCACCTTTTGTAAGATTCTAAAGATTGTAAAAATCTGCTCGTAGGCTAGTTCATTTTGCTACCTAATTCAAATTGAATAAAACACAGTAGAATTTATTATGGAGCAAACAAACCACATTCATTTTGCTGTAAGATTGAGACATTCATACTGGATTGTTTTGTTTGGCCTTTTCTACTTCATCCCCGGTAGATTGAGACATTTACTCAAGTTTTACTTTGAGAAACAATTGCATTGGCACTTTGGCAGGTCAATTCAAGTATTTAAAACAATGCTCTTATGAGACACACACAAGACAGATGGACAGGGCACCAGCTCTGGAGAGAAAGGGAGATTGACAAGAGACGAGAACAGGTCTGAAAATGTTAGTTGTTACCAGCTCTGCGGTGGCAGTCTTACTTTGGTAAACTCATTTATTGTATCCCCTTCTGCCACTTTTAACTGAAATTTCCCTCTTATTCCTCTGTTCTTTTGCCACCCTTCTTTATTGTCCAACACATTGGCTCTTCTCTCTTACTAACTAATCTTTTCAATACTAATTTTATCCTTATTTCTCAACATGCTGTACTATTGGATGGTTTGAAACAGAACAGCCTAGCTAGACCTTCTTGTCTCCCACAAAATAATTGGCCAGACAATTCCATAATTAAAAATAATTTTCTTTTCTGTAATTTTTGGGGAGGCAGAAACTATTGCAGTTGTTCAACAATGGGAATATTATTTACTTCTGATGATGTAATTCCGCAAATAATTCTCAGGATTTTCCTTTCAATCAATCATAATCATCTATATATTGTACTAGCCCAAGAGTTAGCAGAAAGGATATTTCAGTCATCCCAGGGTCATTTTATCCCAGAAATGGGTCGCTTTTCAACATTAAGCAGAGACAAGGACAGGAAGGTGGAAGCATTAACAGAGGGGTTATGACAATGCAAATAAAACTGTCACTGCCTCCAAGACCTCGTTAGCTAAGTCATAAATGTAGCATGCATATTTCCTTCTTTTTATTTACACTCGTCTCATTTTACTCATCACAGCCTACCTTCATATTTCATCTTCAAATAGCTCTCTCTTATGTAACCATATTCCTTATCTTGAAAACTCCTTCCTCCACAGTCCTCTCCTCTCGTTCTTTGAAAGATGAAGAATGGTAAGATGAGGGGTTTCATGTGCCACTCCACAGCAGTAAATGCAACATGCATGGCAGCTGATCCCCGCTCGGCTGTGATGCCAAGAAGGCCAGACAGAATCCTTATAGATGATACGAGATTAATCAACAATGCGAGGTATTCTAGGCTTGTTGAGTCTCGACGATTTGTTGGATCTGATAAGAGACCAATTGTCACTCCCTTTGTCAAAAGGGAACAAAATCAAGAACAGAAGCCAAAGCCCCTCCAGAAACAAGTCCAACTAGCTTCATCAGAGCATGTTTTCCAGGTCAGACTTTGATCGATTATGCCACTACTATCCCTCAAATACCTTATTATACACTAAAAGAAAAACCATACATATATGTAACCAGTTTGCTTTACTTTTGCTCAGCATCCAGAAGCTAGATACACCCAAAAAAAAAAAAAACCAAACCTCGTCTATTCTGCTTTCAACTTTGTTACCTATCTACCCAGGTCGACATCAAAAAAAAAAAAAAAAACCGAAAAGGAAAAATGTTCAAGAAACAGTCTTGAAAAGGGTTATATAAACTTTTTGATGAAGTGCTAGAGCAATTTGGAAACATTTTTCTTGTAATGTATTTCGAGTTATTGATCATGTATAGGTATAGCCTGTAAGAACTTGGGCTAGGCAGTTGAATATTTTCATTTTTCACTTGATACGTACATACAATGCAGAGATGGTCATCTTTCGAAAGTGATAATAGTTATCCTATAGGATAAATACGCAAGAAGCTGAAGATTATCATTTGCTAACTGAAAGTTTAGTGGATTCTTCTACATAGCCAACCTCGTGACTATTGCATACTTCATGATAAATATACTGGGATTAATTAAAATGTAATCACTCTAACATACATATATCTATTGTCCCTTCTATTTTTGACATAAACTGAGATATATGTTCCTCATCGGTTTGGTTCTCTCACATAATTTAGCATACTCTCATCTGCATTTAGGGAGCATTTAATTCTATCAATGACCCATCACATAATATTGAAGCAACAGCATTAGAATTAGTTATAAGTAATTGATCTCACTCGAAAATCAACTGTCCTGTTTAGTTTTAAGTTATCCATCTTTTACTTAAAAATGATAAATCAGTGCCCTGTTCTAAAAAATATAGATCAGCATATGAAGATCCTACTTAAGCAACTTATAAAGGGGGGTTTGAAGACACGTAGGTGTAAAAGAGCTACGCCATTAGTCGACAACTACTTCCCTGCGTGACATTGTCCCTTTCTCTTGTAAATGAGTCCTTGCAGGTGGTTGTCATGCGGGTCTCTCTTCATTGCCAAGGTTGTGCTGGTAAAGTGAAGAAACATTTATCCAAAATGGAAGGTAATTACCATCAATGTTCCAATCCATATATAGGCGAATCAATGCTTGATTAGTTTTTTTTTTTTTTGTCTCAAGTAATATCGGTTAAATCATACAAGTATGAACTCAACTGGTATATAATATGACACCTATTGATGCTTTTCTGAAACGTGGAAAAAATTCCAAAACTTTTTGTTACCGGATTTTGAGGTCAAGGTTTTGAAGAAGCCAATCTGCCTTGGCCCTTTTAAATTTTAGAACAGAGAGTAAAGGACCGACCCTTTCAGCCTTTTTTTATCCTATCATTTTCAGCTTGTTTAAAGTTGCAAGTTGCACCAACCAGCCAAATGGGGGCATTGAATTGAATGTCCACATTCGGTGCAAAAGCCACACCTTCGAGCTGAGCCCCCACCGGTTTTAAAGTAGTAAACCAGCTATGGCTTTCACATGGATTAAGCCAACTCATGAGTTCCCGTGATTTGGTCAACTAGTATTTATTTGTTTTAGATAGCAAGTCTGCTACCTTGCGAACCGATGGATAACCATTTTGTTTGTGTTATTAAGAAAACTACCGCCAATACCATGGTTGATGGACCACATATAGCACAATTCTTTCCTTTGCCACAAGAGTCAAGACTTAACCCAATTGGCTAACGCAAAGTTGTTTTCTTCTGTTTGGAAAACCAGGAGTTACATCATTCAGTATAGACCTTGAGAGCAAGAGGGTGACTGTGATGGGGCACGTATCACCAGTGGGAGTCCTGGAGAGCATTTCAAAGGTGAAAAAGGCAGAGTTCTGGCCTTGTTGAATGGGCAACCTTTTACTTGGAATGGGGAAGGAAGTGGCTCTGTGCCAAAGTCGAAAAGAGAACTCAGACGTTGGCTTTTATCTTAGAATTGGGTAAATCTTTAATTCAAGTGGTCCTCAATCCTCACCCAATTTAAAAGAGGGATAGATCGAGTAGGTATGGGTTTCGGAGTATGTGAAGTGGAGTCGTGTTGATAGGGATGTTCCATGGTTAGACAATGAATTTTATTACGTCTTTCTCTTTTTCCCTGAGGCCTATCTACCATGCGCTGCACATGGTATTGTTTTAATTGGGAAGTACCTCATTCTTGTTTAACGAATTTGAGAAAAAGAATCTTGACTTCTCTTGGATAGCTTTGTTTGTTTGCTTTTCGATTTATTACTTAAATTACACAATAAGATAATTAACAAGTAATCAAATCTCCTTCCCTCTTTACTCACTGCATGTGACCTTTGTATGCTTAAACCAGACCTTATATACAAGCCTTTCCAAAATATCCTGGGATCGAAGTTTTCTGGAAAATTAATAAAAGAATAATGAATTGGGGGCCTAACTTTACTCTTGTGGTATTGCCCCAAGACAAGAAGAGTGACCCAAAAGGATATTTCTTAAAAAAATGGCTGTCGATGAAACCCAACCAAACCAACCCATCTAGCAAGAAAGTAATGAGTTATTCATTAGGCAAACGACAAGCATTTAGGGGCGGTGAATGGTGAAGAATATTACCTAAATTTAGTGATCAATATTTTTCTCATATTTTTTTTATTATTTTGTTTTTATATTCCATTTTAAGATTTCACTTCCATTGGTTTTATCTATTCAACCCAAGGATGTAATGACTATAGCAAGGGGTAATTAGAACCTGAAGACAAGAAGAAAACGCATTTAATTAATTTGCCTTCGATTTGTTCTATATTTTAACTTGTGATAACGTTACATGGAATTTAGCCAAGATTTCACACTATGTTAACATCATTATGTCACCTAATTTGTACATTTGGTTCATCAAGGTTGTTTCCCTTAAGTTTGTGTGCAATGATAACTATGTCAATCTCTTTCTTATATGCTAGACATTGACCAAAAAAAAAGGTAAAACTAACGGTGGCTAATTAATGTAATTTTTTGTTTTAAAAAAAATCATGATAAAGAATCAATTCATCTACTCAAAGTCTTGATCTTGAACCTGGTCTATAATCCTAGCTAAGTTACTAAGTACCCTTTCAATATATATCTCGATTTTTTTTAAATTTCTGTATATATATTTTTTGGGTTTTCGACCAAAATTTTATATAATTGAAGGATCAAGTATGAATAGCTGACTTGGTGCCCTAATGAAAGAGGAAAGAAGAAGCAAATGATTAAAGGATAAGATGAGCTTAGGCCGGGTCTTTATGTTTAAACAAAAGTTGAAAGTGAACCCACATTCTTAATTAATGAATAAACCAAATGTATTTGTATATATCACATTTAAGTGAAGTTAGCATACGTGTGATTTACACTTTAATTTGATTTTAATCTTAGGATTAAGCAACCATTAGTTATAATGCAAATGGAGGAAAAAATACAATAAATTTTGCTTCTTGCGTGTTATGTCTCTACTAACATTCTTGTGACAGAAGCAATGTACATAAACTATTAAACATCTCAGTTTTCATTGCATGCATCTCTAATTTGTCTTTCTATTTTGTATTTATGCAATGAAATTCGTGTCCTTTAAATTTGATATATTCTTGTTATTCACGTTCTGGTTTGTAAGTCCTGAAATCGAAACTTCGGACGTTTACATTAATCAAAACCAAATAGAACTCTGTTTCCGGAAAAGAAGGGAAACATACAGGAAAGGAAATAATAAGAACAGAAAACTCTCTCTCTGTGTCAGGTTCAACGAATGTAGACATCCTTTAACCTTCGATCTCCCTTGCTATTCCTCATGTTTTCTCCATTGGGACATTAATAGAAAGTTGAATCGGCCAAAGGAAAAAAATAAAAACATTGAAGTGTATAAAATGAGCTGGCTGGACACGATGATGTGCTGCCGCATTACCAGTATGTAAACGCAAGCTTTGTAAGTAAACTCCTTGTTAAATTCTTCCATCTCAATTTTCTCTTTTGACTTTGCCATTCTTTTCTTTTTTGGGTGGGGTAGTGGGGGTTCAAGGTTGGCATGATGATTTCACCTTGGATGGTGGTCATGGAAAGTTTGCTGTGTTTTTTAGTAAGTTAATGATTCGTATTCTGCTGGAAGACTTTTTTATGCTTTAGCACTGAATCAATGCTGAAAAGACCAACTCTTAAAAGCTGTTTTCTTTAATTTGATCTGGGTCACTTTTTGCTTTTCTTGTTCTTGGTATATGGGTTTTTAGGTTTTAGTTAATTTGGGTTGTGTCCAGGCTCCGACGTTCATATTTCCTTAAGGTTATTGCATGAATTTCTTGTTACCGTTCATATTTCCTTGGAAAGCCAAAATCTGAACCCACTTTCACTTTTTCCCTGTTTGATTGCTTTGCAGTGAAGGGAACCGTTTGTTTCTTGACACATTGGCATGTTCTTTCTTGTGTTTTTCACCCACATGTTATGTAGGACAAGAGTAATTTAATAGGATCCACCATCTGTTTTATTGGAATAACCTTGCTTTATTTTTTTCTTTCTGGAGATAGAAAATTTAGCCTAGTTGATGGCTGAACAAATATCTTAATAGATAAGTGTCACAACAGAAAGTGAAATTCTGGGAAAAAAAAAGGGGAATGCACTTCTGATGGTTGAGCGCGGATAATAGAAATTGCATCTAATCTTTTTGCTTTTACAGATTTGCAATTAAATATCCACCACTATCCTTTAAAGAATTCCTAAATTTAACAAATCGAGTAGTTCAAAGTAAGGATGAAGCTTTTTAGTTTGTAGCGGAAGAAAATATAGGATAGCTATAGATGACTCTAGGCCTAACAAAGGGACACCAAATCCCAAGGTCTACACTCCAACAAATGAGTAATAGTTTATGATGATAATGAAAATAATGATCTCTTTCAAAGAATACCAAAACAATTCTAAGTGTTATTTGTTTAAAGAATTTAACCTGATTTATAATCAACTTGTCGGGACTTATGTATGTAGAATAGATGAGCGCTAGATACATTGATGAGAAATCTCTTTTTGACATATAATAGTTGACTAGATCTTCCCGCTTGCACTCGTATAAATGGGAAGCGTCTCCGTTTTCTCCAATGCAGACACATTTTAGATCTTCTTTGGCTCTCTTGTCGTTTCAGTGTTATGGTCTAATCAATTAGCTGCGTTGATCAGCACTGACATTTTAAGTTAGTATCTTCTCTTAGTCTATGATTTCATAGGCATTTGTCTCTTCGAGTCTAATATCTTTCTTCTCTTAAAGAGAAACATGTTATAATTATCGTCCAACTATTTCAGTTGGCTTTCGAACTGTTATGGTTCGGGCTGCTAGTGTTTTCTTTACAGGTTTTCTTATGATATCTACTTCTAATCGTGTAGGTTATAAACTAGTCTCTAGACAGAATGAGTCACCGTGTCACTGATGAGCTTGGCTCCAAGGAGATGGATATTGTAAGTGCTTCGTCATCACGTCGGAATTCAGAGAATTTGCCATACGTTCATAAGGTGGGAGTACCTCCTAAGCAAAACCTGCTGAAAGAAATTGCAGCCACTGTGAAGGAAACTTTCTTTGCAGATGATCCTTTGCGCCATTTTAAGGATCAACCAAGGTCAAGAAAGTTTGTCCTAGGCTTCCGAGCGGTTTTCCCTATATTCGAATGGGGAAGGAACTACAGCCTTTCTAAACTCAGAGGTGATTTGATTGCTGGACTTACTATTGCAAGTCTTTGCATTCCACAGGTATGGGTGATCTGCAAGATAATGTAGTTGAAATTTCCATTATTTGGTTTCTGTTTCTAATAATTTTGAATTTTAAAATTAGGATATTGGATATGCAAAGCTTGCAAATCTGGAGCCCCAATATGGATTATGTAAGTTTTCTTTCTACTTAATAAGATACGTTATTGGGGTGGGGTGGGGTGCGGTCGGGTGGGGGAGATCATATTTACTGATTTGAAGAACTTGTCTTCAATTGCATTACAGATAGTAGCTTTGTTCCACCTCTTGTTTATGCATTTATGGGAAGCTCACGGGATATTGCCATTGGACCTGTGGCTGTGGTGTCTCTCCTGCTTGGTAGTCTCCTGCAGGATGAGATTGACTCATCTGATAATCCTGTTGACTACCGACGCCTTGCATTCACTGCTACTTTCTTTGCAGGCATCACTCAGGTCACACTTGGATTTTTAAGGTATATTGGCCCATGTCCAATGAAAGATTATATGGGCCAATTTCCTTCTTTTATTCCCAATGATTTATCAAATATTCTATCCTTTGAATATATCATCATTATGGGTATAAATCATGATAATTGGCTGGTATGACTGCTTTCAGGTTGGGGTTCTTGATAGACTTCCTATCTCATGCTGCCATAGTTGGCTTTATGGCCGGTGCTGCTGTCACCATTGCCCTTCAACAACTTAAAGGTCTACTTGGTATCAAAAAATTCACAAAGAATACTGATATTGTCTCTGTTATGCGCTCAGTATGGAGCTCAGTGCATCATGGTGTAAGTGATTACTACCTTACTTTTGAGATTCTTTAATTTTGTGGCATGAGACATGGTTGAATTTGGCTAATCTTACAGTCAACTCTGTTTTACAGTGGAATTGGCAAACTATACTAATAGGAGTGGCCTTCCTGGCGTTCCTCTTGGTTGCAAAATACATTGTAAGATCAATTTCTTTCCTTCTTCATCTATGTATAAAATTTACATGTAATCTGATGATACCATAAAAAATGGAACAGGGAAAACGGAAGAAGAAACTATTTTGGGTGCCAGCAATTGCGCCCTTGATCTCTGTCATCCTCTCCACCTTTTTTGTGTACATCACACGTGCTGACAAGCATGGTGTTCAAATCGTATGTTTATCCATTTTCTGTTTGATTGTTCCCAAGTTTCATCTTTTAAAAGGGAAAAGTAATGGAAGATTCATTTCATGATGTTATATATAGGTGAAACATATCAGACAAGGCGTCAATCCACCGTCTGTGAATGAAATATTTTTCTCTGGAGAATATCTTGGCAAAGGTTTCAGGATAGGGGTTGTAGCGGGCATGATAGCATTGACGGTATGCATATTCAGCTCCTTATTTCTTGATTCGGCATAAAGTGACTGTCGTCACTATATCTTTTATCTAAAGCCTAATAATTTCTCTTTAGGAAGCTGTAGCAATTGGAAGGACATTTGCTTCCATGAAGGACTACCAGCTGGATGGAAACAAAGAAATGGTAGCATTAGGAACAATGAATATTGTTGGTTCGATGACATCTTGTTATGTGGCCACAGGTGTGAAAACAGAATGGCCAAACTACAGCGATTGTTTACCTCTTTTCAATTTGAATCGTATAACAAATCATTCTAAGATTTATCATCTAAATGTTCATGCAGGATCCTTCTCTCGCTCAGCAGTAAATTACATGGCCGGATGCCATACAGCTGTGTCTAATATAGTGATGTCCTGTGTTGTGCTACTAACATTGGAACTCATCACTCCTCTGTTCAAGTACACTCCAAATGCAATACTTGCTTCTATTATTATATCTGCGGTGATTGGATTAATTGACATTGAAGCAGTAGCTCTAATATGGAAGATCGATAAATTTGATTTTGTTGCTTGTATGGGAGCCTTCTTTGGTGTAGTTTTCTCTTCTGTTGAGATAGGACTTTTAATTGCGGTGAGAATTTAAGGAGATTCATGGCATATTTTAAGTTTGATTTGCCACATATATACACTAAATATCCATTTCTTGTTGCAACAGGTTTCAATATCCTTTGCAAAAATCCTCTTACAAGTTACAAGACCTCGCACAGCAATTCTTGGAAAGCTTCCAAGGACTACTGTTTACAGGAACATCCTCCAATATCCAGATGCAACAAAAGTTCCTGGCATCCTCATTGTCAGAGTTGATTCTGCAATATACTTTTCCAATTCCAACTATTTTAAAGAGAGGTATTAGCTTTTCCATATTAGAATCTCTAAAGCGCCAAAAGAAATGTCAGATAAATCATATGCTAAACGCCTAATGTTAAATTTCCTGCAGGATTTTGAGATGGCTCGCTGACGAAGAAGAACAACTGAAAGAAAATTTCCAACCTAGAATTATGTATTTGATTGTTGAAATGTCACGTAAGCGATCTTCAATTTACCTCATTCAATCTTTTGGTCATCAAGCTTGCCGCAAGAATTCTTTCTCATGAATTTACGTTCTTACAGCTGTTACTGACATTGACACCAGTGGCATCCATGCCTTCGAAGAGTTGTTCAGAAGTCTTGAGAAGAGGGATGTTAAGGTAACCTACAATAAAAGCACCTCAAACTTTGTATGGTAATATAAAAAACTGTTTTTTAAAACTAGTGGTGTATGGCACATTTTTAACCTACCATTCTATGATGCTGATATAAGGGCATATGCATCGAGTCATATCTCAGGATTTCTGCATTCTTCTTGTGCAGCTTGTTTTAGCCAATCCAGGGCCAGTTGTGGTTGACAAGCTCCATGCTTCAAAGTTTCCAGAGTTGATAGGGGAGGATAGAATCTTTCTCACTGTAGCAGATGCAGTACTAACATGTGCTCCAAAGACGGAAGAACCATAACATGTCTTCTTGTTGTCAACCTAATTCAACATTGGAAGATTCAACACGGTTCAATAGCAAAGCTTACAAGAAACTTGCTAAAGCCAATTTTGATGGAGCTCATACGAAAAGAGGAATAACCCTTGAAGGTGAACAGTGGATAAAATGGGGGGATTAAATTAAACGAATTAGCAAAAGCAGTGTAAATTCAAGTTAATTTACGAAAGGCTTTCTTCATCATTGTTCTGATCTCCAACACTGGGGCGTTAGTATCTTTTTTTCCAAGTCATTCTCATTCTTAGTTTCACATGATCAAGGTTGACTTCTTGTTGATGCTTTCTATCACACAAGTATCAGTAGAGTTGTTATGTATTAGCCCTTTAAAAGAAATTTGGGGGCATTTCTCTGAACGGTTTTCATAGGTCAGTTTCTTGTAACCATGTGATTTTTCTTTGTAATTTTGTTATGTATATGTCACAAAATTGACTAGAAAGCTTCAAAGCAAACCTTAAATCCATTATGTACAAAAAATTCTCCAATTTCCAAAAGCTTCGCTTGGAGTTTGAGAAGTTTTGAGTGGAAACCGCGAGCCAACAAAGCCAAATGAGCTGTGCATTGGCCAAATGAACATGAGGAATTCCTTTACAACACAAGTGAAAGGAAAGAGTATTATTAAACTTATTATTATTTCTGGAAAAGTTCTTGTATTAAATGATGTTTATTTTGTATAAGAAGTTAGGAAAAACTGTGTGTGATTTGTTAAATAAGTTTGACTTCAAATGAGTATTTGAGGCAAATAATTTTATCTTTACAAAGGGTAGACTGTATAGGGTGGACTGAATGTGGAAAGTGGTTATTTGTATGAAAGCATGTTTGAACTTAACATTAATAATAATGCTACTATTTTTACTTATGTTGGCTCTTTTTCTTTCAATGTTTCTGTTACTAATGTATCATCGTCAGGTTTATGGCATAATCATTTAGGTCATGTTAATTATATAAGAATGCATGATACAGTTAATTCATATTTAATTCTCGCATTTGATAAAGATCATTATTTGTGTAAAACTTGCATGGTTACTAAAATCACAAATAATTCATTTCTTAAAATAGAAAAAACTTTAAATTGCTTGCATTAATACTTATTGATGTTTGTGATTTGCATAGAACACCATCTATTTATGGAAAAAAATATTTCGTGATATTTATAGATGATTTTTTTAGATTTTGTCGTGTCTATTTGTTGCATTCTAAAGATAAAGTTATGGAAAAGTTTAAAATTTATAAAACTGAAGTTAAATTACATTTTGAATCATTTATTAAATGTTTGTGAAGTGATAGAGGAGGTGTAAACTATAATCCTATGTATTTCGAGTCCATTAGTATTATTCATGAGGCTATAACTTCATATGTACCATAACAAAATGGTGCAACAGAACGTAAAAATCAAGTTTCAACAAAAATGATCAATTTTATGCTTTCTAATTCTAGTTTATGAAAGGGGTGCTTGAGCGAAATTTTATTAACTGCTTGTCATATAGTAAACAGAGTCTCACACAAAAAGAGTAAAATTACTCCTTATGAGTTCTAGAATAAAAGAAAACCAAATCTTAATTATTTAAGAGTTTAAAGGTGTTAAGTTACAGTAAGAGTTCTAGAATCAAAGAATAAGAAATCGTGTGAAAGTAGAATTGAATGTATATTTATAAGATATGCTGAATATAGTAGAGTATATCATTTTATGGTGATGGAACCTAATGATTTGTATTTTGTTAATTTAGTCATAAAATCAAGAGACTTATCTTCGATGAGATAAGGTTTAATTCAATCCTAACTCCTAAGACTTAAAGAATTAGTAATTAAAAGTGATAAAATTCTAGAAAATAGAAAATCAAATGATGAGGATAATATTGAACCTTAAAAGAGCAAAAGAATTAGTAGAAGGTACAAAAGATGAAATTTGTGAATACTTATCTTATTGTTTTAATGCAACAAGTGAGGGTGATCCGTTTGAAATACTTAATGCTTGTTTGGCTTGATTTTTTTTAGCTAAATAATCCCTTAAAAGTAGAGATCAGGTCAAACAGGATTTAAAAAAAAAAAACTTTTTTTTGAAGAACAAATTTAAAAAAAAAAAAACTTAAAGAAAAGCTCTAGGGAGGAGCGTTCTCTTCTCTTTTTTAAAACTACATCAATTTTTCATAAAATATCATCTCTCTCAATCAATCTCCCTCTCCTCTCCCTCTCTTTGCAAATCACTCTTTTTCAACAAAAAATTGCAATCTCCCTCTTCTTTATCTCTCTCTACAAAGACTATTAGAAAAAAAAAATAAAAGGCTTAGTAACAGAATAGCAAAATTTAAATTTTTTTTGTTCTTATAAATATTAAAAGATAAGAAACCCAAAACTTAAAACTGTATTCAGGTACTATTTAAAGGTTTTCTCTCTTCTTTACTAAAAAATCTAATACTATTACTATTATACAAGTTTAAAAGTTGTTTCGTTTCTTTATGAATTTACTTGATTTTTAACATCTGAAATCGTATATAAACTCAAAGCAAACTTATTTCGTTTTGATGTATTAGGTGATTGAAGATGACATAGATACCCGTTATAGTAATTTTAACCAAAATTAGAATTTATATAATTTATTTTACTAAATAGTTTATCAAATAATTTTAGCTTAATTTTAAAAATTATTATTTTTCATAAGAGCTTCATAATAGCTTTTAAGCTATAAAAAAAAGAAACTAGGCCAAACATGCTCTTAGAATGAGTAAAGATGAGAATATTAAGGATTTTTCTGAGAAGATCATGAAGTTAGTTAATCAGCTTAGGCTACTTGGGGAAGAAATGATTGAGATGAGGATTGTCAACAAAGTACTGGTGAGTTTGCTAGAAAAATTTGAATCCAAAATCTCTTATCCTGAGGATTCAAAGGATATTTCAAAGCTTACATAAAGTGAGCTTGTAAATGCCTTACAAGCACAGGAACGAAAGATAGCTTTAAGGTAGGATGAATTTGTTAACAATGTTTAGTAGTTAAGATTAAGAAACTGAAAATTTGTAACAGTGGCACAAGAAAGAATAACTTGAAAAAAAAGACAAAGACAAGAAATCTGGTGATGGTAAGGTTGGGAAGTAAGGATACAAATATCCTCCCTGCCCACATTGCAAGAAGAAAACTCATTCTTCCAAATTTTGTTGGTATAAGCTGATGTGAAATGTAGGTCCTGTAATCAATTTGGATGTGTTGAGAAAATGTGTAAGAACAAAGCTTCTAACACTGATGAGAAGGTTGTAGTTGTAGAACATGCTGAGGTTTCTGATGAGTTATTGTTCATGGGTAGAGAAGCTTGTGAATCAACTAGGACAAGTGTGTGACTACTTGATAATGGCTCTTCAAATTACATGATTGGTCATGAGAGTCAATTTACTGCTCCTGATAAAAGTTTCAAAGTAAGAGTAGAGATTAAAAATAGAGTTTTTTTAAAGATTCTTGGTATTGGGACAATTGTTGTTGAGACTCAGTCAGGTAATAAGTATAATTTAAATGTTTACTTTGTTCTTGAAGCTAATAAGAATTTGCTAAGTGTTGGACAACTTACTGATAGTCATTATGCTTTCTTATTCAAAAACAAATATTGCACAATATTTGATCCAAAGAGAGATGAGTTGTTAAGTGTAATGATGAAGAACAAATGTTATCCAATTAATTGGAAGAATACATGTCATAAAGCCCTTTACAATTTTGTTATTGATTCTGAATTATGGCATAAAAGGATGGGACACATTAATTATGAGTCTTTACAAAAAATGGCCTCATAGGAGCTTGTTGAAGGTTTGGCTAAGATTACAAAGTTTGAACATGTGTGTGGGACTTGTTGGTTTGGTAAGAAAAGTAGACTTCCATTCCTAAAAGAAAGGAAATGGAAAGAAACTTAGAAATTGTAATTCAGTCACACAAATTTGAGAGGTCAAATGAAAACTCCTTCTCTTAGTGGTAATAGATTCTATCTCATCTTCATTGGCGATGTGTCCAAGTATAGCTAGATATATTTTCTTAAACTCAAGTTTGATGCCTTAAAAAGCTTTACTAAGTTTAAAAACTTAGTTGAAAACCAAGTGAACTTGACTATTAATCCTTTAAAAATTGATAATGGTAAAGAGCATACAACTAAGGAATTTGAAGATTACTTATCTTAGCTTAGCATAACATATCAGTTTATAGTGTATTACAGTCCACAATTGAATAGGGTATTAGAGAGGAAGAATAGGACACTGATGGAGATAGCAAGGTATTTGCTATTCTAGAAAAGTTTGCCTTAGTTCTTCTACTCATAAATTGTTAACACAACTAATTATTTGCTAAATTTGATACAGATTAAATTATTAGCTTATCCGACTCCTTATGAGACCTGGTTTGGAATCAAACCATCTATTTCACATTTGAGAATATTTGGTTGTATTTGTTATGCAAAGATACTAGATGAAAAAAAAAACAAAACTTGATGAGAAAAGTTTGTTAACCATTCATGTTGGCTATAGTGATGTTTCAAAAGGGTACAAGTTGTAGAATATTGAGACTAAGAAGATCTTTATTAGTAGAGACACCAAGTTTAATGAAAGATCGAAATGGAATTGGGAGATATTGATAGTGGAGATTTCTGATTGAATCTAATTAATGATCAAGTTATGAATAAAGTTGATCAAGGGGAAGACATTGAATATGAGAATCTTGCAATGAGAGGAACAAGATCTTTACAGTATGTATATGCAAGGTGTAACATAGCTATCATTGAACCTAAACCTTCAATGAAGCTGCAAAAGATAATAGATGGATGTAAACTATGAAAGTTGAAATGGAACTGATTGAGAAAAATGGTACTTGGATCTTGGTAGATAAACCATTTGATTAACACATCATTGGGGTGAAATGGATCTATAAACAAAGCTCAATGCTGATAGATCAGTTAACAAATTTAAAGCAAGACTTCTAGTCAAGAAATACTCTTAAATCTATGGTATTGACTATTGAGAAACCTTTACACTAGTAGCAAGACAAAACACAATCATATTACTTACTACCTTGGCAATTTAAGAAGGTTGGAAGATCTGCCATCTTGATGTCCAGTCAGCCTTAGTCAATGGATATCTCACTAAAGATATCTATATTCAGCAACAAAAAGGCTTCATTAGTTTAGCAACAAAAGAGAAAGTCTGCAAGCTTGACAAAGCTCTATGTGGACTGAAATAGGCTTCTAGAGTATGATCGAATTGACTCATTTCTCACTTCAAAAGATTTTTAGAGGAATGCTAATGAACCTACTCTGTATGTTTACAACTTTACTAATTCAGTTCAGCTGATTATATCTTTATATGTGGATGATCTATTAATTACTGGTTCAAATGAGTGTTTTAAATGATTTTAAAACCCAATTGATGAGAGAGTTTAAAATTTCAGATTTGGAGGAAATGCATTACTTCCTTGGCTTACAATTCATTTAAGGTTCAGATTACATTTGCATACATCAGAGTAAATATGCAAATGAGTTATTGAAGAAGTTTCACATGGAGAATAATAAAGCAATTGAGACTTTACGAGCTTTAAACTATAAATTGAGCAAGGAAGATGGGGCTTCTAAAGCTAGAAGGTCAACATATAGAAATATCATTTGTAGTCTTCTTTATTTGATAGTTTCAAGGCCAAACATTATGTTTACTACAAGTCTGCTATCTCAATTTATGTAGAATCCATCTTAGAATCATTACGCAGTTGATAAACATGTACTAAGATACATCAAAGGCACAATTGTGTATGGCTTGAAGTTTGAAAGGAAAAAGAGTAATGAAGAGATTGGTTATTATGATAGTGACTAGGCAAGTAGTGTTGATGATTCCAAGAGCATAATTGGCTACTTTTTCACATTTGGGAGTGTTATTTTTTCTTGGAATTCTAAGAAGTAGAAGGTGGTAGCTTGATCCTCTATTGAGGTTGAATATATAACAGCAACAAAAATTGCAAATTAGGCTATTCAACTTAGGAAGAGTTTGTTTGATATGAGGTTTAATCAAAAAAAGGGGAGAACTACTCTATTCATTGATGATCAGTCTGTAATCTCAACAGCAAAAAATCCAATTCAACATGGTAAAACCAAGCATAGCAAAGTCAAATTTTATTCATTTAGAGAGCTATTAAAGATGAGGAAATTTCAGTTTAGCATTATAATATTGACGATCAGATTACTAACATATTCACTAAAGGCTTGAACAAGAAAAAGTTCATTCTTTTTAGGACCAAGTTAGGTGTGTGCAAAACAAAACCTAAGGAAGTGTGTTGAAGGGATTAGTTTTTGTTCTCGTGTCAAAGCTTCACTCTGGTTCTTTAATGGAGTTTCGTGGAAAAGGTAGTTTGAATAAAGAAGGAAGAAGAGCACGTGTCGTCTCAAGTGCCCCATTTAAATAGTGTTGCCATCTAATTTCTTTTGTAATGTCATTTTATATTTACTTTATTAACTTATCGCACACCCAAACATTTTGTTAATTAGTTGATATATGATCTCTCTACTTAGATAGTAGGGTTCAAATCCCCCTTCTTTCAATTCCAAAAGAAAAATCATCATCGTATTTTTATTTTGGTAAAATATGCTGACCCCTCATAAGTCTTGACCATAGTTCCATGCTAGTCATTAGTATTCAAAATGGATAGTTCGCTTCACATGTGTAAACGATATTAATGAGTAAACGTGAAATGTCTAAAATACTCTTAGTTTTTCTCCACTATATTCCTTTCTCTTAAGACGATCGATGAAGCTCTTTTATGTCGATCTTGAAAGTGCCAGATTGTGCCCTTTTAATGCAATCTCGCCCTCATTGGTGTTCCCTGACGATGCAAGAATACCTGATCTGGCACTTCTCGACCATATTTGGCCACGAAAATGCTAAATCTAACATTTTCATGGTTTGATCTGGTCAGAGAGTGCCATATTATGCCCTTCTTGCACGATCTAGCTCTCACCAATGCTCCTTGGTGTCGTGAAAATGCCAAATTTGGTGCTCCTTGGCTAGATCTGGCTACGAAAGTGTCATATTTGTCATTCCTGTTATCGGATTTGGTTGAGGAATGTTCTATCCAACATTCCTGCGCTGGATCAGGTAGAGAAACATCCAATCAACGCTTGTTATGTCGTCTGTCATTGTTGTCGCCATTATATATGATGAATAAAATTTAGTGTAAGAATGATAGAAAATGCTTAGATAAGGGAGAAAGAAATTGTAAAAATAAAAAAATAATATTTTATATAATGATAATTTTAAAATTAATAAAAAATAAAATTATTTTAAAAATATTATCACACTATCAATTTAACGAAATCATTGACGATTGATTAAAAATAAAATTTACATATCTAATAAAAAATATTTTTTAAAAATTATTTATTTATTTTTAAATATTTATAAATTTACGTGAAATTAAGATCAAAACTTAATAATCTTTTATTGCTGGTGGTTAGCATTTTCTATTTCTTTGATTGTAAAAGTCCAGCTGCCAACATGTGTCGAATTGTTATTGGCTGCTGGAATGCTTGGTGTTGAAATCGGCTATGGTTCTTAGTAACTGATTGAATGGCCAAGTGTTATGTTTCTATTGGCTTTCTTTTTATTCTTCTCCATCCTGTAAGCAGACTATTTTAAATGCCGTACTTCACCTTTTTTCTTGATTGTCCATTTTTCTCTCTCCTCTTCCCCGACTTTCTTCTTCCTTTGAGCTTGAATATTTTGCAGCTGTTCAGCCAATTTTTTTTCCAGAAAATTCAACATATATCAACGTAAAATTGACTTAAATGACTACAGTTTGAGCTCCACTGATATATTTACATGTGAAGTTCATATTATACAAGGTTTATTATCCAAATGATACCGGACTAATGTCCCATGTATAAAGGCTTTTTTATGGCAGGTTTATTTGTTGAGTTTGCACCCACTTTTTTTTTTATCAAATTATATAATTAGGTTTTATATTTCTTAAAAATATAAATTCAGTTTTTATATAATAATTTATGTGAATTGAATTATTATATTTTTTTAATTTATTAATTTTAACTTTGTTAAATTTATACCGTTAATTAATTACAATAACGTGACATTTTGATCAAATTGATGTAATATTAATTATGTAATGATGTTGTATTGGCTATGCTGGCACATTGAAAATATTGCCATGATAATTGTCATGTGACATATATAAAAAATTCAATTAGGCAAGTAAAATTAATATCTACAGTTCAGAAAATGATATTAACTAAAATATCAATTGGAAGGAAAAATAGATAAAAATTTGGATGCAAGAAGTCTCAAACATATACAAGAATATATTTTTCTTTTCAAAAGAAATAATTAAAGGGAATTACAATTCTTTTTTCAGGTCAAAATAAGAAAAACTACAAAATTTAGATCAGATTGAAAAACAGGAAAGTGGGTATATCTAACCAGAGTGGGTATGGCTCTCAACTTCAAGCCTGTGGGTATGGCTCTGATTTCTTGTTGCCAACAGAAGATGTGAATATGGCTCTCATAGGCAACTGGTTCTGTGTGAAGGTCTTTTGCAGCCATCCTGATTTTTTTGTTGTTACAAGCGTTGGGTTGTCTCTCCCTAGGAGACTTTTGTATGGATTCCTGTATTTGCAATGAAATTACTCTTCCTCCAAAAAAAAAAACAGAAGGCTTGAATATGTTTATTAATCTTTGTACCATTTCATCAATATTTATTTTTTATTTAGAAGTAATAAAAATTTTAATTTCAGAAAAATATTTGTCAACAATTGCGACATCAATATTTTTGCCACGTCAACATGTGTTATGTCAATATTTTCATCATATTAATTAGCACATAATCAATGCTATGTCAATAAAAAAATGTTACATTAATTTGACTAAAGTGCGAAGTTGGTATATTTAACGGTGAAAATTTAAAGACTTAGAATTAGGAATTGAAATTAACAAATTAAAAAAAATATAAAGACTCAATTTATATAAATTATTATTCAAGAATTAAATCTACGTTTTTTATAAACTATAAAGATTAATTGCATAATTTAACTTTTTTTTTCTCTTGTGTTTCTAAACAAAGCAAGAAAAAATTTGGTTTTACTTTTGTCGGTTTTCATTTGGGTTTGAATCTAATGCTCAATTTATTTTGTCTTAATTCCATGGTGCTTTTCCCTGTCATATTATTCAATTGTTTATCCAAAATGTAACTGAAAAACAATGAATCAATTAGTGCTTATAAGAAAATTAAAAATGAACCGAAGATTTGCTGAAACCACAAGAATTAACAATAGCATCAATGAACCAAAGGTTTAATTTCCTTTTCATATATATAATATATACGTTGATAAGAGCACTTCAAAAGAATGAGTTAAAATCAATTACATCTCTAAGAATCATATGACAAATAACAAATATCTTGTTAAGAAATCAAGAAATAGCCTAATCACTTAGTCCTTCTTCTCATTGCTCTTAGCCCTCATCCGACTGCCCCATGATCTTTCCTTTTGTGCCATTAGGTAGCTGGACCTCCTCTTTAACTCTTGAATTTGTTCCTGCCACCTGATTCTTGAATAGTGATCAGGAAAATCCGCCCGGAATTTTCCTTCCAAATTCCTGGAACTCAATCTGCAGTCATACTCTTCACGCAACACAGGACCTGACAGGGTCTTATAAGCCGCATGCAATTGGACAAACATCCTCGTGGATTCATCTTTCTTGGAAGGATGACGTACGTCAGGATGATATTGACGAGCCATGGTTCCGTAAGCTTTCTTTATCTCATCAATGCTTGCCTGATTCGAGTTCAGAGAAAGAACCTTATAGAAGTCGGTGCTCTGATCCTTTTCACGAGCTCTGCAGGAAAAAGCAGTCAAGATGGGTTTCCCTTGAGGTTTATGAGATCTTACACGGGAAAGAAATGGTTTGGCATCGCTCAGGCTTGAACCGAAGGAACAATTCATGGCAATGAGCCAAATCTGGAATAGGCAAGGACTGAAATGTGCACACAGCACACGGGTGGGTAGTTCAAGGCTTCAAGCAAAGTCAATGCGTAAGGATATGTACATATAGCGAGGAATGTAACATTTATGGGACAGTCTGAACCAGTTTGAACACTGCTCTTAAATATACTTTAGTCATAAGAAAACAAACAGAGGTGAATTTGTTAAATAAACACTGTAATGTAATTTAATTAAATACATTACGTTCTCATTTCTCTCGTACCAAAACATTACCTAAGAGTCAATAAAGTACTTAGTAAGTCAAAATATATAATGTGTAGCACAGATAACCTAAAACACGAAAGTGGTGCCCCTTTATATCTTTTTGGACGATACTACCAAAGGGACCAAATTTTCAAATTGCCGGCCAGTATCCAGTCAGACCCTTCTCAAATGATCAAATTTTCAACTTTTTCACCTAATTGTTGTTGCTAATAGAGTATGAAAATAACGAATAAGAATCATCTCATTCTTCTTAGTCATTTCTTTCAAATATGATATATTCACGAGGCGATTTTTGTAACTGTAGAAATGGATTATCACTCAACTTTACATGTTTTAAGTCTTTTGGATTGAGCTTGAAACCTATTAACAAGCGATATAGAAGCCTTTTTGTGCGTACTATCACGTAGGTTTTGTTATAATGTTCATGGAATAAGACCCAAACAAAAAATGTATAAAGACTAAATTAGATTGGGCATCAAGGAATGGCCAAAAGCCCAAAAGAGCTTTAAGGAGGAGGTTTTAGGCTACATATAGCATTTGATCATCTTAGGCAACAGGTTACCCTGTAGTATTCAGGGAAGGCAAGGCCTTGAACATTTACGAATAATCTATTAAAGTTGAGGTGAAACCTGAGGCCATATTGAATGTACACAAGATGAGACGATATAATGAATCCAAATGCAAAAATATTGGATTAAAAAATTAAGAGATCTAAATTTGAAAAATCCAAATAATTGATCTAAATAATTTAACTCAAAATTACTCAAATTTGAGATTTATACAACTTAAACTTATGATAACTTATAATATTAAAAAACTAAAACAATCGAATTTGTAATTAAATGATATTTGTTTGTAAAATGCAAAATTTAATTATTTACTCCAAACACGATCCCTATTCGAGAAAACCCAATCTAAAAATCACGCTAATCCAAATCAGAAACGAACCAGATACAAAACAACTGAATCCTTCACTACATGAATCCGCCCCGTTTGCCACCACCTCTAACCCTACTCTGGTCAAAGCATGTGAGGGATGGCCTGTATCCGAATCGCCAAATCGCAAAGCCAGTTTGGTGTGGTTTACAAGGTTATTCGAATATTGATTATAATAATTATGCCAGGCAGGTAGTAATGGCTTCGCTGTCTCCTTCTTCAAGAGAATTCAACGGCTGGTTTGAGGTTAAATGAGATCATGAGGATGCTGTCACTATTTTAGTTGCCTGCCCCAAGCTAGAGGATCATTGGCACTGCCACTCCTCATTTATTATTCCACCATTTAGTATGTTCTCTTAGAAAATTTAAATGCATAATAGTCCTCGAGAGTAAGTTAGAACAGAAATTCCATTTCCAGCCCATCAAAGGCTTTGTGCAACTGGGCCTAGGTGGTGAAACCTCTTGTCATTTCCATAAGCCGCCAAAAACAATGGTGCATTGAAGAAGCCGTAGATGCTGACGGTTTGTTTTAGGCTGTCGACTTCTCACAGTCTCCTCTGATTGCGGCCAAAGGGTTGAGAACGTCAATTTTTTCGCAACCAAAACCAACAAAATCTCTTTACACAAAGGAAGGTTCCAGCGTTTCCCGTAAGCAAGAAAAGCAGTCAAAAGCTGTAGCACCATGAAAACCCGATAAGGAAAATGATATTGATTCTGCAGTCTAAAACACCCAATGGGTTCATGTTACAGAACACTTTGGTTCTAAGCCCTAACCAACAGCACTGTTAATTAAACCTATTAAATTAGAAATATAAATGGTAAACAAATAGAATACTAGTAAATATTGAACTAATGATGGTCCAAAACTCACACAAAGTTTCCAGTAACCCACAAAATGAATGCTATCTACTACAGTCACACATGAAAACAAAGGGGAGGATAATCCCCAAGAACAAACTAAACATCAAAATGGTCTCTCATATGATACCTCTCCCTCCGCTCAAATTATCACTAACATTTAACTCAGTAGCCAGAGACTAACATAACTATGAGGCCTAAAACAAGAGATCCAATTGAAACAGAAAGCACTGAAGAGCCTGAGCTACCGGGAGCTGGTGCCGGTGCTACCTCATTTGCTCCTTGGAATGTGGTAGGCGCACCCGCTGTTGCACCTACAAATTTGGCACAAGGTTTGTATAATGCTTTAGTAAAACCAGGGCCATCAAAAGAAACCTGAGAAGATACGCTTGTTAAATTGAAGGGGTGACAGTTTTAGTTCTGAAGGGAATGTTGCACAAGAGATTTAATTTAGAATTAGGATTGAAGTTGGATTTACCATTCTGTGAGATTTATTAAAAAGGAAAATGATGTAAAAAATTCAAACAAAGAGAGAAACAACAGCCGGATATCTCTGTCCAGATAAGGATCAGATTTATCAGAACATACCTGGCGCACCGGCAGGAGCCAGAGATACTGCCAAAAACAAAACCCATATTATTACTCATCAGTTCTAAAACCCAAAATATCTTCGTTTCTTTTACTCGTTAATGAATGACATGAAACTGGATGCTTCATTTCTTTTCCCAAAAAATTCTAGAAAAATAAATTATAACTAACACATAATACTCAAGTTTTCCGTCTGCCTAAAAGGAGAATTTACAACCAAAAATGACAGGGGAGCAAAGGTTTTCCCCATGGAAATGACACAGTTTACCCAAACAAACCCATAGGAGCTTTGCAGGGAACTGTTTTTTCTTAATAGGTGTGAATATAATATACCATCGAGACAACCAGAAAGGTTACAACTACGGTGAAGATTCTCCAATTTGTGTTATAAACAATCAGCAAAACACAACCCTCAAAAACTCCATGCAATTGAAAATTCCCTTCCAAACAAATTCTTGAACAAAAATTAACCACATTCGCCACCATCCTATACGGCGTGGGAATAAAAAGAAAAAGTAAAGAAAATCACAGAAAGCTAAGTCACTCACTTGCGCAGTTGGTGGCAGAAGGAGCAGAGACTTTGCAAGCTGCAGGCAAAGTCATGGCCTTGGTAACATTCAGAGTAACACCCAAAGAAGCACTGCTCTTAAAAGCCTCGCACAAACACTCAGCATCTGTTTTCAGCACAGTTTTCAAGCCAGCACAACATGAGCCTTCCGGCTTAGAGACCTCACTCCCACTCGACACAAACGACAAACAATCCGCCATGTTCAAGATCAAAGACGAGCAGTCGACGGAGGATGAGGAAGTGATGGCGCCGCCGCGTGGTGGTGGGCAGCAGAAGCGGCCCAGACTGAGAGAATGGCAATGGTCAAAGCAAGAGAGAATTTTGGTGGTGCCATTGTTGGGAGAGGGACAAGAGAGGGAGTTGAGAGGCACAGTGGGCTTTGGTTGTCCTCGAGGCTAAGGGGGTAAATGGGAGTTCTTTGGTGTAGTTAAAACAAGTGAAAGTAGGGGAAGGGGGTGGGGGGATTTATGGCGGAAGAAAGAGCAGAGAGAGGGGGGCATGTGCGCACGCTAGTCGGTGCAATGAGTAGCGGAAGGGTGTACGTGTCATGGTTCCCATGATCCAAGTTTGCATATATTATTATTATAGAGAAGAGTTTTTTTGAATTTTGAAATTTTTTGTTTTTTTTTTCAATTTAAATCATAATATTTTGAAATGATAAAGTCCTTGGTAAAAATAACTGACAAGGATAGAGATCTTTTTTTGGTTTTTTATTTAATTTATTATGGTAATAAGAGTTGTACAACTAATATTGAATAGGTAATTTTTTTTTAAATAAGGTAAGCTGGTGATTTTGAAAACAAATCACTTTTTATTATTTATCTTTTGTAAGCATGACAATTTTTAAATAAAGAAAAATTATTAAACTATTTTTTATCACATGATTAATTGGTTTTAATTACATTAAAGATAAAGAAAATTAGTAAATAATTAAACTAAATATGAGTTGTTACAATTGAGTGTCTATTGCCTATTGATGTAGATAGGGGGGAGGAGCAATTTGAAATTTACTTTAATTGATAGAAATATTTTTTTAAAAGAACAAAAATTTTGAAATTTTGCAAAGAAAAGAAAAAGAGATGAAAACAAAATACTCACATCACATGGAGCCATGTTTGGCTACTAAGATTCTAGAGAAGGGGTGTTGATAATTTGATGCTATCATTTTGCATTGGAGTGAGAAGTGGCAAATAGGGCAGTGTTGAGTGTTGAGTGTTGGACCACTCATGTGCATACCCATATAACAAAATTTCCTCCACCTTTTCTTCTTACTTTTTCTTAGTGCAATGTGGCTTTACCTAACCAATATTTTGTACAAAATGGTAGTATGAGGTCAAAAGGAAACAACATTTGCCAATTGCTTACTTTTTTATTTTAATAAACTTTGCAAACCAAAAAACATTTGTTTATCTTTCAATTCCAATTTATAAAGTAATTTAATGACTACAACTACTACATCTGTCGAGGACAAATCTATGAAGAATAGAGGGTTTGAAAAAATTTAGCAGCAAGTAATTTATTGTTTTTAGTACTATCAAAAGAGATTGTTAATGTAATAAAAATTGTCCAATAAATAATGAAGATAAAATTTAAAAAATTCAAACAAATAGAAAATTATATGAATTTTAATTTTTTATTTTTTCACTATGAAAACCTTTCATCACCTCCTCGATAAAATAAAATTTATTCTAATAACTACCATCAACGCGCACTATTCGTATAGCTTTGAAGTCTCATATTCTAGACTATACAAATTATTATATAAATTCACCCTCATTAAGATCATGTTGCCTTTTGTGATTTTTACCACTCCACCATTAGCAGAACATTCATATCTTTTAAATTTTAGTAGACTAAATGACATTAGATTCTTATACCTCTTTGGAACATAAACCACACCACTTAAAAAGCATACAATCCCATCAAATATTTTGATTCTCACAACTCTAAGACCATGACCCTAGTAGTTGACTTATCACCTAAAAATTTCCAACCACTGTTTTTGAAACAAACCAAAATAATCCTTTTGAGAGTATACATAAGTGAAACAAGCATAATCTAAATACCAACCATCATTAAAATTTGCTTCCATACCTTCAAAAATTGCAAAGATAATAACTACAATTATCATCGTTGGTAACAAAAACACATTACAATACTTTCGTCTCATTTTGCAAGACAATTCCTATGAATAAGTGAATGTGTCCATACATTTTTCATCAAAAGCAGTTAACCTCACCAAATCTAAACTTATCACCTTTAGATCCATTATGGGCTGACTTGTACTTCTAAACCTTAACCACCAATATCAAGTAAATCAAATCTCTACCTTTTTCTTTACTGTTCTTTCAAGCTTCACTGGGCATTCACATTACTTGTACTTGTTTTAATGTTATTGTGTTCTTCTTGTAAATCAAAGATTCATATCTCATAGGAGTATGGAAACGATACCTTCTCTTCTTCCTCCACCTTCATATCAACTTTTTTCAATTGATCGATAATCTCATCAAAAACTTGTTCATATGCTTTACATGATTTCATTTTCCATTTTATGTTCAAGTGATACAACTTTTGTCTAAATTAGAACTTGTTAGAAAGATTTTTTGCTAAATCGATTTTCTCTAACTTTACTCACAACTCTATAACAAATTTCTTATCAATAGCATTACTAAACATATTTATTCTTGATGCAAATTCAAATAGTGCTAATACATATTTCTTCTAACTCTACTTATTCAACACCCTTTACACCATCTGATTGTCCTTTTTACTTCCTTAGCATCGAACGCATTAAACTTTTTGCGTTAAGAGGTCTTTTATCCTTTTTTATTATTATGTGAAACTAGTCTCAATTGAGAAATTTATAGAATTAGTTATTATCGACATCCTTTTTATATCTTGATCTATTTAATCTAAAATTTTGATATTAATTTGTCATGAAAATTACTTAAAAATAACAAAGAAATTCTGGAATCTTTATTAATATAAAATTAGTTCTTTTTTTTTCTTTTCTTTTTGTTCTATATTGAAAGTATAGCTTTGAGTGGATTGAGAATTGAATGTCCTTTGTTTGTCGTTTCAGCAGCAAATTTGTGCCGAAACTGAAGCTCTAAACCGAGCATTTTGACTCGAAAAGAAGAATAAAGGCGAGGGCTTATCCCCATTTTCACTTTTGGACGCAACACTTCATTATCAAAATGGTAAGTAAATAAGTATTATACCACCTATCTTAGGTTGTCGAGATTTATAAGTAAATATATCAAAAAATAAAAAATAAACAAATGTACACATAAAATAAATAAAACTGTATTCATATCCTGGACGTAAAAGAAAAAAAATGATACAAGTTGATCAATAATAATTAATTTACAATTTTATATGAATCGTGATTAGAAAACAATTATATTATATATATATATATTAAATTTTATATTTAAAATAATAAAAAAATTAAAAATTAACAAGTGATGACCTTCTTCTTTGTCTCCGTTAAGATTCAATTGTTTTACTAAAGTTAAAAATTAAAATGTTAAAGAAATTTGACTGTCACCCTGCCATCTGTTAAATGGCCTTGGAATCATTTGGCGATGCTTTGCTTAATTAATGCGATGGGGTCCATCAACATTGCATGTAGCAAGGTGTCTCTCTCCAATTTCCAAAAGCGTTTCGCATGGAATTTGAAAAGTTTTGAGTGGAAACCGCAAGCCGAAAAGGCCCAAATGAGCTGTGCACTGGCCTACATGATTACAGTAACTTGCCATCTTGATTTCTACATTAAATAGTTCAAAACTTTCGTGATCCCCTTTTTCGTTTGTAGTAATTAATTTAATCACTGCTATTTATATATGTATGTATTTATTTATTTTATTTGCATTTGTCTTTTGCCTTTGTGGGTCTCCTAGAATTGCTATGTCTCTCGGATTCATTGTAATCGTGAATCATTGGTGTGATTGGTTGCAAGTGAAGTTGACCGATGACCTAATTCATTCTCTCGATGTAACGCCACACAAATGTTGAACCAAGCCAACCATCGGAACTTCAAATCCTAAATTTGGTAATTATGATAATAATTTGATCAAATTGATTTACGTAGGAAAGTGAAAAGGATAAGTGCAATTGGTCACTGAACTTTGGCTTCTTAAATGATGATTTTAGTTCAAATCCATCTTCCACAAACTATAAATTAACAAGGAAAAATTAAAAATAACAAAGAAACTCATTCAGCTTTATCTCACTGATCTCCACAGATGCTCTTGGACTTTTGGCAATGGAAAATGCTTTCTTGTTGCAGTATGATGAAACAAGGCTTTCTCTTTCCGCCTGTGGCATGCATGCCAACCCGAAGATATGATTCCAGATGCTTGCGAGGGCATGTTTAAGGGGGACCCAAACCAAGGGAAAAGACTGGCCTCTTTTATTTAGCAGCGGGGAATCGATTATCTTTGAGAATGTCTATGTTTTAGGGGTAAAAGGAAAAAGGAGAACAAATTTTCACTTGCAAAAAGCGGTGGATTTATTTCAAGTAATGATGGGAAATTATCATATTAGTCAAACAAATCATACAAGTTGTCTTCAAGCCAGTTTGAGTTTTGAAATTTTGTCGATGCTTCCCCTCCACCATTGTTATAATTTTGGCTGGGAAACATCATTCATCCACCAAATTAGGCTTTGTTGGGTGGTGGGGTGTACGGCTTTAGCTCACAGCATATTCCTGTTTATTTTATTTATAACCAATGTTATTGTTCCGTCCACAATAATGGGGGGATACGTATTTCTTAGAATTTGAATCATTCCAACTTAAAACTGGTTCCTTGAAAGGAGAAAATGTAATGTAAGTCAGTTTCACAAAGTGACCAATGCCCTGTAACAGAAAGGTGGTGGAAATCTTTCCTTCTTTTTGGGATTAGATTATAAAACGAAAGGATTGTAAAGCATGAAGAAACCTATATTTTTCAATTGGTTCTGCAACTTGATAACCAAAGAGGAGGGGGGGGCAAAGAACTCTTGGTAGGGAGTAATCCCGAATTGTGGAATCAAGCCCAATAATTTAACCACAAGGCAAGGAATTCGATACCAGATGGAACTTTCAGTGGTGGAGTCGAAGGCTCAATGCCAACGTTGATTCCTGCACCCAAGATTTTATAACGTTTCCTCTTTAAGTATTTCTTGCTTTGCCTCGACAAGTCAATTTCTAATTTTCAAGTTTGTAGTTTGACGGATTATGAGTCAATCCTTATTCGTGATTACTTATATTTAGGATCTTTGATGATAATAAGTTGATAATGGCTTTGTAATCTAATTCCGATTGTGTGCTTTGAAGGAAAATAGGTTCTTCCATTAAGTGTAAAAGAAATTGAATAGTCCAAGAACTCTAATGATATGATTACAGAATGTGTTCTCAATTTGGCTAAAGGGAAAATAGCTCAAATCAGCTTTGTCCCGGAATCTGGGTATTGTTTGCTATTTCAACTCGACCAAATTTCCTGCTAACATATACCACGAATTCATGATCATATCATCATTGTTTCTGCAAGCAAAAAGGGCCATCAAAGGATTCCGGGTGACCCCAATGAGATGAAACTGTAAGAAGTTACAATGTAACTTAGACCAAGATTAATGCCAGCTTCCGATAATTATCTTACATCACTTCTGATAACTTATTTTCAAATGTGATCGGCGGGGCAGCAAGCTCTATCCAACTTGCTTAAATAAAAACCTCTGCTATCAGCTTAAAATATCTGCCTTTTGGTTCTAGAGATGCAGTTAGTCTCCATATGCCTGTATTTCAATGGTTACGATGCACTGATTGAAGGTGCCAGGGTAACAGAAGTTGTGCTCACCCCCTTTAGTGCAGCGGCACCAAAGTTCAATAATTGTGATCTTAGCAAACAGGTAGTAACGACATTAATTCAGACCAGTCCATGCCCCGTAGGAATGGCTATCTTTAGCTCCTTCGACAAGAAAGCAATTACAAAGAAATGAAGGATGTGTAAGGACCTTATCCCTAACAATATGATTAACTCCATTTGGTAAATTGCAAAGACATGAACCAATCACTTCACAAGACCCACATTGATGGCACACCGACATGCATGGATGCCTTGTGTAACAAAACACATTTGGTACGAGGCAATGCATGTGCTGGAAAGGTTGTTTATTATCTAATAGTTTGCTAGTTGTTGGTCAGATAGAGCTACTGGATCCTGCTTGTCCTTCCTTCAGCCAGAGAAAGATCTGGAGCTATTGAGAGACCAGGGATGATGGCAGTATATGAGAAATTCACTCAAAAGAGAAAATAATTAATAGCGTATTCACAATTTTAATTCATCTGCACAAAATGCAATCTCCTTCCATAGCCAGAGGGACTATCCTCACGAGAAAATGACCTGTAGTACAGTATTCCATAAAAGAAAATCTTCGTAACTATTTAACCAAAACAAGAAAATAGTGCCTCTCTGTTGGCCTGAAATTTTAACTTTTACTTCAGACCTCAACTCAATGAGTTTCAGCACTTGCCCGGTGTGTTTTATTTCAGTCAAGCTCAGATACACAACTTCAAGCATTATTCAAATTCAAATAATTTGTCAAGGCCACTGAATCACCAAATTAACCCTTTGAGACCCCAAACTGCTACAATAACTACACCAATACCAATATCCAAGTCTAACTAATATGGAGTGGACAATCCCACAGGTTTGATAGGAATTAAAACATCATGATAAAACTAAACATGGTTTAACTGAAGAACTTGTACTGCTTTCTCACCATGACATGCAATAATAAATGAACCAAAAATAGTTGACACTGCTCCAATATCAAGATACTTTCCCCCTAAGAATGGGATCAATGATCTTCAGATAAATTTATTAAATTAACAGGAATCACAAGAATGGCAAGATAGAATCCTTAATGGGCAAACAAGGGTTCACTTTTGAAAAGCTTAGGCTGGCAACAGTCAGCCATATTTCTTTATAATGATCTTATAACTTATCTTAAATGACAGGCTATTATACATATGTAAATTCCCACGTGATATAGCTCAAATTTAAACCAGGGAAAAGAGACCAAACTTACTGTACATGATTGCTGAATCGCCTTTTCACCAATGACACAATAACAGTCACGTCATCAAGCTTGCCACCCCTATATCCCACATATCCAGCGGCCTGAGCTTCATCCGCAAATGGACTCCTAACAGATGATAACTGACCAACCTCTTGCGCTCTGGTTGCCAAGAGTTTTGCTATTTCCTGCAATAGAAATGCACTTACACCCAAAGAAAAGGCATCTATAAAGACAGAGTGAGTTTTACAAAGATTAAAACACCAGCTTTTATTATCAAAAAAAAAAAAAAACAGCTTTTATTAGAAAACTAATTAGCTGTAATTGTTTGGGATTGAGACCAGAATTTCACTTTAATAGTCAATTAGTTGATGTTATACAGCAATATTTAGGGTGGACCCTAGCCAAAAAGGAAAGCTCGTTGTTGCAATCACCATTTTGAATTTGCTGCTCAAATCTAGTACAAGCTATGAAAGAAATGTAGGATTACTATGTTCATAACACCGGATTTTATCATATCAAGCACATAACTTATTGCATTTCACTATTTGGGAAAAGAAATGGAAATGTAGCAACACTGATAAGCACCTGAGGCCTCAAACTCTCTTGCAATGATTTGACGACAATTGAAGCTATATCTTGCTCATATAAATTATCAAAAAGTCCATCACTTGCAGTGACAATTACATCACCTTCATTCAAATCAATTCTGTAAACCTGGAAGACACCAGCAGCCATTGTGTCACAGATTGAACTTTTTTTTTTTTCATTTTAAGAGGAGTGGGGAAGGAGGGGTGGAGGGGAGGCAAACCTTTCACCTTCCACTTTGAAACATAAATGAAATTCAACAGATGTTTGATAGGACGTGTTGTTCAAATCAGCTTTTCAAAGATCAGGGTTTAGGGTTTAGAAACGGAATAATAAAGAAATTATAAGTATGCATTAGAAATGTAATTCAAACCATCATACCTCCACAAAGTCAGAGGGATTGTCTCCTCTTTTAATCTGTAAGGGAAAATTGAACTCATAAACCATCGGAGAAGACCTCTTAAACACAGCGCCGTTTCTTATAATTATAAAGCCTGAATCACCAATATAGGCCACATGGAGAGCCTGTAGATTCAAATTGTCAACACAAAGGTATTGCCTTCAAAGCATGAGTCGCAAAAGGGAGAACCAAGCACATTTTCAGCTCTTTTTTTCCCTTGACAAAAACCACGCCATTAAATTATTGAGAAAATACAATGTAGTTGTCCGGAAAAAATAAATTTGACTTCCAAACAGTCAGCATTAATCCTTGGTCCATGCATATTTTGGTGAACAGAACTTTTACTTGTTTGCTTATATTTACATTTAAGTGATTAAGTGACACTTATTCATACAAAATTACACATAATATAAGCAAAATATTAAATGTATACAGTGTATGGGTGAGCATTATAAACTTGTGGAACTATGTTGCCATTAGATCCAACCCTAATACAAGAAACTCTTTGTTTCAATCTCACTAGTGCAGACCCTATCTGTTTGTTCAACAATTGAAAAGAAAGCACAACGATTTTTGTTTTAGATTATTATTTTATAATATATTATTAATTCCAGGAAGCTATCTGATGGAGAAATGATCATACATAGATATAAGACTCCCAATATGAATTCAAATGTTTGTTAACCCGCTAGCCTTGCACTTCATGCAGACTACAAGAAGTTCAGGGAAAAGAAAATTTATAGAAAATATGGGGCTTATTCAAGATCTTGAGCAATCAAGATTTATCAAATGATGAGTCTATTTCTATATTCATTAAGTTACGATGCCTATAGTGAAGTAAATTAGGTTTTCTCAAGTTTCTTGACTCAAGGCTCATTAGTAAATCCCAGATTTGGTTGAATTTGGAGGTTATTGTGTTGGTTGGTCTGTGAGACTTAGTTTGATTGGGATTCCGTTGTATGTTCGCCCATAATAACTGAGAAAGTATAAAAAAAGGGGCACCTTTAGGCAATTTGCATAGAAGAAAAGCATCTCAAGTTAAATGACAACATACCCAATCATCAAAGTAAGCAACCAAAACTGTAGATGAACCACAAGATTGAGTTTTTGCAGCACCTCTGTTAAGGACCTCTACTGGGTCAGTTATTGGAACTCCATTTCTATCAGACACGATTTTTTCACAGTTTTCCATAAGTTCTTTTGCATGTAATCCAACACTAATCCCTGAAGAATAAAATATCAAACAAATAATTCAGCCCAGATGTGGCAAAACCTATGATGACATTTATTCTATTTATTAGTATGCTGTCAGAGATTCAACAATTGGTACAAAATATATCCGCAAAGTTTCTAAAGGGAATGTAAATTTGGTATGTATTGAAGCAATTCTGTCCTAATTAGCAAATACAAGGACAAAAAAGCAACACAAACTCATGCCATACAAAGACTCGGCTGTGGTGAGAACAAAAGAGGGGAAGGCTAAAAACAATAATACCTTCAAATGACCACTGACCAACTCCATCAGCAACACCAAGCCATTTCTGGCAAGCAATAAAATAAGCATCCTCTCCACCTGCGAAGGCCTGGAATTATTACTTTTCGAATTACTCACACAGAATTCTCAAACTCAAGTATAGCATGCATCAAAGTGTTCAGGCTACTGACAGCTTTCAAAATTAAATTTTTCAAAGGAAGCATTGGTACATGTAACATTAAGAAAAAGTTTACTCTCAGAAAAGTGGGAGAGATGCATTTCTAGGCATTATATGGATCAATAACATTAAAATGTCAAACTAGACAAAACCTGATGGTAAATTTAAGTAACAGAGAATTTTGATTTTGCTTTTATTCTATTTAAGAATAATTCCCGAAAGATTGCATGACAAAACAACTTTTCTGGCAAATCAAAAAAAATAATAGAGAAGGTAAAGTTTATGGCCATCATGAAGTACCTTAGTGGGATTTGGCAATAGAGCAGCACCAGAATATAAGAAAAATCCTGCTGTTGCAATTTCCTCCCTGTTTGCATACATTTACATAAGCAAACATGAAAATGGAAGAGAACTCCTCAAAAAATAACCCAGATACTTGTCCCGCTTATCATCTTTGATATGTTATGTTAGCAACTACTTTATATGGTTTTTGCCGGTCCCTACCCCCTACAAACCCCCCCCCCCCCCCCCTCTCCTCTACCCTCGCAAAAAAGGGCAGGGAAAATAATGATTGTTGTTTCCTCACATTTTCCACAAGCGCGTGAAGGATCAATCACCTATTCTAGAAAGAAATCATAATGAACACAACACCAATGGGGCCAAAAGACAATAGAAGAACCAAACTTTGGCCAGCCACTTCACCTTTCATATAAATTTGTTGAATAAGAATCTTATCAATGACATAAGCAATGCAGTGATCTATGCAACAGACAGAAACCTCCTTGCACAAAGTATGTAATCTAAGGGAGATGGTAAACTTGTTGTCTCATGTATCAATATTTCATTATGGCTACAGGCAGTGTACCTTTCCAAAATTGTGCCACCTGACAGTACTTCTACTCCTTTAAGCATTGGCACTCTAACTTCATTACCACTTCTTGCGCCACCTTCAGTTATCTCTTCTTTGAAACTTGATAAAGGTACACCCTCATCTGACTACAAACAACATAGATACAAAGAACTCTAGATCCTTTAATTTGATAGAACAATTAATTAACAAAATAAATTCAGGTGGTATAATAGGGGAATTCTTCATGATGATAATGCATTAGGCTTCAAAACAAAATATCTTACAGATAATAAGTGCTCATATGCACAGGGAGGCAGCATTTGAAAATTAGGAAGGGCATCATATTTAAGCCCCATCAATATTCTTTAAGGTAGTTCTAGATTTCTTCAACTTAATAAAACTTAACAATCTGAAGAATACATAATATGTTACCAGCATACTGTCATGAATCTTCCACAACTTAAAAGACATATAGCCAGAAAATCAAACCCAGAACATTCCTAAAGCCTTGGATTGTAGTTCATCTTTAGATGGTCATACTTAAATCCATTTCTATTTCTTTGCAGAGATTACAGCACTTCTCTTAGAATATTTAGATTAATGCTACCAGGTTATTAATATTTATCTTTCTTAGATCTCATACCTTATGTTTGAAAACTTAAATACTTGACATAAATTATGGATAAGAGAAAAGATAAATTATAGGCAGATGCAATGTGAGAGTGCTACAACTAATCACATATGAGCAACAGAAAAATTTTGGAGTATGGACTATCACAATAACCTCATTATCAGTTTCATAAAAAATTTATAGTATTACGTTTAATATAATGTTGACTGGGATGTTTATATTTGAATATAGATACCCAAAAGAAAGATGTGGTAGCTGCAAAAACAAACAAAAATAGAAACTAACCATTTTTGAGCTCTTAACTACATCGTCATCAACAGATTCTTCCACTGTCTTATGGACAGTTGCCTCATTGAGAATTGACTCAACCTCAGACAAAGTGGATCTTAGCTTATCTTCACCAACTACCATCACTAACTTTTTTGATGCATTTATGTTATGTTCCTCACCATGTTCTCTGGAAGACACAGGTAGATTTGCAAAGTTTTCACTAGCATCATCCTTGCCACTTTCCTGGAACTTAAGACTGTGAGGTACGTCCATTTTGGAGCAGGTCCCTAAAGAAGTAGATTGAGTTGTAGCTTCACTTTCAATATTATTTTCAGAAGCTGCCACTTCAGCACAAACCTCTTTCATTGCTAAATCCATCTTTGACTCTGTATTCAAAGTAGTACCCCCAATCTTAACTGTACTTTCAAGATTTCCATTAGAAGTACCAGTGTTTTCTTCCTGGAACTTAACACCGTGAGGCACTTCACTTTCAGAAGCAGACTCTAAAGAAGCTAATTGAGATGTAATAGCACTTTCGACAGCATAAGCTGCCAATGGAGGAGAAACCTTTTCTACATCAGGAACTAAATCGATCTTTGACACCATATTCAAAATAGTAGCCTCAAATTTACCAACATTCTCACCATTTCCCTCAGAAGCACCATTATTTTCTTTCTGGGACTTAAGACCATGGGGGACTTCAATTGTAGAACTGGACTCTGAAGAAGCTAATTGAGTAGTAATTTCACTTTCAACAGCAGAAACTGCCAATGGAGGAGAAACATTTTCTACATCAGGAACTAAATCCATCTTTGACACCATATTCAAAGTAGTGCCCTCACCATTTCCCTCAGAAGCACCACTATTTTCTTCCTGAAACTTAATACCATGGGGAACTTCAATTTTAGAACTGGACTCTAAAGAATCTAATTGAGTAGTAATTTCACTTTCAACGGCAGAAGCTGCCCTTGGAGGAGAAACCTTTTCTACATCAGGAACTAAATCCATCTTCGACACCATATTCAAAGTAGTGCCCTCAATTTTAACAATTTTCTCGCCATTTCCCTCAGAAGCATCAGTATTTTCTTCCTGGAACTTAACACCATGAGGCACTTCAGTTTTAGAATCAGACTCTGAAGAAGCTAATTGAGTAGTAATTTCACTTTCAACGGCAGATGCTGCCAATGGAGGAGAAACCTTTTCTACAACGGGAACTACATCCATCTTTGACACCATATTCAAAGTAGTACCCTCAGTTTTACTAATACTCTCACCAATTCCCTCAGGGACACTACTATTTTCTACTGTTGCAACATTATCAAGCTCAATAGAACCGTCTTTAGGATGTATATGCTTGGAAGAATCAACCGAACTTTTCTCAATCTCAGTGTCATTACCGATAACAGAGGCAGCTTTCTCTTTAACAACTTCAACTACTCTGGTTGTATTACGTCTTGGTTTTTTCTTTGGTTGAGATTTAACTTTTAAGTTACGATCAACTTTCTTGCTGACAGACTCTCCTCCTTCAGGCTCTCCATCAGAAACATCAACTACATTACTACTGCTCATGACTTGTTCGTCCAAATCTTTCCCGCCAACTTGGGTAACAACCTCAACACTTTCATTGGTTGATTGAGATTGTTCCCCTTTATTTATTGCCATTTCCCTCGCATTTCCGAACCGGAAGATGATGCTGCCATCAGAACACTCTGCTCATTTCACCAATGCTCAAAATTATAAGGGAAAACAATAGCAACACCCATATATTTATTTAAGCTTCTTTTAGTTGATACTCTCCCTAGTTGTTTTCTGAAAGTTGCTAAAAAGCAAAAGCCAAATATTTGATTAGAAATAAGAAATGAATAAAATATAAAAACAAAGTTATGCATTCCATTCGTGGATTTTGTTATTCACAAGAGTTGAACAAACAGTGGATCCGATCATTCTAAAGTAACCAAAAACAGAAGGAATCATGAGTTTTGAACGGCGTACCGGTTACTGAAAGGATATCGACATCTCCAGGAACGGATTCCGAATAGGAATTCGAGCATCTGGAAACGAACTGGTGACCGACTTTAGGCTTGGCAGCGGATAGGCGAAGCGTGTGAAAAGGCAGTGGAGGGAGGCGGAAGGGACAGAAGAGTGGTTGGTTACAGCAGGAGTAGCTCAAGGAGCGAGCTTCGAGAGAAGCGAAGAAGAGATCTGCAGCCATAGCCAAACTACACACCCATTTTATGTCGTAGGAAGTCGTGATTGTTGGCGAAGGAAGAGGAAGAGAATGGCCATGCTCGTTTTAGGAGCCAAGTGTGGGGAATTCATCCTCTTTTGGGGATAAGGAAGTTATAGGCGGGGATCGGCTGTTGGTAGGCAAGGTTCAAATCTACAGTTTATGTCTAACACGTGTCAAAAGAAAGAAAACTGTAGTTAAAAATAAAAAGCTGTATTATTTAACAAATTTTGTTTTGATTTTATAGATATGAAATCTCGGGCATCAATTTTTGCCCACAATCCTGATGCAAAGCATGCTTGTGCATGGTGAGATGGGCCAGATGGTTTTAAGGTTTTGTATTTTACAAGATTACCCACAAAGTTATAAATTTTTTAAAAAAATATTCCATAAAAAATTTTTCTTACACCGTTCTCTATCTCTACATGCCAATATATATATAGATAAAAGACAGAATTTGAAAGAGAGTTTTAGAAAGAAAGTTATTAATATTTAATTTTAAGTATTTATACATTTTTTATTTTTGCATTAATGAAATGATATTTTTGTGATTTGTTGATAGTGTATAAAAATTATATATTGTCAATGCATTAAATATAAATTCCATTTTATTATGAAACAAGTATAGGCTATAGCTCATCCCATAGAGTGAAGGTTTCTCAATAGAGGTGACAAATTGATAAATTTTAATTTGAATTGTTTTGATATTAAATTAAGTTTGAATTTTTTAAGATTTTAGGTAAGTTATAATTAATTTAACATATTTTTGAATTTAAATTATTTTAAGTTTGAATTATTTTAAATTTTAATTGTTTTGAGTTAAAAAAGTTTTTTAAAATCATATAATTTAGAATTCAAGTTGGTCCGCATTCAATTTTTTTTTATTTTTTATCAATTTGAATTTGGACTAATCAAATTTAAATTTTTCTAAAAGATTTTTCAATTGGTGTTGATTTTTTTGGCTGCTGTTATGGTAGAGGACCCGAGTCCATTGAATGAGAGCCGCTGGATTGGCACCTTTGAAAAGGAATCCTTTGGAAGTGATTACTAGCTATTTTCATCAAATCAATCACAGAGTTTGATTCCAAGTGAATTGATTTTAGCATATGCATCAAAATCAACAGTTGGACGTTCCTTTAGCATTCAACCTTGCATTCAATTTAGTTTAGTTGTCGGAGACTTGAAGTGTTATCAACTGCAAAAGCACGGGCAATTTTTATTTTCCGGAGAATTCATAGGCAAGTGTTCAATGAAAGAAACTCCAATTCATGGCAACATTTATCCTCGGCGGCCTTCATAGCCCCTCAATTATGGCAGTTGACGAAACTCCAATCCTTTCAAGGCTAAACCTTAACACTTAATTAAAAATTCTAAGCCAAAAACAACAGACTACTTTTGTCAGCTTCATTGTTGCTATAATCCAAAGTTTTTGGTCGCCATTGTTATAACCCATAGTACAATGCCCTTGACTTGAAGGCTGATCCCACTCTTAAACGAAAATAAATAAACTTTCAGTGGTTCTTGTACCGCGAATTATGAAATGAAAAATGTGAAATAATACGGTTGTTCTACCTTACACATTGAAAAAACCCAGCCCAATGAGAAAGATATTTTAGAATAGTAGTCGAGTTGCAATTTGTAATGGCAAGAACCCAAAGGAAAGACTAAACACTTCCTGAACTCAAACAAGCCAAAAAAAGTAACAGGAAAACCGGGTAGTGAGTTGTGGTCAATGACGTACGAGGAGGGCATCAACAGCATAAACAGGATCCACATCCCCAGAAGCATCAAAGCATATCCTTGGATAACTAAGATATTGGTGGACTGTACAAGGAACCAAAAAATAGAGGCAAATAACAGGTCCACGTGGTTGGGCGCAACGTGGAGATGTGGATGGACCTTAACCTCCCCATTGGTCCGAATCTATCCTCGTTACTTGCTTAGGATATCCTGCCTCTAGATTTCATTATCCTACATGGCTCTCTACAAATCCTTCTGTTGATTCTGCGCGCCCCCGCGGCCCCGCCGCGGCCGCGCCTCGGCTTCGGCCCGCCGCCTGGCCGGCCGCCGCCGGGCTCAGGGCAGCCGGCCCGCGCGCCCGGGCGATGCGGCGGCCCCGCGCCGGCCAGCGCCGCCAGCGCGCGGGGGCCGCCCGCGCGCGCAGACGCGCCCCGGACCCGACCTCGCCCGCGGCGGCCGCGCTGCCCCGCCGCGGTCGCGCGCCGCGCGTCGCCGACGCGCAGCCGCGCGCCGCGGCTGCCCCCCCGCGCGCCCGGCGCCGGGGCCGGCGCCGCGCCGGGGCGACCGGGCCGCCCGCGCCGCGCCCGCGACTGCACGCGCACGGTCGCGGCCCGGGGCGCGCGCCGCAGGGGCCCTGGCCGCCCCGTCGTCGACGCCGCCGAGGGCGCCCCCCGCGCGCCCGCGGGCGCGCGGCGCGCCCGCGCGCCGAGCGCGGCCGGCGCGCGCTCCGCGTCGCCGACAGCGCGGCCCCGACCCGCTGGGCCGCGGCCGCCGGCGGATCGGAGGCGGCAGGAGCGAGCGCCGCCGCCGCCCGGCCCGCGCGCGCCACCGCCGGCGCACGCGCCGCGCGGCGACGCGCAGCCCGACCTACGCACGCCGCCCGCCGCGCTGGGCGGCCCGCCGTCCGCCCCGCGCGCCCGCCGGGCAGCCCGCGACGGCGCGGCCGGGCGGCCGGCGGGCCGCCCGCGCGCCCGCGCCCGCCCCGGCCGGCGCCGCGCGCCCCGCGCCGGCCGGCGGCCCGCGCGCCGCGGCCGCGGGGGGCCGCGCGGCCGCGTGGCCGCGCCCAGGCGCCGCGCGCGCGCGGGCGCGGCCCCGGCGCCAGCCGGCCCCCGCGCGCCGCCCGCGCCCGCCCCCCCGGCGACCCGGCGCGCGCCGCGTCGCCCCGGTCCGAGCGCCGTCGGCCGCCCTCCCCGTGGGCCGCGCGACCGGCCCCCCGGCTGCCCCGCGCGGCGGCCGGCGCGCGCGCGGGCCGCGCGCTGGCGGCGGGAGCGCGGCCGCGCCCCCCTCGCGCCCCCGCCCGCGCGCGCCGTCGCGCGGCCCGGGGCCGGCCCGCGCCGGGCGCCGCCCCGGGCGGCGGCTGCGGGCAGCGGGCCGCGCGTGCCCCTGGCCCGCCCGCGGCGCCGCCCACCGGTGCCGCCCGGCCCCCGCGGGCCGCGTGGGCTCGCCCCGCCCGCCCGCGTCGGTGGCCGACCGCCCGCCGCGGCGCCGGGCGGCCCCCGCGCGCCGCGCGGCGCCGCCGGCCGGGCCCGCCGCGCCCTCCAGCGCACTCCGCCCCCGCACAAGTCACATACCTGATCAAAAAAAACTGACAAGTCCCCATTTGCGCCAGAAGCCTCGAGCACCACACTGTCATAGTTCAAGCCTAGGGAGCGGAGAGTTAGAGCAAAGAAAAAAAACAGATGGCTGCAACATCTGGGGCTGTGCTAAACGGGTTGGGGTCTCCATTTCTTTGTGGAGGAAAGAGGAGCCGGGCCCTGTTGGGTGCTAGAGTGACAACCCCTGCTTCTGGAACTAGGAAGTTGGTAGTTGTAGCTGCTGCTGCACCTAAAAAGTCTTGGATCCCGGGTGTTAGAGGTGGTGGCAACTTCATTAACCCTGAGTGGCTCGATGGATCGTATGTGTTCCCTCTTCCTTAACGGCCCTTTTTCCTTGTTTCGGTAATTCTACTTTGCTCTTAAGTTTTGCTCCATTTTAAACTGCAGCCTTCCTGGAGACTATGGATTTGACCCCCTTGGTCTAGGCAAGGACCCGGCATTCCTCAGATGGTACAGAGAAGCTGAGCTGATTCACGGGCGCTGGGCCATGACAGCTGTTGTGGGCATCTTCGTAGGTCAGGCGTGGAGTGGTGTTCCCTGGTTCGAGGCCGGAGCTGATCCAGGTGCAATAGCCCCTTTCTCGTTCGGCTCACTCCTGGGTACCCAGCTAATCCTTATGGGTTGGGTGGAAAGCAAGCGCTGGGTAGACTTCTTCAACCCACAATCTCAATCTGTGGAATGGGCCACTCCATGGTCCAAGACCGCTGAGAACTTCGCCAACTCCACGGGGGAGCAGGGCTACCCTGGAGGCAAGTTCTTTGACCCATTATGCCTTGCAGGAACCATCCAGAATGGTCTCTACATCCCTGATTATGACAAGCTCGAGAGACTCAAGCTCGCTGAGATTAAGCACGCTAGAATTGCCATGTTGGCCATGTTGATTTTCTACTTTGAGGCTGGCCAAGGAAAGACACCCCTTGGTGCTCTTGGCTTGTAAAGAAATAAATGTCATGCTGGTGTAGATAATTGAGTTATGTTTTAAAGGAAGGACAGTCGCGCAAGAAAAATGGAAATGTTATTGTTCGAACGTTGAGTTGATGAGTTCCCCTAGTAGTTCAAAATTCTTTCTTACGACTGAGTTGGCTCATACATGCCATAAGTCTTTAATATGTTTTAATACTGATTACTTCTGAAAATGTCTAATCTCATTGATTACACACAAGATGCTACCGATGTCTTATCAGTAACGAATGCCTAACGGCTCCTGGAGCCACTAGTTCCAAATTCTGCATAGTTCATTCCATGGAAATTCTCAAATAATAGAGGCTAAATTGCTAAAAGCCAAAGCATCAGCAGGACTAGTAATACTCATGGGAAAACAAATGGGATGGTTAACTTGTTCTGAAAATGCCAAATCCAAGGTTGCATTTGCAGATTTTTACTTAAAGTTGAACCATTAAGAAATCATCAAGAAGGCTGAGTGACACAGAAAGAATCAGATAGTTGATAAAATATAAAGACACAAGCAGATAAGCACTTTAAAATCTGTTTTCTAATGATATCCATTCATCCAACTTTACCAAGATAAACTAAAGGCCAACCCATCTTTCCGTCTATGGTTGAGTTAAACCAAGGGAATGACAGAACAGGGGGTTTCAACGGCCACAATGCCACTCTTCCTCATTCCACAATGCCACAGGGAGAGTGAGTGAGCAACAGCTGCCAGGTCCTCATACTCAACTAGCCACAGAGACAATTTATTAATAATCGAAACGTATCATGAGGACACCTGGCATAATTGGTCTATCAGGGAAACGCCCAGGAAAGAAAATTCTCATTTTATTACCACATTCTTAATAGCAACAATTGAAACTCCAGGAATGATCTGGTTATTACACAATTGCTATATTCAATGGAGGCAAATGACTTACTAAATTCAATGGAAAATTTCTTCTTTGGGATCATTGGCGCCATCCTATGAAGGATTTAGGCCTTGGATTGCTAAAAATCATTATGATTGTCAACACTGGAAATCAAATGCGAGGTTGTTTCAAATACCAGAATAATCATGTTGGAGTAATTAAAAAGATTAATAATTTTGATAATAATAATTTGTAAAAAAATTAATGTTTTATTTTTTCATAAAATATAATTATATTATTAAATTAACAAATATAAAAAATTATATTTATTCATAGATAAACTAAAGTTTACAATAAAAATTACTTGTAAAAAGATCTTAATGAGAAAATGAAAATTAGTTTATCAAAAATTATAACAGAAAGAAAACAAGAAATTATATTATTATACATGTAACAAATAAAACAAAGTAAAAACACACACACACACATATTTTATTTTTGAGTTTGGTACAAGGAATACTATTATGAAAAAGTAAAAATTTATAACAGTCATAAGAACAATTTTGGGAGGAAAACAAGTTTTTATTCACACATTACAAGACTAAAATTTTATATAGTTCTATTTCCAAAAAAAAAATGGTATATAGTTAAGTTTAATCACTTCAATTTGGTAATAAAAGTTCCCCACTATTTTGGATAAGATTTAGATCATCTCTAAGAGATTGATCTAATCACTCTCAATAATATTAGATCACTTATATGTAAAGCAACTAAGTTTCTTATCAAATACGGCTGATCTAATCACCATGTGTAGATCACTATGAATTTTGAATTAATCATCTAATACCAAACTTTATCATAAAGAAAAGGGAAAAATAAAAAGGTGTACGAAAATGTTTGGTATATTATATTATGAAAAATATTGTAAATATAATTACATTTTGGAAAATTTTGAAGAATTTTCATATCTTGTTGAATTTTATTACTATTATTTGTTGACTGTTTTATATTAATGGTCCAATTTTCATGCTTATAAATTGATTTATTTCTAAATTTTGGTTGACATGAAAAGATAAACAATGGATTCTATCTAGTGCAAACTTTCATTATATCTCAATTTCTTTTTGGTTTAATTGTGTGATTAGTTGGCAATTATGTTTTAGGTGTAGGCCTAACCTATTGGGATTAGTTAATGTAGGATGGCAATTTGGTATGTTAGTAGCCATTATCAAGTTGGGTTAATCTACAAAATAACTATGGAAACGATTTACCTTTGATTCAATTATTATTATTATTATTATTTTTCTTAGTTATCTCTTAAGAGAAAAAAAATATTTAATTTTTATAACTGTTGCAAATTATTTTGACATGCATTTAAATATTTAATTTAATAATAATATATCTCCAAATAAAAGATATTCCTTTTGAGAACCCTTTTCGAAATTGCAGGCAAATATTGTTTCCATCGACAGGGGCACAAAGCTAATTCGCAAAAGGACCGTTTCATTTTAGAGACTATGTAGAGAAAACGGAAGCGAGCTTCACAAACACACTGTAGGCAGGCAGGCAGCCAACCCCAGCCCAGTCCCGAGGTTACCGGGTTCCCAAATCCCCAAATCTAGCTAATCCCCCCC
>NW_018397254.1:9480468-9482394 GCF_002168275.2 Theobroma umbraticum | reverse complement strand
TCAAATTCCTAAAAGGCTGCTGTTCTATGTGAAACTATTGAATTCAGGCTTTACAATAGGGTAGGCAATCATTGGAATCTTCTGTGCTAAATTTTAGGCTCTTTTTTGTACCCAGATGTTGATGATATTCTCAAAGAATATTTAATTGCATGGCAGTTTCATTTCTCCTATTCTTCTTCTTTCTTGTCATGTCTTAATTTCCAATGGCCTGTACTAAACTCCTTCCCAATAATCTCAAAAGTTCAAACACTAAAATATACTTTCCCATCAAATCCATTGCAAAACCAGACCATCCTTCAGCCCATGGACCACAGTCCTCCCCACTTCTTCTCCGATCTCCATCAATCTGTCCATAATCCATTTTAGGATATAAATTGAGGTACACATTAATATAAGGAGAACAAGAATAGCACAATAAGCAAAAAGAATATGAAAATTTCCCTATTTTATTTAAAATAGGACCTTCTGAATAAGACTAATCCATTTCATAATGAGTTGATAGTGAACTACTCAAAGGATAACTGAGCCATCCCTCAGTCACTTGCTAGTAAGAAAAGTCATACTGTCCACCAGACAGTCCATGGAGAACTCAATAGCTCTTCTCCATCAATTAATCCATAATCCATACTAGGCTACGATTCAATTAAGTAACCTATTTACATACAAACCAAGTAACATATGTTTGAGAAGTGGCCCTAAAGCATTATGTCATTTAGCAATAGTGTAGTCTTAGGATAAAGAAGAAATACAACTTTCCAGGTATGGCAGCACTTCAAACATACAGAACTCAGAGAGAATAAGCATTTGATCAAACAATGGTAGCCGACTTTGAACTGCAATTCAACAGGCACAAAGTCTCTTAACAAGTGGTAATACATGCAATGCTCAAAACATCAATCATAAGCTATAATGCTGACGAAAAAAGTGTGCCTCAGTTAGAGATGAAGGGACTCATAATATTGCATCGCTAAACAAAGATTACAAGACAATGTTACAATAAAAACAAAAGCCAATTCAAACTCATTCAAGATGAAACCGCACATCTTTTAAGCAATAAGAAATCCACAAGCGTCAAGACCTTACAAATGATATAAACTCACTAAACATAATTCAGAAAAAAAAAACAAAAACATAAAGAGGGGGGATAATGAAAACAATTCTAAGGATAATAAATAAACTAAAAGTAAAATTGATTTTCCACATAGTATAAATAATCCTACACAAAGATACCTGAGCTCAACTATACACATCCATTACCTGCACAAGCAAAACATTAAAATCACTTGGAAACCAAAAGGATTTCTGGCTTCTTAGCCTTGCTAGGAGTGTTAGCGTTCGAAGAAGTGTTAGCTGCAGCCGTAGCAGCTGCCTTTGCAGCTGCTCTTGCACTCTTATCAAGCCTAATCAGACTCTGCAACGCCAAGATCGCCTGTGGCGCCAAATCATGAGACGCCCTCGCGTATAAACACCTAATCGCAACCGAGGCAGCGTCCTTTACATCTTGGGAATTCGAAGGACCAAACAAACAATGCCCTAGAATTGTCACCACCGGCCTTAAAAGTTCCCAAGGTAACGGGATCCTCACCCCCTTTTTCTCCAAATTCTCCGCATCTTCTTTATTTATGCCCAAATTGTCCATCTCCACCACCACATCCTTAATCACATCATCCTCATCATCCACGTCATCATCGTCACGATTCCTCGTTCCGTTACTAAACCTCGAATCCTCCCTAAAAAAGTGGTCATGTCCGTTACTGTTCCCATTCCCATTTTCGTTGTGATCCTGATCATCAGCGTCAAACTTCGTTCTGCAAGGACAATCTTGCCCAGCCCAAGCGGCCGCGAATTTGCAAAACTCGAGCTTAGACCAAGCCGGCATTTGAGAAACTTGCTTGTAATAGCAATCAAGCGCGGTTCCAACAATGA
>NW_018397254.1:9479101-9480368 GCF_002168275.2 Theobroma umbraticum | reverse complement strand
TTCGGCTGCGTCAAGTCTTCGAGGAAGCTTTCCTACTTTGATTTGGGAATTGCATTTGGTAGAGCTTGGGCCACAACCCACATGGCAGAGGCTTTTCATGAAATTGTATTGTCTCATTTCGACGCGTTTTTTGCGTTGATGCAAGCCAGGCAGTCGAACCCAAAGATGAAGTCAACATTTTCAGACTAACTAAAGTAATTAGCTGCATATTTAGTGTACCTAGAATTCTTTTTCCTTTTTTCTCTTCCCTTCTTTTTCAAGAAAGATGAAAATTAAAATATGCATGCATATGCTTGCACTTCATGCTGGTCAATGAAATATGCTGCTAAGTTTATTTTTGTATCTTTTAATATGGAAACAAATCTTGTTTATGGATATGCTGCCTTTTCTTTTCATCTAATCTAATCTAACATATATATATTGATTCTAACATATAGAGTTCTCTTTGAATGTCATGTGTTTAAATCTGAAAAAATAGCCAGACGAAACATGTCCAGTAAGATTAAGATGAAATTACATGAATGTTAAAAGATATTAGCAGGGATATTCCCAATCGATTCTAACTTACAGATGTTTTTCTTGATGCCACCTGTAAAAGCTTGGGAAAACTTATGCATGTTATACCAATTGAAAATCCCGCTGCAAAGGGCGGTTAGTCTTCTAATTCTTCCGATTACCATAGTCTCCTCTTCCTACATGTCATGGATTCTTATAGTGTTAAAATCTTTTATCACTAAGATACCAATATATATACCACCTCCTCTCTTAATTTTTTGCAGTCAACCTCCTCTCTTAATTGTCTCCCATATCAAAGTTTTTATCTTTTGAAAACCATTAAATACTTCGTTCAATTATTAAGATTTCATAAATAAATTAAAATGTTTTATATAAAGATGTGGCAATTTGTGGTTAATATTATATTAAGTGTTATTTTATCGAGGTCAAAATTATTCAATTAATTTTTGTACTCTGTAAAAAAATAAATTTAATTTATGTAAAATAATTTATATAAATTAAATCTCTATATTTTATTAATTTCAATTCAAATGTTATATATAATGATGTGACATACCTTTCTCGACCGTTTAGATAAGATTAAGGGTAGTGTTTGTTCTTATCAGTTTAGTATCTGATACGTGAGCCATTGGTTGACATGATGTTAAATTAATTTTTTTTAGGGGAAGAGCCCACCACGTTTGGGGCTCTTGTGCGTCACCCAAGGGTTGCATTATTGCTCGAGCTTGGTGCAATCCAAAAAAAAAAATAA
>NW_018397254.1:9444175-9479088 GCF_002168275.2 Theobroma umbraticum | reverse complement strand
TATATATATATATATAATGATGTAACATTTTGATTAAGTTGATGAGATGATGTGATTGTTTTTTATTAGTGTGACATTAATTATGTGCTAACTTGGCATTTATCACGTTGGCATAATATTGATTGGACTAACAGTTTATGCTAACATGTTACTTGCTAACGTGGCTATCAATGGACAAAATCTCCACCTCACATGTCAGTAAATGCCACATCAGCATTTTTTTGCAATGTCAATATAAAATATTATCAGCCCAATCAATGTGAAATATTTTAAAAACAATGAAACCAGTTTACATTGTTATTGATACATATGATTCATGAAATCTTTCACTATATAAATTTGAGTTTGAATTAAAATTTTATCTAATTATTGTTAATTTGAAATTTTAAGAATACTTCATATACACTAATTCAGAAAATTCAGTAGTCGATATTTTACAGCATGGGACCATAAAAGAATACAATAACTGACCTTTAATACACCATTTGCAGTAATTAATAAAGTTTAAGTCGATTTCTGAAGAATTCATGTTTGTAAATATTAAGAGAGGCTTTCAAAGCTGAGCATCTATAAATATATTGTTGTTTTCGTTTTCATTTTTGTTAATCAATATGCCATCTGTCTGCTGCAATTGCCTGCTACTATGGTGACAAAAAACATAAGACTAATATAATGGATACCATTAGTCATCAGCTATGACTGTTTAACATCTTAATTAAGCAACCTCGGACTCAAAAAATTGAAACGATTAATCTAAATAGAAAGGAAGTTGACAGATTGATGATTTGCAGCTACCTATACTCTTCAAGCATAAGATATAGAACATTTTAAATAATTAATTAATAATTGATGATGTCTAATAGTCGTTTAAGGTTGTTTAAAATGCCAATTAAGAATTAACTCTATTGATCTTAAATTGTTTTTCTTCGATTATACTATTAAGTCGGTCCAATTCAGTTGGCAATCACAAGTTGTCAAGGGTATCAACAAATTCCTTGGGCTGTCACTTTCAAGTCAATGACATTTAGTTCTGACAGAAAAATCCAGTGAGCCAATCGCGTAAAAATACAAATGGCGCTGCCAATTTAGACAATTCTTACATCCCCATGTTCTTTTCGCGTCACTGCCATTTGCTTCATCTAATCCACATATTTTGATCATTTTATCATTATCCTTATATTGGAGTCATAAAAAAAAAAAATACAAATAATGGTTTCTCTTACTCGTAAATATTATGTGATCTTATGTAAATATAATTTAACTGAAAAGAAAACGAAAGAAAATGTAGGATAGTCATGCAAATTCTGAATTTTAGATTTTTTCTGATTGGTGGATAGTTTGTTTTTCTCCGATTTTCTTTATTTAGTTTCAGGTTTTAAATAAGATTGCCTATAACTTGAGGACTCTAACCAGCATTCCCAAAAATCACAGGCAAAAGTAGCACATGTACTATTGTACAACATATAATAACAAGATCACCTCAGTATGAAGGGTGATTACAATTACAATATTAAATCAATTTTTTCTTTTTTTATAAATAAAAAAGAGAGATTCGAATTTTATTCTTTAAGAAGGAAATCATGCATAACCAATAAACCAAACCTTAAGGTGCAATAGTTAGTTAACATGAACTAATTTAAATCTAGTTGCCTTTGTTGGTAAGATATTTTTTTCTCCGCTGAGTTCAATCTTAATAAGATTAAAAAAACCAAGTTCAAAGGCTTCTTTTGCCTAATATTCATTGTTTTCTCACTTCGGCTAACAGGAGGACACACCATAGGTTCCACGGCTTGTCAATTTTTCAGTTCCAGACTATAAAACTTCACGGGAAATGGTCCTGACCCATCAATCGACCCATCATTTGTCCCTCAACCGCAAGCACTCTGCCCCCAAAACGGTGATGGCACTAGCCATGCTGATCTTGACACTGGAAGCGCGACCAAGTTTGATACATCTTTCTTAACAAATTTGAGGAATGGCAGAGGAGTACTCTTGTCTGATCCAAGATTGTGGACTCATCCTTCAACAGGAGTCTTTGTCCAAAACGTTTTTTGGGTGGGAAGGGCTACAAAGCACTAAATTTTAACGAGGAATTTGTGAGGTCAATGGTAAAGATGAGTAACATTGGCGTGAAGACAGGCACTGATGGTGAAATCCGCAAAGTTTGTTATGCTATAATTTGATTAATTTGATTTTTGTAATTTCCTAATAATATACAGCTTAATTTATAATTCCCTTTTCTTTCTTAGTTTAATTTTAGGTATATCATACATGATATAGTAATAAGAAAGGTTAAGGTATCAAATAGGATATAATACTGTTCTCCATATAGTAATTCCATCATTTCTAGAATCAAGAATCAAGATGCCATTTAATTCTTAGTTAATCAGTATAATTAAATGTTAATCTCTGTCATATCAAACATGTACATGTAAAAACATGTCTTGATATTTAATAAATTAAACAAAAAACGTTGGTTAATAAGATATTATTGTCAGGGGTGGCTCAATAAGCTTAAAGGTCTAAAACTAAATATTCAAATGAGCTTTTTTTTAATTGAAATTAAGAAAATGAGGTGTTTTTTTTTTTATTGAAGTTAAGGAAGAAAGAATAAAGTAGAAAAGGAAATTTATAAGTAGATATTATAAATTAAAAAAGTAGTTTTATATATAGAAAAAAGAATAGTCATTGGAGACCATTAAATACATCTTATGATTAGTTGATTGTAAATAGGAGAAATAGTTGAGAATTAATAGCATTGTGGGAATTGAATGATAAAAAATTGAGATTTATTAGGCATATAATTAGAGAAGTGAAAGAATATGTTATTTTATTAATTATTTTTACTTTTACATATTTTTAATTAAAAATGAGATAAATAGTAGAGAATCAATAAGATGTAGAAAAGAGAGAAAATAAATATTTATTAGGTATGAAAAGATAGATAAATATTTTATTAATTATCTTAAATTTTGTATATTTTTAACATAATTAATTAGATTATTTATTATAAAATTATGAAATCTATGAAAATTTGAGACCTAAAGTCCTTGCTTTAGTGGCTTTACCTAAAGTCGACCTTGATTATTGCCAGATAATGAGTCTACCTAAAGTCGGCCTTGAATATTGCCCAAAAAATGTGAGAAGTTTACCTTCACATCAATCGATTTCTATTGTTTTCTAATTTAGACTCAAGAAAGTAAGTGACACCCTACTTACTTTTTCACAATTTGCATGCTGGAAAATTTTAGACAAAAAAATACCTAAATTTGAAAATCATGGTTTTTTTTAAAATTTTTTTGACAAGTTGATCTAATTTAATCTAATGACCGTTTTGGAGTCAATGATCAATTGGCATTTGATCGTTCGCGGCCGTACAAGATGAAAAATTATTACTGCTGAAACCTAAATGTTTTTTTACTAAGAATAAGAAAACCTTTGACAAAGACATTTTCTTCACTTGAAACCGCAAGCCATGCAAATTAACTTGATTGGTAAGTGTACATAAACGACAAAGATGATCACCATCTACGACCCTGCTGCAAATGAATCCAACTCATCGCCCAACAGGGCCTGGTTCTTTTCAGCCGGCATTCTTTACTAATTTCACAATTGTTTAATAAGATTTTGCCTATAAATAACCTCTTCATGGTATCCCCGAAAATCACAAGTAGAGTGGAAAAATACAACTCCTCATAGCAAAAACCTAGAGCCTTTTTATCTCTCTTCCTCCATACCTATTGTACAATGAAGGGTTCTTACAGCGGCCCCAGAATCCTTACAGGGATTCTCTATTTTGCCATGGCTGCCGCATTAGTGCATGGCCAGGGCACTCGTGTTGGCTTCTATTCCGCTTCATGTCCTCGAGCTGAATCTATTGTTACTTTAACAGTCCAATCTCATTTTCGCTCTAATCGTGCCATTGCTGCCGGTTGCTGAGGATGCATTTCCATGATTGCTTTGTCCAGGGTTGTGATGGCTCAATCCTTATCGATGGCCCTAACACTGAGAAAACGGCTCCTCCAAACACTTTGTTGAGGGGCTATGAAGTTATTGATGATGCCAAGACTCAAATAGAAGCAGTATGCCCTGGTGTAGTCTCATGTGCTGATATTCTCGCCCTAGCCGCCCGTGATGCCGTGGTTTTGGTATATATGATACACTTCATTATACTATACCAATATTTTGAATATGCTAGCACCACTTTAATTTGCTAGCACTTTGTGTGTGTATAAGTAGCCAGTAGCTATATGATTCATGCGTATATATGGCAGACAAATGGAGCGAGCTGGTTGGTGCCTACGGGACGCAGAGATGGGAGGGTTTCTCGAGCATCTGATGCCTCCAATTTGCCTGGCTTCACGGAGTCCGTTGATTCGCAAAAGCAAAAGTTCGCCGCATTTGGTCTCAACACTCAGGACCTTGTTACCCTTGTCGGTAAGCACTTGATTTTCAAAACTTTGTAGTCAAATGGTATTTGAATTTAAGTCATTAAACCAATCTTTACCATTTCTTTTGAATAGGAGGTCACACCATAGGGACTTCAGCTTGTCAGTTCTTTAGTTACAGACTATACAACTTCACTGCAAATGGTCCCGATCCATCGATCGACCCAGCCTTTGTGCCTCAACTACAATCACTTTGCCCACAAAATGGTGACGGCAGCAGGCGCGTTGATCTCGACACCGGTAGCGGTGGCAGGTTCGACACATCCTATTTTACAAATTTGAGGAACGGCCGAGGGATACTTGAATCTGATCAAAAGCTGTGGACTGATCCTTCGACAAGAACCATAGTTCAACGGTTCTTGGGTGTGGCAGGCGCGCAACCACTGACCTTTAACGTCGAATTTGGGAGGTCTATGGTGAAGATGAGTAACATTGGGGTGAAGACGGGCACCAATGGAGAAATTCGCAGAGTTTGTTCTGCTGTAAACTGATATTGATTATCGAGATATGATAGTGATACCGATATTTGATATTTTGATGTTTGGCTTTATTGGCGCAAGCTGGTAGAGTGATAATAATTGCTCACTCTTGTTGACTTCGAAAGAGGCAATGTTGCGGAAAGTGGACAATCGAAATTGGATTGTCTTTCTTTTTAATTATCACCATATGTATTCTATCAACCTAGCAGATGCAGAATCGAATATTTGACTTTAAGCATACTACCTTTTTTTGGGCATTTTATTATATTTTTCTTTCCCAAATTTTGATTTACATAACAAAAGATTGTGTTATCCCCTAATTTTATTTTCCATTTCTCAAACATTAAATATGAGATGTTAATATCGAAAGTTCTTTAACCATTTGAAGACATAAAACCCATTTCCTATTGAATTATCTTGTCACATTATACGTGCATCTGCTTTATACTACGGTAAAAAGTTACCTGAACAAATTGATCTCTAATTAACTAAGCATTTGTAATTGGCCACCTTAATTATTGTTCATTGTGCATGTTGAATGAACAAACAACTGAAAAGAAGGAAAGAGACGGCCAGATGTGTCCTTGACTATTATGTGCTGCTATTGTCTTTGTCTAGAATTGTAATCCTTTTTGATAGATTGGTCAAATTGTCCAGAATATATATATATATATTATGTTCCCAAAAATAATTAAATGCTTGCATGTAATTATCAAATAGCGAGAAAATGACTACTAATAATGCAACATCCAAAAGAAAAAACAAATAGCTGATTCTGCTCATCAGTCTATTGCAACCAGCTGTACACCTCTGGCCTTCTAGTAACTTTTATCCTAATAATTTTTTAAGTGAATGTCATCCTCACAAACAGTTATTAGTGTTTCTCCTAATTTTCAAAGTGAATAAAACTTGAAAAAAAGAAAAAGGAAAGGAAAAACTGCCAATGACTTAATAATTTGCCACGTCCTTCCAATATTGAATAAATGATAAAAAATTAAGATGTAAACAAGTCCGCATTAACTTTTTTTGATCAAAGTACTATATATATGGTGGGACTTCGCTAAGCCACGAAAATTATATGGCCTTAACTTGGCCACTTGCTTAACCGGACTATCTGGTGGCTTATTGCTAGTATTGGATAATAATTCTTTCGACAGTCAGGATGGCTTATTGGTATGGTATGATACCTAGTGAATTGTTTGTTGGTATTTTGGTTTGTGTATTTTAATGTCTTTCAAACTATTGTATAGTCCGTTTTGTTGGATATATAGTGATTTTTTATAATGTTTCAATATCTCGTATTATTTAAGTATAAAAGAAGTTAGAGTTTTATATAAGTAAATTCATTATGAATTTATTGTGAAAAAAGAAAGAAAGTGGGTTTGTGTGCAAATAAGATCTTGAGAAAATGTAGATTGCCCTTTTTACCTGAGAGCATATAGCTAGGCTAAACCCAAGTGATGATTGGAAATTACCATCCAGAACGAATTGTAAAAACAGATCCTCTTTGCTTTTTAAAAGTAACCTTTAATAAAATGAAAATTTCACTATCAATATGCTTGTTTGCTCTATTGTTATTGAATTCCCTTTACTTAAGGGCTTGTTATGCTTTTAACTGATTACTGCTTATTAGTTATGAAGTTAAACTGCATATATATTTTCAGCTGGAGAATATACTGTTTCACTTTTATGTTACAAAAAGTTTAATTTATTTTTCTGTCTATATAATACGTTTTTGTGAAAAATCTATTTTTTATACCTATAGCATGTCAAGCTTGTTTCAGCCATCATTTTCTTTTAATGGTCTACTGAGTGTAGTGATTTATATATGACTTCTTTGCTTACCAACTAATTAATAGAAAATGAAGTAGTAATCTAATTTGCCAAACTACCTTTTTTTGTTATTAAGATTCTCGCCATATATACTCGATACTTGTCATGATTTTGTGGCTTTCACACATAAGAAGGATTGAAATTTCAGCTCTATGCACCAAGTTGAACATTTAAGTTGTACTATATTGTTCCTGTTTAGAAGTTGTGAAATTAATGGGTGTTGGAGTTTCCTTCTAGTCTTTTGTAGAAAATATTTGACAAATATGAGCCTTATTTACAATTAAGAAGAATGCTCTAATTGCCAAGTACAATAAAGCCCAAAGAGACCAACATTATCTTCCTAGATTTATGGGAGTATGGAAAGTCAAGTTTTATTTGTTTTCAACTTATCTTGTCAATTATAAACTTATTCATGCTTCTTATACAACTAGTTAAGTTAAATACTAAGAGTCTAGTTTCTCACGTTTTCTATAGATTTTAAAATGGTTTTTGTAATTTCTATTGATAAACCCTAAGCACCTAGTTAAGAATGAATGGCTTTACTAATAACACTTTCACCATTTGTGGGATAACACTTTCCTTCTAGTTATTCAAATACAGAATGAGAAGATAGATTGTTGTTGAATGGGTAGACTATGTGCTAGGGTTTTCATGTAGAAGAATCTTCTTAAACATGTGTCCTGATGAATATATAAAAAGAAATATAGCCATCAACATATTCATTTCTTGATATATGATCACATTATCTCTATTGGTTTTAAATAAAGAAACAAGCCTTTTGACACATTTTTAAACTTCAAGATGATTGTTTGTGATAGTGTGCATAGTGTGAGGCTGTGAATGACTATGGAATCCATGTTTAGATCTATTACTAAATAAATTAGAGATTATGAAGTATACATGCTGTTTTTATACAATGCCCACTGTTTTGAATAAGATTTGCATTCGGAATGCTACTTAATTCATAAATGCCACAATGTCGTTTGCTAGCATATATGCATATGTAAAGAGTGGGTGGTCCCATTATAAAAATTCCATCTGGTTATTAATCTAGATGTGAAAGTAAGATACCTTTTGTATTTTGATTTTAAGAAATCATATGGCATGAAAGTAATGAAATTATGATATTGAACCATGGAAAAAACTAGTACTTGTTGGTTGATGCTATATTGGTCATCATCTCTATAACTTGTAGAGTTTGAGCATAAATTGTGATTGCCATGGATTTTATTCATAAATAGTCTTGAACAAGATAAATCTTGGCAATGGTTAGTATGCAAATGAGTTATCATTCCTTAAAATGGTTATTGATTATAAATGCTTTGTAAAGCTCTTTGCATACATTGTTTTATAACACATGCGGGTGGCATATTTTGAAACTTCATGGAAGCATGAAAACATGGTTTTATGTTGCTGGGAATTAAGTATGGTTTTATTACCAATTGACTATATTTAAAAAGCATGAGTTGGCGTTAACGATCTTAAAGTTATAGCATGATTTTAAAAGCATACTTTGGCACCAAAACAGATTTGGTTTAAATTAAAGCCATTCATGGGCAGTTTCATGACCATTATTAATATTTCAAGATCTTTACTATTTTTAAAAGCATATGCAAATGATTGATTTAAATGCTGTTCACATATATATTATTATCATGGCATGTTCTTAAATTACAATTGGATTTAAACCCCTTGGTTTGCATGATAACTTTCAAAGAGAAACTATCTTAGGTTTAGGTCTTGAGTTACGACAGTAGGTGTAGCCTTTGTGAACAAAAACTAAACTTTAGAGAGAAAAACTAATATTATTTTGGGTGTTAAAGTCATAAAATGTGTTAGTGGCCTAGTACCAACACAATAGCATTTTGTTGAGAGGCTATTTAAAGGTTTTGACATTTTAATATGACACATGTAAGTACTTTTTATTATGTTAATACCCAGTTAAAAAAATAAAAAAAATAAAAGTGATAGTGTGGCTCAATCTAAGTGTGCTTAGATTATTAGAGTCCGATGCATTTGATAAATTATACTCAACTTTATATAGCCTCTGTTGTGTGTAGACTGAAGAGATATATACAAAGTCCCAATCAAGATCATTAGACTGTTTTAAGCAAAGAAATGAAATATTTGAGAGGTACCATAAACTATAATATTTTAATAATGAATTTTTTGCTGTATTAAAAGGATACAATGATGCTAATTGGATTTAAAATTCAAACGATACTAAATCCACCAGTGAATATGTATTCACCCTTGGTGGGAGTGTTGTAACTTAAGTGCACACATTATGGTAAAAAAGGTCACATTAAGGAGAAATGCTATCGGTTGATGAGGTTCCCAAAAAATTTTAAATTTACTAAGACAAAGACAAGTTTCAAAAAAAAAAGGAAAGTTGTAGCAAACACTGCCATTGGTATGAATGACAGTCCATTTTCAACAATGTAGTCAAAACAGATAGATGAGTCAGTTGGTAATGGTCCTATGTCTCAATTGATAGCAATGAAGCAACAAGTCAACAAGCTCATGGAACTTTTCAGTGATAATGGGATAAATTGCAATGGTGGTAAGACTTCTTCACCAAAAAGGCCTCAACACAAACCATACTTGATCAACTTTGCCGTTGCAAGTATCGTATCCAATCAGCCTTGTTTCAACACTCTAAATAATTTGCCACATAGTCTTAAGCATATTAGTAACCTTATGATTAAATAAGATAGTTGGATCACGAACTTTGGTGCTATAAATTATATTCGTCATTCTTTAGAAAGATTTATCTTTGCTAAACCAGTTGATAACCATTTTGTAAACTTGCCAAACAATAACATCTCTATTAACACTCAAAAATGTCTTTGTGTTCCTAGCTTCAATTTTAACCTCATATCAATGAGTGAATTAACCAAATCAAAGGATTCATGTCTCTTTTTCACTGACAAATACTATATTATTCAAGATCTTCCATCATGGAAAGTGATTGGGGTAGTTAGGGTATTTTCAAGCCTTTATATGATCCATGATAACCAAGTTGAACAAAATCCCTCTCATTTTTGTTTTAAAAACTTTGTTAGAAATGCTTTTATTTTTTTTGTAAACTCCTCCAAGCCAAAGTATATAGATTTTGATATATGGCATTTTAGACTGGGGCATGCTTCAATAGAAAGAATTAATCTGTTACATCAAAGTTTTCCAAAAATTAGCTGTTTGAGTGATTTGTTATGTGAAGTATGTCCAATGGCAAAACAAAAAAGATTGCCATTTTCAGTTCATGTTCAAAACACCAAAGCAGTTTTTGAAATTGTTCACATAGATATATAAGAACCTTATGAAGTTTCTACTTTGAATAAACATAGGTATTTCTTAACTATTGTGGATGATTTCTCATGTTTCACTTGGATATACTTAATGAAACCTAAGTCAAATATGTCATCAACGATACCTGTTTTTACTAATCTTGTTTAAATCAATTTGACACTTTCATAAAATGTTTAAGATCAGACAATGGAAAAGAATTTGAACTCATTGATTTTTATAACAAAAATGGGATTGTTTATCAACTATCCTACATTGGTACACCACATCAGAATGGTGTTGTGGAAAGGAAACACCAACACATTCTAAATGTGGCAAGAGCCTTGAGACTTCAGTCAAATGTACCACTTAAATTCTGAGAAGATGCAGTCTTAACTGCCATACATATAATCAACAGAGTATCGATTAAAGTTTTACAAAACAAATCACTTTATGAAATACTCTTCAAAAGGCCACCTTCATTCAATCACTTCAAGGTATTTGGATGTCTATATTTTGTCTTAACACAATTTTAACATAGAAAGAAGTTTAATAGCAAGGCCACCAAATGTGTTTTCATAGGTTATCCAAACCATGTCAAAGGGTACAAAGTATATGACCCTCAAGCTAAAAGAGTCCTAATATCCAGAGATGTTGTTTTTCATGAGGATACTTTCCTTTTTCAGTATACAAAGCATGGTAACCAAGATATTGCATTTCATTAAACACTTGACATGCATGTTGTTCCTTTTGATATTTTTGATTCAAATCTTGTCAATTCTCATTCATTTGATCAACCTCAACCTAAATTATGTCCTAATGAACCTTCACCAACTTCATAATAGAATTTCAAACCAATAAATGATGAAATTTCTCAAAATTCATCATCTAGAAACAGTTTGCCTGATAGCAACAATACTAGTCAATCTAAAACAGACCATAATCCTGATCCAATTTAGCCAATTAGAAGAAGCACAAGAATGAAAAATACCAAAATACTTAAAAACATACCAGCTTGATTTTCCTTCTCATACTAGTATTATTACTTCACATCCTATATCTAAATTGATTTCTTTACATAGTTTGTCACTAGCACATTAAGCATTTACTGTATCTTTGTCAAACATACAAGACCCTATATCTTATCATTAAATAGTAACTCATTCACATTGGAAACAAGCAATGGCTATTAAACTAAAGGTTTTAGAAGAAAATAACACTTGGAGCATAGTACCTACTGATTGTCTTACTATTGGTTGTAAGTGGGTTTACAAAAACTAAGCAGAACGAAAAGGGTGAAGTAGAAAAGTACAAGGCAAGATTGGTGGCAAAAAGATATAATCAAGTAGCTGGCTTTGACAATCAAGAGACCTTTAGTCCTGTGGCAAAACAATCTACAGTGAGAATATTTCTTGCACTTGCAGCTACAAACAACTAGACACTAAAGTAGTTAGATTTAAGTAATGCATTTCTACATGGAGATCTAAATGAAAAAGTCTACATGAAGCTACCTGAAGGATATAAGGTTAAGGGGGAGCATCCTAGTGGATCAAAATTAGCATGTAAACTCCACAAATCTCTGTATGGACTTAAGCTAGACTCAAGACAATGGAATGCTAAGTTAACCTCCTCCATCATTCACTATGGCTTCAAGCAATCATTGTGAGATATTCTTTATTCACCATGAATACAAGTGATGGTGATTTAATAGCTCTGTTGACATATGTTGATGATATTCTTATTGGCAGTACTTCTACTCAAGCTGCAGTTACTATAAAAGAATACTTAAGCTCACAGTTTAAGTTTAAAGATCTTGGCATAGTGAAATATTTCCTTGGTTTTGAGACAGCAAGGCCACCACAAGGAATTTCATTATGTCAAAGGAAGTACACATTTGACTTGTTGGAAGAGCATGGTTTTCTTGGAGCTAAACCAGTGTCAACACCCATTGATTACAATGTGAAATTAAGAAAAGCAAGCAAAGAATATAAGTTAGCAGATCTTACAAGATACAGACAGTTGGTGGGAAAACTTCTTTACTTGACTTTCATAAGGCCAAACATATCTTATGCAGTACAAACCTTAGCTCGGTTCATGGACAAGCTAGCACATGAGCACTATATAGTAGCCTACAAAGTACTTAAGTATTTGAAGGTAGCACCTGGTCAGGGAATTTTGATCAAAGCAAAATCTAACTTAAGGATTTTAGCATACTGTGATAATAACTAGGTAGAGTGTCCAGAGAGCAAGAAATCTATTACTAGATATTGTGTGTTCATTGGTGAGTCATTAGTAAGGTAAAAGTCCAAGAAACAGTAAGTGGTAGCACGAAGCTCAATTGAGGCAGATTAAGATCCATGGCAACCACCTGTTGTGAAGTAATTTGGATAAAAGGTTTGCTTGTTGATTTTGATATTCAACACAAAGATCCAATAAAACTTCATTGTGATAATCAGTCATCCATTTATATCAATCGAAATTTAATCTTCCATAAAAGGAAAAATCATATAGAAATTGACTGTCACTTCATTCGAGAAAAGATTTTGAGTGGGGTAATTGAGCCAGCTTATGTACCATCAGAACTACAAGTTGCAGATGCATTTACTAAGGCTTTGCAACCTAGACAATTTTAGAGATTGTTATACAAGATGAACATTCACAGTGTTCATGGTTCCTCTTGAGCGGGAGTATCAACAAAGGTCAATCTGTCAAATCATGAAGAAACAAGATTCAAATAGCAGCAAATAAATGCAGTAGCATACAAGAATACAATCTACTTTGTAAATAGAAAAGAAAATAAAGCTGAAACGCACCATCTCGACTATAAGAGATGATGAGAAGAAAAGAGGAAGCATGAAGCACACTGTTTCATTAAAGGAGAAGCAGCACCATTTTAGCTATGCTTTAAGTTACCGTTGATAGCTTTTTAATTGTTAGTTAGTGGAGTAATTAAATAGTTAGCCAGCCTATTTTGTCATTTTCTAATTCATTTGTGAAGTCCCTATATAAATAAACCCATGTATATAACTTTTCATGAAATGAAGGATCAATTATTTCCAAAATATTATCTGCATCATTCCTCATCTTTCATCACATAGTAGTTTTCTTTCTTCTTCTATTATTATCTAAAAAGCCTCTGTTTAGTGTGCTTGAAATAGAGGTTATTACAGCAGCCTTGCAGTATGCTTCAATTTTATTAACAGAGAAGTGGCAGCAATGACCAAACAGAAAAGCACCAAACAAATGATTTTGATTTGTTTAACTTCATTGTCATTGTTACAACACTAGTACAAAGGAAATCGAGTTTATAAGTAGAAAAGTAGCTCTAGAACCGCTTAAATTTTGGGTTGTGAATGGTGATGGTCTTGCTGCTTGCAAGTAAGAAAATCATTTGTAGGCAATTCAAGTCAACTCGAGAAACGCGGGAAGGATTAAAAATAAGAAAAGTTCAAAAGTATAAAAGAAGTAAACAAAACCGGCCAAAAGTTTGCAAAAAGTAAAGATGGCAGACCAAAGCGACAAGGGCCACTTTTGTTGCGTGATGACTTTGCGTGAGATTGCTTGTTGGCATTTCACGTGGAGAACAATCTTTTGTCACTTGTCAACGGCTACTTTTTTTTCATTTTTGTCAATGTCAATGGCTTATTTATCGATTGCTATTTTTTTTTCACCTCCATGTCACATACGAATCTCTTAAAATTATTATAATAACAAAAAAAAATCCTACTAAGTAGTTTCAATTTTGATTATAAAAAAAAAATATATATATATATAGTAGCATTTTCAACTTTGACATTGCAAAACGAAATGCAGCTAAGGACTAGACATAAACCAACGCTCTTTCATGTGTTTATGGTTTCCAATCCAAGGTAGTGACAATATTTTACATGGGATAATTATAATGCAAATTGATGTTTTAATTACCTGCAGGCTAATGATCCCAGTATAAGTTATTATTATTACTATTTTAAATTTAACAAATTAATTAAGTTCAATTTGGTTTTTTATTTGTAATATAAAAATAAAAATTATATTCGAGTCGAATTGAAATGAATTTTTATGTTATTTTTTATTTTTCACAAATAAAAATATTATTTTATTTTAAAAAATTTAAGATAACAAACTGAAGAGAATATCCACAAAATAAAAAGAATTACCTTTTTGTCTCAAGTAAACGGATTATTTCATTAAGCATAAAAAAGACTGATACAAAAACCGCGGCAAGCTAAGGAAAACAGCCAAGGTTGACCACACAAAAGAGACTCGTATCGTACCAACCCGCAACAGCACGCATATTCGACTTACACCCTGTACAAATATTATTACTTAGCTATCTTTTTTAAAATGGTATTTTTTTTGTTTATTAGCTTATTCATGAAGATCATAGGTAATACCCAGTATATTTGTATTTTTCTTACGTTTGTTTTCTATTTTTCTACTTAAAATTGTCTGGCCATAAATTAAGAAAATAATACCCTTTTTTACAAGTCATGAAATAACCCTTTCTAATTAATCAATTAGTATTATTTCGTAAAATAGTAGTGAAAAAAGTACTCATCAGTTCAGATTCCTGACAAATGGAGAAATATATATATATAAAATTAATGTTTTAACATACCCAAAATTAATAACTTGTAAAGCCGGAAAGATTTATGAGCCAGCACAATTACTATTTGCGTATTCTTATCGTTTTCACTTATTCAATTCATAGATTTTATTAAAATTATTTATTTGGATAAACAATTTATGAGTTAAAAAGAAGAAAATGAGTAACATTGTGAATATATTGCAAAAAGTGCATAACATAATGACTGTTTTAAAAACAAAAACCAACCCTTGCTCTTGACTCAAAATGTGCAATTAAATAAAATCATTATACTAAATATATATAGTTTGCATCACCAATAATGCAAGATCACAGACAGATATTGGTATAGTTCATGAGTTCTTAATTGATAATTTTTTTAAAAAAAGATATAAAATAAAAAGTTGACAAGATCCTAATTAATTTTTATAAGTCAAAGTCTAAATTAACATGTAGTTGATGTTGTTTATTTAAAAATTCTATAATATTAAATTATTTTTATTGTTATTATTATTTTTTTGCTCGGCGAAAGATTAATTTTGAGAATACATGTTATCACCAATAATAACATATATGACACAAATTAATGAATTATACATATAAACAATAATGGAGAAGAAATTGAAAAATGATAAAAAGAAAATGGAAACAAGATATGTGGCCTCTTTGATGTATTTGAATAAGTAGGTTCAGTCTAAAGCTTAATAAAGCTTCGTGCAAGCTAGCGGTTGTCTGTCACTTTCAAGTCAGGTAGTTGACACTTTCATTTCAATAATTTTATCTAATCTAAATCTATATCTGATATCCCCCTAATCATCCTGTCATGTTCCCCTTTTCATACGGCCATAAAATATTTTTAAAAAAATTAATACGATTAGTGGCTTAAAAAGATTCTTTGACAAAGGCCACTTCTTCACGTGAACACCGCTCCCCTTTGCAAATTGCAACTGGCTTCCTCCAGGCAAACGCTGCTAATGTATCCCAACTCATCATCCGTCGGCCCCTTACTACTCTGAATCTTTCTTTTTCCTTTTCCATGCCGGTTCTTTATAGCCAGCTTTCTTTACTCATTCTATAGTTGACTAAAAACTTTGCCTATAATAAACCCTGCTCACCATCCCACAAAATCACAAGCAAAGTAGCAAACACACTCCTCTCGCAGGAAAGGAACTTAGAGCCATTTGACACTCGACGTTCTGCATTTTCTCTTAAGTCTTATAGTCCCAATCCCATTGTTCGGGGTGATCAGAATGGAGGGTGCTTACGCCAGCCCGAGGTTCCTTGCAATGATTCTCATGTTTGCCATGGTTACTGCATTAGTGCAGGGCCAGGGCACCCGAGTTGGGTTCTATTCAAGAACATGCCCTCGAGCTGAATCCATTGTTAGGTCAACGGTTCAAAGACATTTCCAGTCTAATCCTGCCATTGCACCTGGCTTGCTGAGGATGCACTTCCACGACTGCTTTGTCCGGGGCTGTGACGCGTCTATCCTTATTAATGGTTCTAATACGGAGAAGACAGCCGGTCCAAACCTTTTGCTGAGAGGCTATGAAGTTATTGATGATGCCAAAACTCAACTTGAAGCTGCATGCCCTCGTGTCGTTTCATGTGCTGATATTCTATCTCTTGCTGCTCGTGACTCTGTCGTTCTGGTAATCTACTACATTTAATCAATATAATCATCATTTTTTTTAGCATATAGTATTACAAGATGCTATTTTATTACTGTAACTTTGCCCTCTTTGATAGTTATCATACACTAATTATTACCGATTATGCTTCATCCGTATGTACCATGCAGACAAGAGGAATAAACTGGCAGGTGCCTACAGGACGCAGAGATGGGAGGGTTTCGTTAGCATCAGATACCTCCAATTTGCCTGGCTTTAGGGAGTCCATTGACTCGCAAAAGCAAAAGTTTGCTGCCTTTGGTCTCAACACTCAAGACCTTGTTGCGCTTGTTGGTAAGCAATTTTCCTTGGTTTATATATTTTCAAAGTCAGTTGAAAAGTTTTATCCAATTAATATTTGAAATACTAACATTTTCTCTGGCCTTAACCTTTTATTTTCCCCTCTTACAGGAGGACACACCATAGGGACTTCAGCTTGCCAGTTTTTTAGCTACAGACTATACAACTTCACCAACGGTGGTCCTGACCCCACAATCAACCCAGCGTTCGTCCCTCAACTGCGAGCACTTTGCCCAAAAAACGGTGATGGCTCTAGGCGCATTGATTTGGACACCGGTAGTGGTAGCAGGTTCGATACAGCTTACTTCGCCAACTTGAGAAACGGTCGGGGAATTCTTGAGTCTGATCAAAAGTTATGGACCGATGCCTCGACAAGAACTTTTGTTCAACGCTTCTTGGGTCAGAGAGGCTTGCGACCATTGAACTTCAACGTGGAATTTGCTAGGTCCATGGTGAAGATGAGTAATATTGGTGTGAAGACGGGTACTAATGGTGAAATTCGAAGAATTTGCTCTGCCATTAACTAAGTAATTACTTGTGTTAAGATGATCATAATGACGCTCGAAAAGTTTCAATGAGCATATAGTTCTTTATTGATTAGCGTAAGCTGAGAAGCTAATAAGTCCCACTCTTTTTGACAAAGAGAGAAGGGTGATGTTAACTAGCAAATCCAAAAGAAATTACAGGATTTGTCTACTCTTTTGTATTATGATATTTGTATAATTGCATCGTTATTTTAATGGAATATTTGACTTTTGTTTTCTCACATCTTCCTTAGAACTCTATTAACTAATAACTATGCATTTGTCGTTGACAAATGACAAGCTTAATTATTGTTTCCTGCTGTCACGATTAATAATTAAATGTGAAATTACGTGCATGCTTAACAGACAAATTAATCATATAAACAACAATGTCTAGAAATTAGAAAGAAAGAGACAGGCACTTAACCATTTTGTTTGCCACCAATATTATATTGGTTGGACGACTAGATAGACGAGTGGGGTAGTCAAAAAGTGATTGTTCCAGGAAAAAAAATATATATGCAATAAAATTTTCCCAGTTTTATATCCAGATCGATGGACTGTCTCCCCCTGGCAAACATTTTATATATCCAGACAAGTCTTTGTATTGATTGAATGATGACAATCAAAAGGAGGACTATTGCCACAATACACAAACGGAGAAGGTTTAGTATCAAATGATTATTATAATAATTATTATTATTATTTCATTTTATTAAAATTAGTTTTAAATATAAATAAAATTCACATATTCAATGATTCACATGTGAAAAAACCAATACATTAAAATAAATTTTTTTTAATAAAGGTCAAACTATGACTTCATCTATTCCGCGTCTTTGCTGGTGGCGCGGTGCGCCTGAGTGGACGACTCCAGGTCTCTTATCTGTCATTTTGTTTTTTTATTGCTCAGCAAGGACTCTTCATCAGGATAAGCCAAAAGGGGTACTTCCCCTCATCTTTCAGCCCTTTGATAATTTTGGATAAAGACCCAGAAATAATTGATGTTAGAATAATTTTATTCAATAATTTAGCAATTAATAAGGCCAAAAATGGCAAGAACACAAGGCTTCTAAGGAAGCTTGAGCAGTGAAACCGGACTCGATCAACAGCCTGATGATAAGATATAACAAGAAGCAAGCCAAGTAGCAAGCACTTGTTTTATTTAATTATTGCCATTTATGGAACTCTATTAATTATCCTTTCTACTTTGCCACCTAATTTCAAAAGCAACAGCCATTGTTGTTAGGATGATTTATTATCATGCAAATATATATTTTACAATGATATTTTATTTCCCTTAATTATTACTCAAGTGAATTGTTAATTTCAAATTTTGAAATGTTATTTTTTGTACTCTTGCCAAAAGTTTATCATTTCTTATATACTTGATAATTAATATTAATTTATGTATTTTTTCTTTTTGGTTTTTAATAAACTTTTATAGATAATAAATTTTAAAATTGTCTATGTAATTTTTTGTACATGTTGATTACATCAACATGTCAAATCACATGAAAGGCATGTAAGATAAAAGCTAATCATAAATTAAGAAAACAAAGTAAACTTTTGGGCATTTAATAATTTTTTTAAATATCCAAAAGGCTGGAGCTGAAGTGTAAATCAATAAAATTAGTTACTGTAATTGGGATGTCAACCTTTCTTTTGGTCAATCTATACTCATTCTTTAACTTGTACTGTCACGTTAAGGGTTCGCTGATCCAATAACGATTTGTATGTATTCCACGCACGCGCGCTCCACTTTGTCATGGTGCCTAAAATAATGATTAGCAAATTCTATCTACATGGACCACTTCTTCTCGTGAATTACGACCAGCTGATTGAAACAGTTCTTTAAAGGCCGTCATGGCCCCAGCGAAATCTGAACCCCAACTTCGATGGTGGTTCCTTGTAGCCGGCTTTGCTGACTTTTCTCCTCAGGATTTGACTCTTTGAGCCTATAAATTGCATCAAACCAGCACACTCCAAGATCACAAGCTAGTCAAAGCAATCAAACACAAACTTCTCACTAGCAAATTAAATCCCAGAGTTACAGATCGCACTGCAACCCTCTTTTCTTTGTAGTAATTGCTTTCCTCACAAAAATGGCGGGTGGTGGTTTTAAACATTTCATTTTAGTGTTTCTTCTGTTTGCCACGGCAACCACATTGGTGCAAGGCCAAGGCACCCGTGTTGGGTTCTATTCACGCACATGTCCTAGTGCTGAATCCATTGTTAGGTCAACTGTTCAATCCCATTTCCAGTCTAACCCTGCAATTGCCCCAGGCTTGCTGAGGATGCACTTCCATGACTGCTTTGTCCATGGCTGTGATGCCTCTATCCTCATTGACGGCCCTAACACTGAGAAAACTGCCGGTCCAAATCGTTTGATAAGAGGCTATGAAGTTATTGATGATGCCAAGACACAACTCGAAGCAGCATGCCCCAGGGTGGTCTCATGTGCTGATATTCTTGCCCTTGCTGCCCGTGACTCCGTGGTTCTGGTAATTATTACCATGAGATATGTTATTTTACTAGTACAATATAATATTGGAAAAGATACTAGTACTACTAATTTACTTCTACTACAATCACTTAGTTACTTTATGGTTTTAATCTGTATCATATAAATAATCGCTGAGTTAATTCTTTATACAAAATATTCCATGCAGACAAGTGGACGAAGCTGGCAGGTGCCTACTGGACGCAGAGATGGGAGTGTTTCATTGGCATCTGATACCTCTAATTTGCCTGGTTTCAGGGAGTCCATCGATTCACAGAAACAAAAGTTTGCTGCTTTTGGTCTCAACACTCAGGACCTCGTTGCCCTGGTTGGTAAGCAATTCTATATTAGAGACAATATTGTTTTAAATTTATAAGATCAAAACCAGTTGATAAAAGTTTTGTGAGTTTTTTCTAATCTCTCAATTTTGAAATACTAACGTGCACCACCTTTATCCTTTGCCTTTCGTTTCTTCCAACAGGAGGACACACCATAGGAACTTCAGCTTGCCAGTTATTCAGGTATAGGCTATACAACTTCACCGCCAATGGTCCTGACCCCACAATCGACTCTACTTTTGTCTCTCAACTACAATCACTCTGCCCTGAAAACGGAGACGCCAGTAGGCGCGTTGATCTTGACACTGGCAGCGGCAACAGATTCGATACATCTTTCTTCACCAACCTGAGAAATGGCCGTGGAATACTAGAGTCTGATCAGAAGTTGTGGACTGATGCTTCAACAAGACCCATCGTCCAACAATTCTTGGGTGTGCGAGGGTTGCGAGCACTGAACTTTAACGTGGAATTCGGGAGGTCGATGGTGAAGATGAGTAACATTGGAGTGAAGACAGGAACTGAAGGCGAAATTCGCAGAGTTTGTTCTGCTATAAACTAATTAATAATTCGGAGTCTATGTTAAAGCATGGAAGTAACTATTTGTTCATTATGGGCGTAAGCTTAAATATGAATAACAATTCCCGCTCTGGTTGACCACAGAAGCATTGATGCAGACAGTCTAAGTTTGACTGTTTGAATAATTTGTATTCTATACATGTATGATGTATCTGAATGGAATATAATTTATTTGAGTAATGATATCGGGCTCAAGGTTACCAATGATTTAAGATATGGAAAGTGGTATGACACTCAAGGCTCTGCTCTCAAGCATAAACCAAAATGTATACACACCTTGATAAGTCCCCAAGGTTCTTTCATAAAAGGCCTTGCAAACTGTAGCATGCAACTAATCATTTTTAACTAAAACTTGTAGTATAATGCATAAATCAACTGTTAAGTCATTTTACCAATCCATGAAACTTAAAATAACCTATACCAGAGAAATTAAGCATAGAAACCCTCCTTTCTTTGGTTGAGAATTCAGCATAGCAACTTAATTCTTTTTTTCCTTTGAAAAACGTATTTATTAACCTTGAAAATCAATATATCATTTCAAGTTTTTTACTATTACAAAAGGTGAATTCGGCTCAAGAAGCTGTGCTGGTAACACTCAAAGACCTTCCTAGCTATCTCAAAAACTAACACGTAGCTAGCTGCGCCCACACAAAAACTCGGGCAGTGGTCATTTCAAAATAATACTAAGTGGCTGCTTGAACGTACAAAATAAACACCAGACCACATTCCTCCATATTCCTAATTCAATTGTTACCAAGCCATTTCCTTACAAATTTCCCTCCATCATAAGCAAACTCAAAATCCCTACAGGGGTCCCAGCCTCAAGTCATCAAAAGTCCATCACGCACGCATGACCATCATAAAACCCAGGCTTAAAAAACTCAATTCAAGGCCAGCAAAGACACCATAAACACAAGCCACGAGGAGCCACACCACAAGAACCAAAAAATCAGTCATCAAACATCCTGCACTTTAACATAGCCACCATCACGACAAACTATCACCAAGGGTGCTCATGGTCCAAAAATTGCGCAAAAATCAACCCTGCATCGTGGGATCGCTAGTATTCATTTTCACCAAGTCAAAAACCATCACCCAACTACACCTTAGAGGTTTCCCTGATCTGGATGGTGTTCTCTAATTGCATCTGGAGATTCCAATTCCACCAACCTGTAAATTACATCATCCTTTTCCTCTTGAAAAATCAACCTCAATCTCTGGCTCAACCCCCAAATTTCTTCCACATCCTTTTTTAGCACTGAATTTCTTCTCCTATCCATATTTGGGACTGAAGCACTACTTTCTATCTCAACATAACATTCCATCAGCCTATCTTCGTTCTTCCTTCCTCTTCTATTACTCTTCAAACCGGACCTCTTAGTCAGTGTTTTTACCTTTCTCTGACTACTACCTTGTTTCCCTTTCTTCATCCGTTTTCCACTATTTGACAGATCCTTTTCAATTTTTGGGGAATATTTTTTAGTTCTAAATTTTTTCTTTTTGTTCCTTCAATATTTGCTCTTGTCGTATTTCATAATGATTCTATATCCCATATTACCAAGCTTCAGAAGAGATGAATGCTTTAAACAAGCAAGCTCATAGGCTTGCTGTAAGAAAGATAAAAGAGTGGGCTCACGCAGGCTCGAAATTAGGCTAAATTTTGAGAAAATGTATTAACTTGAATTCTCAGCCTATAAATATCAGTCGGTCTCAGTTCATGAAACACCTCTCACTTGTTTACAAAGTTGCTGCCAAGGTGCCCTTGATATATAGCTGGCTTCAATCATCATTAGTCATCAACAACAAAAGCTGATTCTTTCAAATCATCATTACCAATCTTCCTTTGTGGGTAAACCCCTCATCAAAAGGGAAAACAAGAATCAGGGCAGGAGGAAGACAACCCTCCCTCCCCTGGCCTTTTCCTTGCTTTCTGTTTGTTGTGAATGTTTTTTGGTTTGTCCTCAGGGCTGTTTTGATTTTTTTTTTCTTGTCACTGTTGTTTAAGGTTCTGCTACCTCTGTGTCTGCTTTGGGGGTTGTTGCTGGGTTTTTGGATTGATCAGGGGATCTTGTTATGCTATGTTGCGAGACAAACCGCTTGTTCCGATCTTTCGAAATAATTTTTCAAGTCGTCCTTCTCAAAGACATATGTGTTGGAAGACAATCGTGAAAAGTATTGTACCATGATGGAATTCGAAACTGAGGTTGTAAGACTTTACAAAAATCACGGGATACAGCATTCTCTTGACGCCTAAAAGGCAATTCCATCTTGAACAACCATCTTAATGTATTGTCTACTACACAGAGGTTGACTAAATTTCCAATCACCAAGTGTAGAATCACAATCCTCTCCCTCTTGCACTCTATATAGAGATTGAAAAGCTAATATCTTTTTATCCTGTCTGCATATTGTGTGTGTATATATATATATATATTATACAGCTCATTAAATTATGGGTGTAAAGCAACCAACTCATAGGAAAAGACAATAAAATACATTATTTACTATTAGAAGCATCCAGAATGAATAAACTCAAGACTCCATGGAAGAACTCTGCACCAGGCTGATGACTATCGGACTGAAGAACGAAGGAGGAGGCTTGGGAACAAGAAGACGCCAAAACGCAGAGTATAAATAAAAGACAAGAAATTCCATCCAAACGCTGCGCATTTGGTTCAGTTAAAAAGCAATAAGTTAATACATGAGCAACGCACCATTTTGTATATATATAATCATTGTTTAAAAGTTATTTCGGTTAGTTATAACGTAATTAGCCTTTTTTTTCTTTACTTTACTCTTTAACCTCCTGCATATATAGCTCATTTACAGAGCCCTGATCCAATGAGAATTTTGAGATCATTCTCACAGCTTTTAAGCCTCGTTTGTCCTTTCTCTTTCTTGTCACATTCCTCTTTTGTCATTTGCCTCTCACTGCGCTAGTGAAGGGTAAAATAAATCAACATTTGTTTTATGAAAATTTGCAACACATACAATCTCATCCATAACTTGGATCAGACGTCAAGAATCCAAATATTTGTAGGTAACTTTCAATTTAATGGTAGATGTCAAAGGATCAAGCGACCAACTCATCTTGACCTAAGTCCGGCTTGGTCCAACTTAAATGATTGTTTTATTATATTTTGATTTACTTTTTTTAATCTCAGAACAAAAAAAAAAGATTTACTTTTATTTAAGACAGCTGGCTTTGGCAAGGCAGACAATTACAATGTTGAACGTATTGTTGGTAGCTTGATGTATTTTAACATTTTGTTTTGTTGATGAATTGAACTGGTGATGCATTGTTCATGCTCCTGCCAAGTGGAATGTGAAAGACGTGTTGCGCAGCACATAAGGCTGAGATCAGAAACAACTTTTGAATCTGCGGTCAATAACTTCAATTTGAGCTTGGAATTACATAATTTAACATTTTCCTAGCTACTAAGTAATTGATATGAGTATCACATTCTGTATAGTCAGAAATTTGCAACACGTGGGGCATTCAGGAATATTACTAGTAATATATCAAATCAAATGCTTATTATAAATTGACGATCTTCAAGTGTTGACAAGGAACAGAGGAAGCTTCCACTAAAACTTGCAAAAGGAAAAAGGTTAGTACATTTATTCCTTTATGCACCTAATTTTTAATCCCTCACATTTTGAATAATTTTGTCAAGAAAGGAAGGAAAGCAATTATTTTAAAATGAGAAAAGTTTTTCATTTTTTTTTTTACAAACTAAACACTGTAAATCAATTAAAATGCAAGGAATGTTCCTTGCTTGCGCCATAGCAAGTGCCCCCATAGGTTTTATGAGTCAGGGCTCTTGAAAGGTGTTATAAGGTGTTATGAGGCTTCATAAGTAGGTCTCTTGAATTTCTCCGGACCGCACATCATCCCCTACCCACTACAAACTTATTTTAAATCATGAAGCAATGAGCAATCCTTAACTAGAAAGTGAGCCAATATCTGTTTGACGTTTCTACCGACTTCCAGGGCGCACTAAATGCTCATTAAAGGAAAGTTAGATTAACTCTTCAAAAAAAAAAGAAAAGAAAAGAAAAGTTAGATGAAATTTATCCCTTATGCCATGGATGAATCAAACTCATCAATCAGAAAATCTCTATCCATCAAAGTAGAAAAATAAATAAAGAAATAACTCCGTAGAAACCCAGCTTCTAGCTTAGTGGTGGCCACACGTCACACATTGTTATTGCACCTCCAACATTAGCAGTCGTACCTCCTCCCAAAACCTTGGGGCCCCTCTCCCAAGGAGGAGAAAAAAAGGTCACCACCCTATCAACTATATTTAGTAGTCGAAACTGAATCAACCTTAGTTGGTCATATGCTTGAAGCAATTAATTTAATTAAACCCTTATTAAGAATATAATTTGTTATATCATCTAAAGCTGTTATCTCACCATCCATCCAAGGCTTAATTTCAGAGGGTAAAGCCGATGGAAAGATGAATAAAAGTCCATTGGGTACTGGAAATGGACAATAACTTCAGCAATTACAAGAGAAAAATAAGCACAACCCTAATAACTCCATAGACTTTATTAGTCTAATTCTCATAGACTTTGGTTCAACGGTCAAGCCTTTTGAGTGGGTAAGTCTTGACTCTTGAACTATTCTATACGTATGCTACCTGTTTTGGTTTGCATGGGTGGAGCCTGCATGTAAGAGCCGTGGGCCTGTCCGTCACCCAATGCAATCAATGTTGAGGCCGAACCAATCTATCAAGACTCTATACAGAAATTGGATAAAATATAATTGGACATTGAAATTGTAACACGATTATATTTTCGCTTGCTGTACACTTTTATATTCCAAAACATTTTAACATACAAGAACCCACCCACTTTTATTATCCTTATCATTTTGCCAAGAAATTTAAAGGAGAATAAGATCTTGCATGCATGCGACAAACCATAATTTTTTTTGCTGGAATGATTAATTAAAGCTTCATTTGATTGGTATTATTACTGTTTTTTTTTAAAAAAAAAGTAATAGAAAGCAAGGACTAACACAAATATATAAAAAACAAATAACAAATAGATCAACAAAATGTAACTAAATATCATTCATTTTGTGTTGCAACAGTCTTATTTTCTTATTGTTTAATCATTTTAGAATTTGTACTCTCCACTTTTAGACAAATGGATAAGACTTAAGTATGATTTTTTAAGTCAAGTTTGGAAGATTCTTTTTTTTTTAAATACTTAAATAAAATTCAAAATTCAAACTGATAAACTGAAAGATTTTGTTTTATAAATCAAATGTACAAAATTTGAAAAAATTTAAATACATTATGGTATTTTATTTAAATAAGTATTATTATTAAAAATTATGATAGTTTTTATTGTTTAATAAGTAGAAATTATATTTTTTATCTAGACATATTTTCAATTAACTTTTCACACATTATTGATCTTTTCATTGAATTCCATTAATCTATTGATCTTCATTTTCAAATTTAATTTTTCTTTGATCTTTACGAAATTAGCCTAAAAACTTTATCTAAATCTTGTTTTCTTTAATGAAATTTTAGTTTTTCAATTAACTAAGGGAATTCAATCAATTATTAATGATGTGGCTAAAATTTGAGACTAACGCAGGCACAAAAACGGGACAGGGCATTTCCGTTGGTTCTTTAAAGGCAAAGGAGCCCAGCAGACTCAAAAGACTAAAACCATCTCATTGTAAAATAGAACTTGGAATTCTTCTGGCTTTCAATAATGGAGGTTCCCCTATAGCCGGCTTTGCTTACTTTTGCTCAGCTTTTCATTTTCTGACCCTATAAATGCGTCAGATTCGCCAACCTCAAGATCACAAGCTAGCCAAAGCAGTAAACACAATTTCTTAGCTGCATTCTCTTTTCCTTGTCTTTGTTACTTCACAGGGATGGAGGGCATTTACTCCAAGCAGAAGTTCTTTTTAGTGTTTGTTTTGTTTAACATAGTTGCCACATTGGCAAAAGGCCATGGCACGCGTGTTGGGTTCTATGCAAGCTCATGTCCGTTGGCTGAATTAATAGTTCGTTCTACAGTTCAATCCCACTTTCAGTCTGATCCTTCAGTTGGTCCTGCCTTATTGAGGATGCATTTCCATGACTGCTTTGTCCATGGCTGCGATGCTTCTATCCTCATTGATGGCCCTGACTCCGAGAAAAAAGCTCCTCCTAACCTTGGAGTGAGAGGATATGAAGTTATTGATGATGCCAAGGCACAACTTGAAGCCACGTGTCCTGGAGTTGTCTCATGCTCTGATATTCTTGCCCTTGCTGCCCGTGATGCTGTTGTTCTGGTAATCAACAAGCTCAACTTACTAGCAATTAGTCACTAGAACAAACCTTTCGTTGTTCTTCAAGCCTCTGAAGCTTTTTTCCTGACATTTCATACAGGCAAACGGACCAAAGTGGGAGGTGCCTACGGGACGCAGAGATGGAACGGTTTCGTTGGCATCTGATACTGACACCTTGCCTGGCTTCTCGGAGTCAATAGAAGAACAAAAGAGAAAGTTCGCTGCATTCGGTCTAAACACTCGGGATCTTGTCACCCTAGTCGGTAAGCATTCTTTTCTCATTTTTCTAGCTATGGAGTGATTTGAATTGCCAAATACATAGAACATAGGCCTGCCCTTTTTGCTCTGTACAGACTACATCTAATATTTAAAATGCCTTGAATTGCTTTTCTGTTAATAGGGGCACACACCATAGGAACTACAGCGTGCCAATTTTTCAGTTACAGATTATTTAACTTCACTGCAGTCGGCAATGGCGCTGACCCATCAATCAACCCTGAATTTGTCTCTCAACTACAAACACTCTGTCCGCCAAGTAGTGACGATACGGGACGTGTTGCATTGGACACGGATAGTGTTGATTCATTTGATGCATCTTTCTTTGAGAATTTGAGGAATGGCCGAGGAATACTAGAGTCTGATCAAATGTTATGGACCGATGCTTCTACCAGATCCATTTCTCAAAGCTACTTGGGTGTTAGAGGCTTGCGATCGTTGAATTTCAACATAGAATTTGGCCGGTCAATGGTAAAGATGAGCAACATTGAAGTGAAAACTGGAACTGATGGTGAAATACGCAAAATATGTTCTGCAATAAACTAATTATAACCTTGCACATTGATGGAGTTGAGAACACTATTGTATTAATTCTTACATAGTTTTTAAGCGCCAGCTGGTAATGTAATACTGCTCACGTGCCTGACAAAAAATGAAATTGGCAAAGTCGAATTGTCTTGCTCGATCTTACATGTTCCTATATTATACCATTCGAATCTAATTAATTATATGGTTTAAATAATTTTCTACTTGAAATGGTCAAGATACTGTTTCATCACATGCATGTTATCTGGAAACGATCCACTAGCTCAACATTTATAAAATTTGTCCTTATTTTAATTTATTAAAATGAATTCAATACACATTATGTGATGATAGGTACCCTTCACATCTAGTTGCAACGTTGCAAAGTAACAAATGGAACACAAGATTCCTTTCTTGGCCAATATTAAACCATGAGATTCAACAACAATAAGAGTAACATAAAAATTGTGAGGATATATGAATGAATATTCATCTTAATTATGTTTGATAATGATTCTCGGAACGTAGTTAAATGGGTCCAGACACCAGAATCTGTTCCATGGAGATTAAGGAGATGGACCCTTCATATCGAAATGCTAAAGATTCGAGTGAGAAGGCGGGAGATTAAGCATATTCTAGGGGAGGCTAATCAACAAGCTGATAATTTGGCTAAAACAGGAATAGGCAGAGAGGTGGACCTCGTGAACGTCTGGGAGGACACTCCGAGTAGGAGAAGTGAGATGGGGGCAGGAGTGAGTAAATGATGAGCAAGATTTTTTGTGGTTCTTTTTGTGAAGGTTTAGGTGCATCTCTGTGTGACTGGATGCATCTTTTGCTTGCTGTGGTGTTGGCCTGTTTGCATGAAATCTTTCCTGCCTGATTACTGTTCTCAGTATTGACTGGTAGGCGGACAGCTTGTTTGTTTTGTTGTTGGAGAGAGTCTATGACAGATGTTTCTGATGCTCCATTGGTTCCTGAGGTAGGGAGAGGTGGTGAAAGGGTTGCCTGATGCTGATGTGCTCTGATTGAAAGGTTGAGATTAAAGACAACATTTAAGGAGCTGGAATTGTGAGTTTATTGCTTAGGAAAATCTATATTAGTGGCCTTAGCTTTGCCCAATCATGTAATTTTGAGGGTTATGCCATCACTGGGACTGCGCATAGGTCTTAAAATTGCAGCTCTTTTCTGTACTTTTGATTGGAGCTTAACCATTGGTTACTCCAATTTAATGAATTACTTTAACTTTAAAAAAAATGTTTGAGAAGCTGCCAGGAGCTCATGTTTTGATGATAATAATCGTCAAAATTATAAGTGCGAAAAGAATAGAAGAAATAAAAGAAGCTAATTACTCTGTGGTGTCCAGTTCTAAATAGCAAATATGATTAAGATTAGATTTTTGTTAAAACTGGATATAACTTAAATAATTCATTTGCACTCAAGTATTTGATTCATTGGTTGATGTATTATCTCTTAATTTAAAGAGCAAGAGTTTGAATTTTTTTTCTCTCTCAATTATAAAAAAAAAAACTTTCATGATACGAAATAAATATTTATTATTTCATTCAAAGCGACGAGAGATATTACCCTCCTTTTCAAAATTTTGTTTGCTCTTGTGATAATAGTGGTCATGTTTATAAGGGTTTGGTTATGCTTTCAACCTTGTTAATTTATTTCAATTTCTTCATATCAATAAACCACAATAAAAAAAATAAGAAACTTATCAAAGGGAGGGAGGTAATGTATTTTATTTTCAGGTAAATTACCTATTATGAGCTGGAAGCAACAAGAACAGCATTGTAGGTAGCTTGGGAAAAGCTTAAAAGAAAATTAAACATAGAATATCCACAAGAAACCTGTTGGTTCTCTTGGAAAATCCGAAAGCTGGTGGTGGAAATAAGGTAATTATACCCATTTGGGGATATCGATCATGAGGGATGTTACAGTCAAATTTAGGAGATATGTAAGAACTTGTTCGCCTAATTCTTGGGTTGATTCAACTTCAAGTTAAGTTAGGAAATACCTCCAATTTTGAAGTATAAAAGTACATAGAATTCATCTATTTTTTCATTTGTTTATACTACCATTTTAAACATTCCCATTTAGCAATCCTGATATAGTGAATTTGTGGAGTGCCCAGAGTTTTACTGATCCGAGTATCACCCTGTTAATTCTGTCTAAAGCACAGTTTTCCATATATTTCAATATTTAAGGATCCTATCCTTCTCTTCAACCAAAACGGTCCATCATGTTTAATGTTTCCTAATATGCGCATTCATATGTATCATCCACACATCCTGAAATAAATTAAATATCCCAAATATGTAGAATCATAAGGGGTAACGTCGTCTTCAGGTTCATAGTAGCTGGAGATCCTCAAAAACAATGCAGGACTGCCCCCTTTGGATTTTGGATTCTCAGCAATAAAATCCAAAAGGAAACAGCTCAGAGTTTGTCCTTGTTTTTACCGTCCAAAAAGATCACTGATGGCTGTGATGGCATTTCATGAGACTATTTTTTGATTTTATCAAGCAACCAGAGACATTAATTTTCTTCCTGTTAGGAGTCATTACTGCAGAAACAAACACAAGTTTCACTTGATACTTGAGTTATGGGGTCCCTTCAGTTTCCCAAATATCTTCTTGTTATGATTCTTTTTTCTTTGTGTCGCAGTTCTATTGCTCAATATGAACAGGAAAGGGATGCTCTATATGCTCTCAAGCATGTGTTTAATGATTCATTCCTAAATGATAACTGGAATGGGCTTCAGTGCTATGAAAATACCTCATTCTGGTATGGCATTCAGTGCATCAATGGCCGTGTCACTGCAATATTATTGGAAGGTGGGGGCTTATCTGGGAAAGTAAGTGCTGATGCATTTTTTGTGCTTTCTGAATTGATTACCCTCAGCTTCAGGAACAATTCAATGTCGGGGAATATAATGGATTTCTCTTCCAATCAGAAGTTGAAGGATATTGATCTGTCAAGAAACATGTTTGACGGGCAAATCCCACGTTCACTGCTTGCTCTTAATTTCTTGGAGTCCTTGCAGCTTCAAGATAACCGTTTGACAGGTTCAATCCCAGAATTCAACCAAGCCAGTTTAATAGCGTTCAATGTCTCCAATAATAATCTCAGCGGTCCAATTCCAGGAACTCACACTCTCAAATCCTTTAGCGCTACTTCCTACTCTAACAATAGCCCTGGCATGTGTGATTCATCAAATCCTGATACCTGCTATTATACCGCAAATGATACAGCAGGAGAATCCAGAAAGAAATCTGTTGCAACTATATTTATTGTTTTCGATATTATTGGTCTAGTTACTGTGATTTTGCTCCTCATTCTTTACTGTAAGAAATCGAGGAAGCTTAAGAAACTCATGAAGAGAAACCGCCTTGAAGAAAAAGATGACGAGGATTTAGAGTTGGAGGCCGGGGGCAGTTATTACAAGGAAAGTAAAGATGAGAGCAATATTCAGGCAGGGGAGCAGAGAGTCATTGCAAAGGAAGAGAAGGGGAATCTCATATTCATGGGGGATGAAGCAGGCTTTAACCTAAACGATCTGCTGAGAGCTTCTGCAGAAGGGTTAGGTAAAGGGCTTTTTGGCAGTAGTTATAAAGCTACGTTGGAAGGCAGGCCTGGTGTTGTTGTAAAACGCCTGAGGGATTTGAAACCACTGAGCAATGAGGAATTCACGCAGCTGCTACGAATAATTGCAGATCAAAAGCATCCAAATTTGCTTCCGTTACTTGCTTACTACTATTCCAAAGATGAGAAGTTGTTCGTCTACAGATATGCCAAGAATGGAAACCTTTTCAACCGCCTTCATGGTGAGATTACCGATAACAAATTTTTACGGTTATAGTTGTACTAATACATATCTTCTTTTTAAATAATGATATTTCTTCAAGTTCTGAGAAAAACCTGAATAATCATATGGGATCAAGGAATATATTTCCCTCTCTGGCCTCTTTAAATAATGATATTTGAAATTGATGGATAATGCAGGAGGGAGAGGTACCAGAGAGCGGATTCCTTTCAGATGGAGCTCTAGATTATCTGTTGCTCGAGGAGTGGCACGGGCCCTGGAATATCTTCACCTCAATCCTAGCTCCTCCCTCTGCCCTGTTCCCCACGGCAACCTGAAATTGTCAAACATTCTCCTTGACGAGAATGACACGGCTCTTGTTTCCGATTACGGTCTCACTTCCCTCGTAGCCCTTCCCATCGCATCTCAACGTATGGTCTCATACAAGTCTCCCGAATACCAGAACTCGAAAAGGGTTTCAAGGAAGTCTGACGTCTGGAGTTACGGCTGCCTACTGCTGGAACTATTAACAGGCAGACTCTCAGTTCACTCAGCTCCTCCAGGCATCAATGGGGTGGATCTTAGTAGCTGGGTTCACCGAGCTGTTAGAGAAGAATGGACAGCTGAGATATTTGATATGGAGATATCTGTGCAGAGAAGTGCGGCTCCTGGAATGCTGAAGCTGCTGCAGGTTGCCATTCGTTGCTGTGATAAGATCCCGGAGAAACGGCCTGAAATGACAGAAATTGTAAGAGAGATAGATAACATAAAATATGTTGCATCAGATGATGAAGATGAATTATCTGTGGATCAATCGTTAACAGACGAGTCTTTCTCCACAAATGCCTCGTCAGTAGTAGTAGCTGGTAATGGGAGAGGTTGGTAAGATTTTGACTGGATCCTCAAAATACTCAAGATCTATCCTTTTTAATCAGGAAAAAAAATGAGTGCAAGATCGACAAGAGATTCCAATCATGCAAACCAGAGTCAAGCTTTGAAATTTTTGTTGCAGTATGTGACGTTCCACGTTGAATCTATCGGGTTTTCTTCCATTTCTCTTTTGTAGCAGCAGTAGCAATCTCTCTAAATTTCTCCAATAAATTACTTATCTTTTTCATTTCATCCGTTCCTGTTCTTCGTGATTTGTCTGAAAATGTTGTGAGTTCGGAAAGTTTGACTTGCAAATAACAAATAAGAAGCTCATTCATGTATGAATTAAGTATTTGGATAGAAAATTTTTTTATCTCTTTATGAAAATCAATTAATTTTTTGTAATTATTGAGCAGCAGAAACATGTCTCATGATGGGTTTGTTTCATTTCATTTGCAAGCATGTCACCAAACCTCCCTCTATATTCGATTCTTATACCATTCATTTTCCAAGAAGGTGTTAAATCACAAAATTTGCAATTATTCTTAATTAAAAGCTAAAAAAGAATAAGAAGGAAATCATCACATGCCATTATATAATAAAGAGCTTAATGCAATTGTAATAAAATAAAAATCATTAAATGTCAACTTAGATTATATTATTGCTGTTAATGCCTATTTTAGGATTTAATTTTTACCAAAGATTTTCATTTCAAGATTCAAATTATTATTTCGTTTGAATTAAGATGCAATCTTTTAGATTTTATTCATTGAGAAACATTGATAATAAAAATTAGTAAATTACCATTAATAAAATTAAAGAATTCAAAAATTATTTTGTTTATTGAGTTCTTTTAAATTCATAAAACCAAAAACATTATATCCTAATTTTTTTAAAAAAATAATATTGAATCTGTTTTGAAATATAAACTAAAAGAATAATTATAAAAAAATATTTAGAGGGAGAAAGAAGATTTCATTGAAATATGTATTTACAAATAAAGTGAGTTATTTATTTATAGACTAATAACTCCTTATCTAGATAGAATTTATAAAATAAAGATAATACTAAAACATTAGATATATGAATTAAATCCTAATCTTGATCCAATCTAATCTACATCTAAATCTAAATATACATAACAAAATAGATATTCACACATATATTCATAACACTCCTTTGGAATATCCATTCGATTAAAAACATGCCTCGTTAAAACTCTTATTAGGAAAAAATATCATGAGAAAAAATCTGAGTAAGGGAAAAATAGTATATAATTTTTTTAAAAAATATACTTTTGAAATACTATCGTATTAAAAACTTTATTAAGAAAAACTCAATGGAAAAACCTTAATGAAAAAAAAATATAGTACATATTTTACTCTCCTAATAATTGCATTATTTAAAATCTTTAAAACATTGTATTCTAATCTTTTGTACCAATTTTTCAAACATTATAGTAGGAAAGGCTTTGGTGAATAAATCTACTAGATTATCATTTAAACGAATTTATTGAATACTAATATCTCTTTTTTTTTGGAGATTATATGTGAAGAAGAATTTTAGTAAAATATATTTTGTTCTATCACCTTTAATATATCATTCATTTAACTGTGCTATGCAAGTGGTATTATCCTAATATAATGTTATTGAATTTTCTTCTTGATTGACAAGCCACACATTTTTTGAATAAATTGAGTTACAGATCTTGATCAGACACATTCAGGACTTGACTCATAAATTGCTAAAATTTCTGCATGATTTGAAAAAGTAATAACTATAGTTTGTTTTATAGAATACTATGAAATAATCGTACTTATATATATGAACAAATAACTTATCTGAGATCAAATCTTGTGTAGATCAGATAAATATTCTGTATTTAAATAACCAATTAAATTTAATTTTAATACATTCGATTAATATAAGTCTATGACCATTGTTCCTCGCAAATATCGAAGTATACATTTAATTCTATTTCAATGTTTTCAAATTGAAGAAAAATTATATCTTACTAATAAATTTATAGTAAATTATATATCAGGTCATATATTGCTAGCAAGATACATTAGTGTTTCAATTGTACTAAGATATGATACTTCCAAACCAAGAAGTTTTTCCTCATCCTCACAAAGTTGGAAAGGATCTTTTCTCACATCTAGTGACCTTACAATTATTAATGAACTTAGTAGATATGCTTTATCCATATAAAATTATTTTAGTACTTTTTTATATAATTTAATTGATGGATAAAAATTTATTTGTCAAGTGTTCAATCTAAAGACCTCAGACAAAATTTTATTCTTCCAAGGTCTGTCATCTCAATTTCTTTTTTTAAGTAATTTAGGGTTTTTAATAACTCTTCAAGAGTTCTAATAAATAATGTTTAGGTTATCAATATAAACAACAATTATGACAAATTTAGATCCAAATCTTTTAAAAAACACATAAACATATAAAATTATTTTTATAACCTTCTTTTAATAAATTTTCACTAAGATGATTATATCAAATGCGTTTACATTGCTTTAATTCATAAATATATTTATTTAATTTGATCAAATAAATTTCTCAAGAATTGTGTATGTGCTT
>NW_018397254.1:9380587-9444165 GCF_002168275.2 Theobroma umbraticum | reverse complement strand
AAATCTTTTAAAAATTTTCATATAGATATCGATATCAAGCGAGCTATAAAAATAGGCTATAACTACATCCATCAGATGCATTTCAAGCTTCTCATATATTGCCAAACTAATTAAATATTAAAATGTAATTGTATCTACTATAAGAGAATATGTCTCTTTATAATCAATACCAGGCTTTTAGGTAAAATCTTGTGTGACAAGTCGTGCTTTTATCTCATAATATCATTTTTCTCATTTTGTTTTCGCACAAATACATATTAATATCTCACTGATTTTACATCATTTAATATATAGACTACACGTTTAAAACTTTCATGTTTTACAAGTGAATTCAATTCTACTTTGATTGTGCCTTTCCACATTGACCAATCATTTCTATGTTTACATTCTTCAACAAATGTAAGTTCAAAATCCCCATTTTCTATCATAATATTGAACACTGCATTATATGCAAAAATATTATCAACGTTTGTATCATTCTGGTTTTATCTTTTTCCCGTTATGACATAATTTATTGAGATCTCTTCATTTTTATTGATTTCAGATACTTAAATTTCTTTTAGAGTTATGTCAAGGGTCTCTACTAGAGTTTTTATTTCCTCTTTTTGACCATCTTGAATATTTACTCTTTTCCTTTTTGAGGATTTTTATCTTTGAAATCAATTGATCTCCCACACTTCTGACGTGCCTTAAACTCATTAACAATAACAAATTATTTTACTGGGATATCAATTCTAACTAAAGTATTTGCATCTGATATACGAGATTTGGTTATTCTTTTTAGATTAGTGAATACATCTAACGCAACTGATTTGTTATATTTTGTAAATTAATTATCTTTTGGACTTCTTATTTACATTGATTTGTACGATGATCAAAATTAAATAATGATAATACATTTCAAGATATTTCCTTTTCTAACTACTTATTTTCTTCCCTTAATGTTGAAAAAATTGTTTCATCAAAATGACAATTAGCAAACATTGTCATGAATAAATCTCCTATTGAGAGTTCTAAATATTTAATTATAGATGGAGATTCATATCAAACATATATTCCTAACCTCCTTTGAGGACCCATCTTTGTGCATAATGGTAAAACAATTAGGATATATACAGCACATCCAAAAATTCTTAAATGAAAAATCTTTGACTCTTGATCATAAACCAATTATATATAGGAGAATTTATGATAACTTGTTAGCCTGATGCGTACAAGTACTGCTATATATAAAATGGCATGCCCCCTAAGTAAAAATGAAGAATTTAGTTTCCATAAGCAATGGCTTTACAATTAGTTGGAAATGTTTAATAAACAAATTATTAAAATCATAAAATATCTAAAGGATCCACATAATGGATATATAGATCCACATATATCACCTTGAATACGTTTAAAAACTGTAAGATATTTAGTCCCAACTTTAGTTAGTGATGGTCTCATAATTAATTTACCTTGAGAGCAATTAACACATGAAAATTCATTAGATGGAAAAATCTTTTGATTTTTCAATGGATAACCAAATGAATTTTTAATAATTTTTCACCACATTATTGATCCGAGATAGTCAAACCGATTATGCCAAACATTAAAATTATTAGTAAATTTCTAGTTACTATAACATGAGTTTCAATCATTGTAATTTTTATGTAATACATTCCAAAGGATAAAAGAGGTATTTTTTCCAATACACACTTTGTACTTGAGATAGAAGATATAATATAAAGGTATTCAGTGCCTCTTTCATTTATCATCTCAACATGATATCCGTTTAAACGAATATATTTAAAACTTAATAAATATCTTCAAAATTTAGTAGAAAATAATACATATTTTATTATAAACTTTATTGCTCTAAATAGTGAAATAGTGGCTCTTTCGGAGCTTTTAATTAATCTTGTACTACCAGATATTATATTCACATTAACTTCTTCTATTGTTAAGCGAAAAAAATATTTTTTTTCTTTAAATATAGTGTGCATTGTAAAACTCTCTATTAAACATATATTTTCATTATTAATATTAGATCTAACTAGATGAATATCCATATTTTCTTCAATAAAATGAGATGTATAGTAAAAAACTTCCAAGTTAACATAAAAGAATATTAAATATAAAATTTATTATTAAAACACATAAAAAAAATCTTCTTAATAAACTTATACCAAAACACATCAACAAACTATTTAAGAAATTTTATTTTTGGATTTCTATAACCAATCAGATAATCAATTCATCTTTCAAAGTTGGCAAAAAAAAATCAACAATATTTAAATGTGTTATATCAACTTGACTATCATCAAGAACAAAATTTGTTTCGATATGTTTTCTTTTATCTTTCAATCATGCTTGATAAAGTTCAAATATATTATATCAACTTGGCTATTATTTTGAACAAAATTTGTTTCGATATTTTTTCATTTATCTTTTAGTGATACTTAATAAAATTCAACAAAATTCAATAAGATGTTTTGACCTATGGCAAGTATGTTACCAATGACCCATAACAAACATTTTCTATATTCTTTTTATTTTGTCCATTTTTATCTTTTTCTTATATATCTTCATTATTCATCTATTTCTGGTGGTTAAATGTGTTCTTACTATTAGAATAATTATTAAAATAACCACCATGATATCAATAATTATAGCGACCTATTCCACGTTCACAGCTTTAATTATTAAATAATGTCTCAAATGATATCGCATTCACTTCAATGAATGGACGAGATTTATGATCTTTTACTAGTAGCTCGTTATTTTGTTCAACCACAGAATAACATGAAATCAAAACCAAATGCATTTTCAGATTACCCGAAGTATAATATTTTTCACTAGTTACAAAATCAATATCATACAAAGCCAATTATCATACAAAGTCAATTTAATATGTAAAATCTCATAGTATCAAAGATGGTTTTACATATGTTAAGTAAAATCATAGTCAAAATTTAGTAAATAAATCATACATTGAGCAAAGAGATAATATACATTTATGCATGGTCAATTCGATTTAATAAATCAATGGATAAAAAATGATGCATACTACATCATAGAAATTCACATCCAATTTAATAAATTAAGGGATAAAATATAATATATATATATATATATTACATGCAGTAAATTCATATTAAAATTGATTTTTAGATAATGAAAACACCAAAAAGATATTAAATCATTTACTTAGATTTGCTAAAATCAAAAATCAAATACCAACAGTTGAAATACTTTTTAAAACTTGAAAGAATTGAAATTTCGACTTTGAGATGACCATTGAAATCTTCTGAAGAATTAAAGAATTGTGTTGACAACGTATTATAAAATATAAACTAAAAAAATAACTTTAAAAAAAATAACCATATATAAAGAAAGTATTTACAGAAGTATTGAAATATGTATTACAAATGAAAAGAGAGATCTATTTATAGACTAATAACTAAGATAGAATTAACAAAATAAAAATAATACTAAGAGATTAGATTGATAGATTAAATTTTAATCTTAATCTAATCTAATTTACATTTAAATCTAAATATATATAACAAAATAGATATTTACACATAGATATACTTATTACAAAATCCAAAAATAAAAAATTTGATAAAAGTGAAATTTATTTAACTCCTACTATTAGTCTTGATTTTCAATAACAGAAAACATCCATTTCCGTTTCGCTAATAATTTCCCGCTGATTAATAGAGTGGGCCTGTTTGGGCCTTTCATTTCTTTGTAGAACAAGGCAGTGGTAGGCCGAAAGACCAAAATCTTGATCTGCGCGGAGCTCATTGCCTTCGTTCTCGGTTAAAACAATGAGTAGCATCTGAGTCTGTGAGAGCTTGGTTTAAATTTTCAAAATACAAATTTGATTTTGTGGGAAAATAAATGGCATCCATTGCTTCAATTCGAGAAATTACCCGTCGATTTCCGTCCGCTATCAAGAGGTTTGCTCCGTTTTTTCCTTTTCTTTTTAGTTTTCTCATCTTTGTTGCGGTTTAATTTCTTTTACCAATTATTACTATCAATTCGAGAGCCCAGAAACTATATGAATTTGAAGGAAAAAGAACATTTTGATTCTCAAGTTTTTGTCAGTTTTTCATTTCTGATGATTTTCTGAGAGCTCGTATCTGAAAGCTCCTAGTTGGACTATACTTCGGTGCTAATATTTACATGAAAATTTTCTTTTCTTTGCTGCTATTAACAGACAAAAGAGAAGAATTTTGCAAATCTAAGTAAAGTTATGTCCTTTATTGACATTGACAAGAGACGTAGCTCCTGGGGTTTATGGATGGACTATGATAAAACTCCTGTTTTCAGGAGTCTTTTGGCTTTTGCTTCTAAAGATGTCTGCGAAAAAGAAATACCATGTTTATAATACGACATTTCCTTGAAATAGAAATTTGGAACTGTATCTGTCATATTGAAGGACGTTGATGACAGATGTTCTTTTTTTTTTTTTAATTGCAGGGATTGTTTACTCAGGTTATGTTGTTTTGTTCGAAATGAGTCCTTTCTGTCTAGACAATGCCTTAATTGCATCACATTTGCAAACCAGAGAAGCTACAAGGCTGTGAGGCTGTCATTACCTGCTCCACATGTAGCCTCTCCTTTTGATTTTTCATTGCTATCAGAGCGAAACATATTTTGGCATCAGAACATTCTTTGCAAATGGCTATGTGCAAGAAATATGAGTAATGCATCAGTTGAGCTGAAAACAGATGAGGATGTTATCAGGTTTTCTTTTAGTAAGTCACTAGGTAGAGTTGGTTCTACATATGGCAAGGGGACGGCCAAAAGACACAAAATGTCTAAAAAGGCCAAACTCAATGAACTTCGTTTCTATCGTCTGAAGGCCAAAAAGAAGATGAACTCACCAAATCCAGAAGTTAGGATTAGATATAAACTTGAAAAGGTTAGATAGCTTCTTGTTTTAACTATAGTATATCTTTTGATTAAGAATTCTGTATCCTTTTGTTGGATCTGAGCTTTTCTGGTAACCTCACTAGTAAAGGAGAATGTTGTGATTGTGATATATAGCATGTGGAGGCCATTTTGGCATTTCTTCTTTTTCCTCTCTCTCTCTCTCTCTCTCTCTTGCTCTCTTTCTTCATGTTCATCTGAATTATTTAATAATCTGAACCTTTTTCCAAAAATTATTAGTTTGACTATTATCTTTATAAGCACTTCTCCTCAGGCCAAAAGAAAGGAAGCTTGGTTGGTTGAAAAGTTGATAAAATATGAGGTTCCCAGGGCCCCAGCCGAAGCATATGATCCTGAAATTTTAACTGAGGAAGAGAGACACTACCTAAAGCGTACTGGTGAGAAGAAAAAGAATTATGTTCAAGTTGGAAGACGAGGAGTATTTGGCGGTGTTGTTCTCAATATGCATCTCCATTGGAAAAATCATGAAACTGTAAAGGTCACTTGCAAGCCTTGCAAGCCAGGGCAGGTTCATGAATATGCTGAAGAACTTGCTCGACTTAGCAAAGGCATTGTGATTGACATAAAACCTAACAATGCTATAATATTCTATCGAGGAAAGAATTATGTGCAGCCAAAAATTATGTCTCCACCAGATACCCTATCTAAAAACAAAGTAATTTTTTTGCCTTTCTTTGATAATCTGTTTGTTACTTGTATATTAGAAATTTCTGAAATCTCCCTCCTTGAGAATTAAGTAGTGGTATTCTTTGTGTTTCACTTGTTTTAGTTCATCTGTGCTTGCATCAGCTCATGTAGCTACTAATGCATTGGGTCCTTTTTTTATCTGCATGTACTAAACAAGGGCTAGTTGGGCTCATTATGTGTTTGTAGAAACTTGATGCTTTAATGTTTATGACTGGAATTTAGGGCTGGTCTAGCAGCTTGGGACTTGTAATAGTTGGGGGTTTGTTTGTGCTACCATGGAAAGCACTTTATAGTTCTGCGCTCATTGTAATATATCTAAAGGTTTCACTCTTTATGAAGTTGTTTTCTGTTAAAAAGAATGCTGTAGCTTCTTCGTAGATGATTCTTTAGAGGGAGTTCAATTGTTCATCCCTCTTTTATTTCAATACATGATGTCAATATAATATTTCTTTTCCTATTCAAATATTGCAGGCTTTGGAAAAATACAAATACGAACAATCCCTTGATCATACAAGTAATTTCATTGAGAAGTTGGAGAAGGAGCTGGAAGAGTATCTCGAGCATAAAGCTCGATATAAGAAGGGAAAAGAGAGTGCACCACAGGATTTCCTGGTAATATGACAGCATGAATTACAAATAATTGCCAAATTTCAGTTTCCTGAAAGTGTGATTATGAGTAGGTATAGTTGCTAAGTATTGTATGTTGCTGCAGTTATATATTGAAAATCCCTATTGAAAGATACCTGATCTGAATATATGTGCATGGCATCTATCTGGTTGTGTTGTATGGGGACAAGTGATACCTTCTTTTTTCTGTGTTATTGTTATTGGTGAAACTTGGTAACAATCAGGGATAAAGATCTTAGAATATTGCAAATGATGACCTCAAAAAATTGTTTCAGTTTCTTTAAAAAGAACAAGAAAAACAGTAAATGGTTGCAAAACATACCTGCAATTTAAATGGATGTTGCATATCCTTGTCAAATACACAAGTTTGGAGGTTTTCAAGATTTAAATTAGAAGTTTCTCAAATATATATAAATTAGAAATGCACTGCCGGGATCATGATCTTTGAAGACTTCATCATAAAATTGATCAGTAACTTAGTTCTTTCTGTGTTGAAGCTAAGAACATACTGGCTGAACCTGCCTTGAAGCGTATGCAATGACGTGGTCAGCAAAAATGCACTGTTTGGGAGACAATGGTTTTGCATTGTCATTAAGTATCTTTTAGTTCTCATTCTCAGGAGACATGTTGCATGCCAATTCAAAGAGACTTGTTTAGTTTACTCATTTATTAGTGACCAATGCCATGTGCTATTTACATGGAGCCACTATTTATATTGACTAAAGAACCATGAAATTCTACACCTACAGTTACTGCCAAAGGCTTATTGGTTTCTCTTTGCTTTGACTGCAAATGTGAGGAAAATGGTTGAGCTTATGGATTCTATTCTTCTAGATTATGACTCCTGGTGGTGTTGTCTCATTGGCCTTTGGTATCAGCCGGGGCTGAAATCTGTCAAGATATTCTCTTCTTCTGGTTGGTTGTTTTTCTTTAACTTGTCTGGTGTAGATTATAGCTCCCGTAAATTGTTTCGAATGTAATTGATATATTAATGATGTATAAAGGTTAATGATTACAAGAACCATGAATCTGTTTATTCAGCTCAATGCCTTTTGTTCTTTGATCAAGGCTTGTCTATTTTGATGCAGGATGATAATGGATGCAACCCAACTTTGAGTTAAATAGTCATCTTCTTGGCTGGATGATACTGAGTGGCTGAAAGGATGATTGTGGTTTATTTGGGTCCATGAGATTAGACACATTACACAAGCGCTAAGCATTTGATCAACTACATCAAATGCATGTGAGCGTGCAGGCGTGAAATACGCTAATCCTGGCTACAGGTGGCTTTCATTGCCATTGGAATTATATCTGATGATAGTTGCTGGACACACCACTTGATTTGGGAACCTCCCAATTGCATCAGTGCACTGCTTTTAGATGGTCTAACAACTGAGAACCAGCCATGGGTAAGGAAAAGCCCCTTATATCTGACATCTAAGAACCTCTTCCATCTTGTTTACGCATTGTACAAATTGAAATAAACAATTTTGTATATGGATTATTGAAATCATCTTCTCAGTCGCTGCTGTAAGAGTGCTTTTTTGTGAAGCTTTTCCCAGTGTAGTTATAAATAAGGTGGCTGAAAGAGCAGGATGCACTAAGGATGATTATAAATTTTTTTTTTTCTGAATAATCTTTTACGCTGTTGTTCCATCATAGAAAGCTTTCACCCATGGTGCTGTGCAATTAAGTGTAAAGCTTTGTTAACCTTTTGACATTTTATATTTTCAATTTAATGAAGTTGTAGCTTCACCATGATTTCGACCCAAGTTGGTGCTGAATTTTTTCTTACCTAATTGCTCTTTTACTTGTAGTGCTTTGTGTCATGCGCTCTGCATCGACCAGATTTTCTTGATTTCTCTATGAATTCATTGAATCAACCCCAGTAGTAACTCCTCAATTGCAGGGGATTAAAGAGAAATCCTTTCCATCCATTTTTCTCTAAATTTAAATATTATCAAATAGACAAGAGAAAAATCCATTACCAGTCAAGTCATTTCAGGATGTATGGAATCAATGAATGAGCCGCAATGTGTGATGAGCACCAAGCAAGAAGCCTTCTTTCACCCTAAAAAGACTGATAAAACAGCATGTAACATTTGATATCGTTGAGAGTTGTTCACAACAAAAAGATACTCTTTGACTTTTGCTTCCATTAATCATAACAAAGTGCAAGTCAGCGGTAAAGGAAGTAAGCTGGCACGAGAAAGTGAAGGGTAGCAAAAGGAGTATGGTTGATATTGGAATTGAGTATATGTTCCTTCCTGTTGTTCCTCCACTTTGGACGTGGTTATTGCTTTCTCCCCCGCTTTCTTTCTCTGTAAGCCAAAAGCGGAACCAAACTTAATTATTCCTCGCAAACAAATTAGCCCTATAAAAATGGTCTCATGGCGTCTTCTTCTCTTGCATACTCGGAAGCCTCTCTTGAGATGGGCAGTAGTTCCACTCAAACCTCCAGACAGTATGAGCAAGATTGCCACATCCTTCACTGTTACTTCTCTGGTATTCGACCTTTTTTTGGTTTTTTTTGCTTTTCCTCTGGCTGTTTGTTGTAAGGACACACCGGCTTTAGTTGTCACGGGAACAAAAATAATTGTGTAGAGAACCCCATTGCATCTGCAACAAACACACAAATTATGTTACTATAATCTTACAATTCTTGACTCTTATCATGTTGTTCTCAATATAAATTATTTAACAGGCAATGGAGCAATCAGCAACCAAAAACTTGTTCAAATTTTTGTCAATAGAGACTCAAATACGCTCAAGCTTCTCCGCCAGACTTACAGTGTTCGATATGGCCGAGATCTTCTTCAGTTCATGTCAAATGCTCAGAGGAATAACTCCCTTGCTGTAAGTATAACTCCCAAGTTACTCCAAAAGTTGCATGCGTTTGGATGATTTGGCTGTGCTGATAGAGGCATGCCATTGGTGTAGAGGATAGCTTATCTCCGCATGGTTGAACCACATGAACGCGATGCTCAGATGATAAGGCATTCGTTGTTCGGAGGGAGTCTAAACCTCAATATCATCATTGAGGTGGCTTGCACCAGACCATCTTCAGAGCTGCTACAAATCAAGCATGCCTACCAAAGTCGATATAATTCTGACCTTGAAAAGGATTTAACAATGAGAGTCAATGGTGGATTCAAAGAGGTAACTTTTAGGTGCTAGCTATCTCAAAATTGACTCATTTTTGTTTGTATCATTGTGAATTTGTTATGGCCTCTAGAAGACTAGAACTATTGTTTTTTCCTTCTGCTTTTTCTCTGTGCTTAGATTCTGCTGGCTGTTCTGAAGTCGTGTCGCAATTATGGATGTAAAGCAGACATGAGCCTGGCCATGTGTGATGCCAAGACTCTGTATGAAGCTATGGAAAGTGGGAAAAGCATAGATCAGAAGACAATAACTTCAGTTCTGAGTCAAAGGAACATTGGGCAAGTAAGAGCCATACTAAGCTCCTACAAGCAGCTGTATGGCCATGAATTCGGCAAGTCGATTAAGAGAAGCAAATGTGGGCAATTTGGGAAGGAACTTCGGGTCGTAATACGGTGTATCCAACATCCCGAGAAGTTTTTTGCAAAACAACTGAGGATGAAAAATGCGGATGGTCGAGAGATTCTGATTCGAACAGTAGTTACCAGGTCGGGGATAGATATCAAAGGGATAAACAGAGCTTTTGTAGCTAAAACAGGCAGCTCTCTGGAAAACCTTGTTATGCGGGAATTTAACAACAGTAAGGACAAGACAAACGACATTGTAGTCGGTATCTTGGTCGGGCTTATCAAAGGTTGAATATGAAGCAGGAATCATGGCAGATTTGGTTCATAAATAATTGACTTGTTTATACAAATAAAGATGGCATCATGGTTTCTAATTTAAATTCCTTGTAATTATGCATTGGATTTGTAGTTGTTAAGGGAAGCTTCTTGCGCCATGCATAAACCAAGATTCATGTCTGCACGTCCTTGGTGAGTACATGTATAAACAAGATTCGAAAGGGTATATGCCCTTATGATCTGTATTCACTTTTTTCCTTACCTTATCTATTCTTTTTCTCTACTTTTGAAATAGAGTTCTTGTAATCATAAGCAGCTTGATCACTTCCTCACTTATCTGAGCTGGCAACGTTAGGCTCTCATTTAGTAAGGTACAGACAAATCTAGAAGAGATCATTACTAGGAAAAAGCCTTTTGCAAAAACAGGCTAAGCTTTGGATGAGGTGACAACGCAGACAGGTAGTTTTTATGAACCTTTCAAGTGGCTAAATACCGGCGATTGGACTACCTTAGAATATTACCAGGAAAACGATTTAGCTTTAATTACTAAGTAAACATGTAACGACTGGCTCAGTCTCGATGGGACAATGAAGCGAACCCAACAGATGGGAGCAACTAGCAAGCAATGAGAAGACACGGGGAAACTTCGTTTTTTAAGTGGTTGACTTATATCACGAAGAATAATGTTCCACATCATAAAACCCTTGGAACAATAGACAGTTCAGTCCCACAATTCTCAACTGCATAAATGTTGTAACTCGTCGAACTTAACTAAGACCAAAGCACCTTCACCAAGTTTATTCACGGGAACAATTGAAAATTACTCATTACCTATCTAGGTATTAGAATAACAACCAATAGTCCTCACAATATCAGAAGATTACGGGCAGTTTCTCATTCATTGACAGTCCCATCCTCTGGTTGAGTGCTCCCTCCATCTACATAATGGCATGATCAATTGAAATGATTATGTAGCAGCAAAAAAACAGGAGAATGTTGATGCAAAAAGAACATTTATCTCTAGGAGTTTGCTATGTCAATAACTAGGCATACCTTCACCATCCGCTGGGGCATAAGGAGACTTCCTATATCGTGTTTGTTGCTGTGTGGGCTAAAACACAGAGCAAAAATAATAAAATCATAAGCATCTTAAGAGAACTAAATAAATGTGTGAAAATAACTAATTCAGAGGAAACAAAAGAAGGATGTATGAACTATATGATTCATCACTATGATCCTAGAATCTAGACCATGTCAATATGAAGCTAATTCTTAAAGAAAATCAAAGACGCATCAAATCAGAAAATATTCAGCAGCCTTTACAAACACACATCGGAAAAATATTTTACAGGAAGAAAGCTGAACTGAGATGAATTTGTCATCCTCAAAACCCCTTTTTTCTCTCTTCCCCAAAAGTAAAGGGTCCAAAATTACAAACATGAACTGCAAAAAAGTTTCACTACAATGTCATTCTCGATACATCTTATATCAGAAGCCATAAGTTTTGCCCTTCAGAAAAACCTTCAGACAGATACTCAGCATAAAATACATGTCAAATTACTTATGTAGATGAAACAAGCTATAGAATTGTGTCAATATAGCACCAAAATAAACAATCCAAGGTAGTTGATGTATGTTAAAATTTAGGTCCTGTTAATGCAAATGCTAGATTATAAGACGTTTTTACATCATCTTCCCTTTCCCAACATAAATATAAAGCAAGTGAATTATAGAACCCAACGGAACACAATTGTTTGTCAACCTTTTATCGTTTGACAAAAATAAGCCACTTTGCTCCAGTAGTTAATGGCCTTAGTGGATCTACAATTGCAATACCTTTTGCTCCTCCAGACATGTAAAAGTTCTAGTAAAGCCAGTTCCCTATACTTTGATCCAATTGAGAGGCCTATGTGTGACCAAATTAAAGAGTCTGAATAAAGTAGATCATGTTGATTTAAACTTTTGACCGATTAGAGAATCCGACAAAAGTGGACTAGATTGATTTAAGTTTTCCTTTATAAAGTCTCATCCTGCAGCATTAGCAAAGGACAAGCTAGTCTATTGCTCTCACCCATCAGAGGAATTTACTACAATTCTTAAAATACATATTCAAGGTACAAAATTCTCAACATATGTTATCCACCAAATCTCGACCAAAATACGTTGTTCAAGGCAGTCAAATCTCATTACAAAAGAAGGGAATACTAAGGTAAACATGTTTACAAGAGTTAAATTAATACCTGCAGTTTGGGCCGGAGGGCTTCAAGTGGTCCTTTGGGCTTCTCAACACCTTGCTGTTAGTATCCAAGAACATAAAAAAATCGGAAACTTCAGCTTACTCTGGATTCATTAGCCTTGCCAAGCTAAAATAACACAAAAATAAAAACATAAAGATTAGTTGGGCAGGAGGGAATCTTTGAAGTACCTTTCCAAGTGCCCAATCAGCAGAATCAAAGTAGGCACGTTCATGGTCCTAGAAATCCAAATGAAAAACTTAGATAAGAATCATGCACAAAGCACGAAACCAAAAACATTACAATTTTCCCACAGAAATTACCTTCGAAATGAGTGGTGGTTTCTTGGGCATGATCCCTCCATATTTTTTCTTTATAACTGCCTCCTAAATAGACAAAAAAGACAGATCACTTCAACTGTAAGAGCTCCAGAGAAACAATATATATCCAGTACATTGCTAAGATCTTTAATCAATCAGTATCCCACAGTGAAGCAAGATAAGAACACGACCTCCTCTTGAGATGATGGCATGGATTTTCCAGACTCCTGTGTGACATTTACATCTACTTGTTCTTGCTCCTTGACATGCTCCATGCCTGACATTAGTTCCTTGCCCAACTAATAGCAGCTGCAGTAGCAAACAAGTGATTTGCATAAAAACTTCAGCAATGCGTACACTTTGACAGAGGATTTGGACCATAAAAGAAACTTCACCTGTTCCCATTTATATAGGGTTGGCAACGTAGAATAAGAATATAAATCTTAGTAAAACTGGGGGAAAATATCAGCCAAAAGGCTAAGGCACAAGCATGGGCAGCTTAAGTTAATGCATACTCTACTCAATATCAATTATTAGAATAACCATTTAAGCATTGGGCAACCGGCAACTCTTAGTTAACAAGCACTCAATGACAATTAAAGGAGATCACTTCACATTCACATTCAAAAAATGAGACAACGGAATCAAATTCAAAGAAAAAATTGTTGAGAAAAAACTGTATTCATTCAAAGAATTACTAACTTTCCAGGCTTGAAAAATACAAGTATCTCTAAGTATTACTTCTTGATGCATATACGTTATAAATCAAAAGCACTTATATAATTGAAATTATAATGAAAATCCCAAATGCCATATATTTACAATTTATAATTCACGCCAGAAATGAACAGCAGAAAATCATTACATTAAAATCCACATATGCTAGTAATAAAAAAAAAACACTAACAATTAAATTTAATTAATTTGACACAAACGAAATGAGATCCGTGCTTAAGCTAGCAAAATGAATTAAAAACCTAGTCAGATCGACACCTAATTGCCAATCAAACCAAAATTTATTTTCTAACTAATCAAAAAAGCCTACTGAAAAAACCAAAACCCTAGGTGCTAGTAGATTTAACAAAATCATAAGCAAATAAATGAGAATAAATTTTTGTAAAATTTAAAGATCAGGCAAAATTGGGAGATGACAAAGATAGGGTACCTGAATGATAACCACTCTGCGGAGATCGGAAATTCAAAGAAAAAGGTTTTCCCCAAGCCGTTTGATAAATATAAATATAAAAATATTTTTTGTGTAGTTGAAATTTTCGGTGGAGTTCTTTTGTTTTAAGGGAATTATGATAAGGGCATTGACTTTTTAGATTCTTCTATTTTTGGCACGACTGTTTGTTTCGAATTACTCACCGAACTGCACAATTGATCGTTTCGGGTTGTCTTTTGGGATTCAGATCAGGGGTGGCTAATTAAAGGGTAAATTCTACTCAAGTCCTTATATTTTGTACATAATTTAGATTGAATCCAATAGTTTAGAAATTGGGCAACTTGTCTCAAAAAATCAAATTAGTGCATCTAATAACTCTTGTCGTTAAAGCAATGTCATGATAATTTTTAAAGTAATCATATGTGTATCACATGATACTATAATAATCTTCATTTATTTAATTAAAAAAAAGGAAACTGTCGAACTTACAGTTAAAAGAGGAAATTTGCCCATCAAATCCTCAAGAAAGTTGAATTGATCTGCAACCTCTTCCCAAAATTGCTTAGGTCTTCTTGCTTGTGTTCTATTTAGCTAAAAATGAAGAAAATAAAAGGTGGAAATATGAGATTTTGATTAAGTGGAATTTAAGATATCAAAAGTTTATTCATCAAAAAAAAAAATCGAAATACAAGTGAATACTGGGAAAAAACAAGGACAATGTTGTGAACTTATTGAAAACAAAAGTAAGTTAGTTGTGAGTAGTTTAGTAATTGCCTAATTTATGTTAAGGGCATTTGTGTTTTTGGAATGATTATTTAGTTCTCAAATTAATGAATTCAATTTGAATTATGTTCAAAACTCAAGGACTTGAGTGAAATTTACCCTTAATTAAGGACTATGTGAAATTTTTTAAGTTAAGATACCTCTATCTTCTTAAATTTTAATCAAAATTTTAAATGTTTATTTTTAAAATAGACAATCGACTCTAAAAAAAAATCTTTCACTGGACACATTAACCAACCATTAGGGTTTTTATTAATTTGATGACATTATCATATATTAAAATTATAATTTTATTTTTTATTATTTTTAAAAATTATTATTATATAATTTTTATTAATTTAAAAAAATTAAAAAAACAATAAATCTGTGCTCCCAAAAAAGGGAGCATAGGGAGAAAGGAGCACCGAGATCTAGCGCTCCCCTCCCGAACGTTGCTCCCTTATCTCGGGGAGCATTGATTGGTGCTCTTTATATATATATTTTTAAAAAATATAATAATAATTTTTTAAAATTAATAAAAAAATGATATTTTAATTTGTTTTATAATCTCTATTAATGGTGTTTGCATTCTCGAGATGGAATGTCTATTTCAAAAATTAATGAACTTATTTGAAATTTTTATTAAAACTTAGAGTGAGAATATTTTATCTAAATTTTTAGTATATTTGTATGGCAATTCAAATCGAAAATTACTCACCTTTATATTAAGAAAAAAACAAACATTTAAAATCTAATTAGTATTAAAACTTGCAAACTGCTCTTTGTTGTTTACACTGATTTGAGTTGTAATAAAACGTCACAGTTTTTATTCTAGATTTTATCTTAATGGAAGAAAATTTTTAATTACGATTATTATGGTCTAAAAATTTACTTAACCTTTTAGTTTTGCAATAAAAGGACCAGTCTTATTTCCTTTTACATGCAAATGCATCTGAATAGTAATTTCATTTTCATAAAAACTATAATTTAGTATGCATAGTATCTAGTAAATATTGATTACTAAAAATAGAGACTTTAAAGACTTAAATAAGAACAATTTGGAATAATAGAAATATTGTAATTTGTCAAATTCTATAGACATAATATCTAAAAAAAATTTAAACTATTTAATTTTTATTTTTTATTATATTTAATCTAATTTTTATATTTTTATTTTAAATCAAATAAATTTTTATAATTAACTATTACTAACAATTATTAGTTAAAACATCATTTATCATTTTATATCATATTATATTATGTGATATGTTGACATGTTATAATGAATAATAATATACAGATTGATATGATATAATAACATGATTACGTAGTATTTTCATCTTCCACGTAAACGTCATATGAACTAAAAAATAACAAATAATGTTATAACTAATGACAATTAACTAATTTAAGTCATAAAAATTTATTTTGTCAAAATAAAAATATACATATTTGATTAAGTTACAAAAAATAAAAATTTATTTTAAAATTTTTGAAATAAATTATAAATTTCTTTAAGCATCCACTCAAAAAATCCAATGATACTTTTAATTGTTATGAACTAATTTAAAAAGGAAAAAAAGTAAAAGCAAAAGGTGAGGTTTATAAATAATACCCATTATTATTTAATTTAATCGTGCTTGAAAAGCAGTAAATATTTTTGAAAATGTTGGCGAATTAACCAATCGGGTTAGACTGGATTTGTTACTCCCACTGGTAATTCATTCATCGCTGAGGTTCTTGTTTCTTGTCGCTAGGATTTGCCTCTTTCTTAGTGCACTTTATGCATAAATATTGAAAAAAGAATTGTCATATAAATCTTATATTATTGAAAAATTGTATATTTATAGAAAACCTTAAATTATATTTGTTACAGAGGTAAATGATGTCACAATTCAAGAGTTCAGACAAATATAGGCAGGCTACACAAGTCCATAGATAACAACTGTAGCCCAGACAAACCAAATAATACGTTTAGCCCGCGCATGTAATTTGATTTAAATTTTGAGATTTAATTATATATATTTAAATTTAAATTATGTTATATTAAGATTAAGATTTTAATTTAATTTGAATAATTTTTTCAAATTAAATCTCTTATCATTATTCTCATCTTATAACTTAATTTTATCTAACAAGAGGGATTATCACCCTATAAATACTAATGCTTTCCAAAGAAAACCAAATCATTCTATTTCTCAAAAACTTTCTCTTTCATTATTTTGAGGGTTTTAAAACTTACCTCAGCTTTATCTTAAGCTTGATATAATTTTAATTAAACATTATAATATAATTAACTAATAATATTATATTATAATTTTCATTAAATAATTTAATAATTATTTGTTAAAATTAATGTGAAATACAAAAAAAAAAGAGAAAAACATATTAACTTACTTTGATATTAGTTTTAATTAAATACTCTCATTAAAACACAAAAGCAAGCTTTGAATGTGAAAAAAAAAGAGACATAGTGATAATAAAATTTATTTAGTGTTATAAATATATGTAAATATCCATTATATTTCATCATATCTAATTTATCTTTTTAAATTTAATTTACCTCATCATATCCAATGCATATATTTATGTGAGTACACTATTATCTTCTGTATCTATTTAGTATATGTACATTCTTATCTACTAAGTTCATCATCTTTATTTATGTAAATTCATTCTCCTTCCATCTATGTAAGTCTATAAATAAAGGTATTATAGTTAATGATATACACACTTAAAAAGAAATAAAAATAAAAAATCTTTTTATCTTTTTACTACTTCTCTTTAATTTTTTTAAAATTTTATTTTATAACACGCTATCAACATGCAATTCTAATTTTTAAGTTTTGATATCGCTCAGTTTTCATCATCATCTCAAAGTTAAAAGGCTATATTCTTCTAGGTAATTTTTCTTTCAAATTCAAGTGTCATTTTATTACTTTACTCATATTTTCAATCTATGATTAGTCAATTCCTTATTTTAAATTTTATTATCAATTGATTTTTATCTGTACTTATCGATAACAATATTTTATTTGTTATCTATTAATAGTTTTCACCATATCAAAATCTTACAGAAACTTGAATTTGTGGCTATCAATATTACTAGAAAAAATTATTTATCTTGAATTCTAGATACTGAAATTCATTTAAATGCTATGAGCCTTGGAAACACAATAAAAATGGTAAATGAAGCATCCAATCAGGATAAGGCAAAAGTAATAATTTTCCATGAAGACTTAAAAATTAAGTATTTTACAGTAAAAGATTCTATTTATCTTTGGGAAAGCCTAAAAGATAGATATAATTACCAGAAAACAGTAGTTCTTCCAAAAACTTGTTATAGTTTGATGCATTTACAATTGCAAGGATTTATATCCGCAAGTGAGTATATCTTAGAAATATTTAGAATTAGTTCACAATTAAAATTATGTGGAGAAAATGTTACTAATGAGGATATGTTAAAAAATATATTTTTTACTTTTTACACCTCAAACGTACTCCTACAATAACAATACCATGAGAGAGGCTTTAAAAAATATTTTGAACTAATTTCATGTCTTTTCATGGCTGAGCAAAATAACAAGTCACCTATGGAAAAATCATGAATCTCGTCTAACTGGTTTTACCTCATTTCTTAAGGTGAATGTAACATCACTTTATAATTATGGCCATGGCCAAGGTCATGGATGTGGACATGGAAGAAATTGTCATAATTTTTACAACCGTAGGTGTCCTAATAATCACTATTCTAATAACAAGAATACATTTAACCACTAAAAGTGAGTGAATAGTGGAAGAGATACAAGAAAATGATAAAAATAGATAGAATAAATACAGAAAATATCTGTTATTGATATGACATGAAAGGTCATTAGTCATGTACTTATCATACGTCAGAATATCTTATTGAACTTTATCAAGCATCATTAAAAAATAAAAAAAAATATCGAACAAATTTTGTTGAAAAAGATGTTAACTATGGCTAAGTTAATGTGACATATTTAGATGTTGCTGATTTTTTTGTCTACTTTAAAGGATGAATTGATCATCTGATTGATGATTCTATGATTGTTGATGGTAATGAAACTGTCCAAGAATGAAGTTTATTAATCAATTTGTTAATGTGTTTTAATATTACTTTATTAGGAAAATATATTTCTTTATGTTCTCGTTACATGTAAATGATATATTAATGTATTAAATTTTATATATAATGTTATTTTTTGTTAATTTGTAAATTTCTTATTATATATCTTGTTTTATTGAAGAAATATGGATATTCCTTTTGTTAATGTCAATACAATATCTAGTAGTATAAGAATAATTGAAGGCTCCAGAAGAGCTAATATTTCATTCACTAGAGGAACAAGAGTATAATCAAGGAAGCATTATTTTTTACTAAGTTTCAAAGAAATTTGTTAAGTTTTAAAGATATTCGTCTGAATGAAAATCTTATTGAAACAACAAATGAAAGAGATATTGAATATCTCCCCATTACATCTATCATCTCGGGTAAGAAGTGAATATTGAAAAAATTACTCGCTCTGTTTTTAGGATTGTACTACACAAATATTAGAATGATTGAAACTCATGCTATCGTAAACTAAAAGTTTACTAATAATTTTAATGCTTAGCATGATAAGTTATACTATCCTGGATCAATAATAATGTGAAAAATTATTAAAACTTCATGTGATCTTCTATTGAAAAATTAGAAAATGAATTCTTATGTGCTACTTACTTTTAAGACAAATTAATTATAAGATCATCACTAGTTAAAAGTTGAGGCTGAATCTTTTACATTTTTAGAACGTATTCAGGGTGATATATGTGGATTCATACATCTATCATTTGGACCATTTAAATATTTTATGTTTTTAATTGATGTATTGACAATATGGTTATATGTGTGCTTATTATCAACTCACAATTTTGCGTTTACAAGATTACTTGCACAAATTATTATCCTGCGAGCATATTTTCCTAATTATGCAATCAAGACAATTTGTTTTGACAATATTAGTGAATTTACATATCAAGTCTTTAATGAATATTACATGTGAGTTGAAATAATAGTTGAACATTCCATTGCTTATGTTCATACACAAAATGGTCTAACAGAATCATTTATTAAATACCTCAAATTGATTGCAAGACAATTAGTTATGAAATATAAACTCCCCATTTTTGCTTGGGGACATACTTTTTTGCATGTACCAACACTTATAAGTATCAGGCCAACAAATTATTATAAATTCTCCTCTATACAATTAGTTTATAGTCAAGAACCAAATATTTTCTATATAAGAATATTTAGGCGTGCGTTATATGTTTGCTCCACCACAATGTGCAAAGATGGTTCCCCATGGATGCTAAGAATATATGTTAGATATGAATCTCTATGTATAATTAAATATCTAGAACCATCAACATGAGATTTATTCACTGTAAGTTTTGCCCATTATCATTTTAATGAAATAATTTTCCCAACATTAGGGGGAAAAATAAACAATTAGAAAATTTTTTTTGGAATAAATTATCATTATCTTGCTTTAATCCTCACATAAACTAATATAACTTGAAGTTCAAAAAATAGTTTATTTATAACATATAGCAAATCAATTGCTAGACACATTTACTAACTTAAAGACAATAATTAAATTTTATATACTAACTGAAAATGCTCCAATTAGAGTTGATATCCCTGAAAGACAACTTGTTATTTCTAATTAGTCTAAAGCATGCCATAAACATGGAAGATCAATCGATTCTAAAGATAAAAATCCTTAAAAACGAAAAGAAGTAAATATTCAAGATGGTAAAAAAAAAATCCAGAAGAAACCGCTGAAATAATTCAAGAAGAAATTTAGACACTTGAACTCAATAAAAATGAAGAGATTTTAATAAATTATGTCATGATAGGAAAAGATGAAACTGATATAAAATAAACCTCGACGATATTTTGCATATAATGTAGCGCTCAACACCAAGAATGAAAATGAAGATCTTGAACCAACATTTATTGAAAAATGTAAAAATAGAAATGATTAGCCAGTGTGAAAAAACGTAATCAAAGTATAATTAAATTTACTTGCTAAATGTGAAGTTTCTGGACTTATAGTCTATACACTAAACAATGTAAAACTAGTGAGATATAAATGGGTATTTGTGTGAAAATAAAATGAAAAAAATAAAATTGTGGGATACAAAACACAGCTTGACATACAAGGTTTTACTCAACGGCCTAGTATTGATTATGACGAGACATATTCTCTTGTGGAAAATATAATTACATTTAATATTTAATTAGTTTGATAATGCAAGAGAAACTTAAAATGCATCTAATGGATGTCATTACAACCTATTTATATGGCTCATTTAATAACGATATCTATATGAAAATCTCTAAAGAATTAAAATTGCTTGAAGCACACAATTTGAATTTTTAAAAAATTTATTCAATTAGATTAAATAAATTTTTGTATGAATTAAAACAATTCAGATGCATGTGGTATAATTGTCTTAGTGAATATTTGTTAAAAAAAAGGCTATAATAATGATCCTATATGCCCATATATTTTTATAAAAGGATTCGGATCTGAATTTGTCATAATCGCTGTTTATGTTGATTGCTTAAATATTATTGAAACTTTTGAAAAGTTACTAAAACTGTAAATTACTTAAAGCAAGAATTTGAAATGAAAAATCTTGGAAAGATAAAATTTTATTTAGGTCTTCAATGAGCACTTGACAAATGAGATTTTTGTCCATCAATCAAATTATATAGCAAAAGTGGTAAAACAATTTTGTATGGACAAAACACATCTATTGAATTCACCGAAGGTTGTAATATCATTTGATGTGAAAAAGGATCATTTTTGACTTCGAGATAATGATTAAAAACTTATTGGTCTTGAAGTACTATATCTTAGTGCAATGAAACACTAAAATATCTTGCTACCAATACATGACTTGATATATCTTTTACCGTAAATTTTTTAACAAGATATAATTTAGCTCCAATTCAAAGACATTGGCATAAAATTAAACATATACTTCAATATTTTCGAGAGACTATGGATATAAGTTTATATTACTCAAATATATTCAAATATGATTTAATTAGTTATGCAAATGCAGGATATTTATTTGATCCACATAAAATTTGATCTCAGACATGTTATTTATTCACATATGGAGAAACAACTATTTCACGACATTTTGTAAATCAAACTATAGTTGCTACTTCTTCTAATCATGTAGAAATTTTAGCAATTCATGAGGCAAAGCTCGATGTCAAATAAGTTTCTTATTCACATATAGAAGTACAACTATTCCATGACGTTCTGTAAAACAAACTATAGTTGTTACTTATCTAATCATGTAGAAATTTTAGTAATTCATGAGACAAGTCATGAATGTGTTTGGTTAAGATCCATCATTCAACATATTCGAGGGTCGTGGGATTTATCAATCAAAAGGAAAAATCCAATAACGTTATATGAGTACAATACTACTTGTGTATCTCTATTGAATGAAGGATACATTAAAGGTGATAGGACAAAATATATTTCATCAAATTTCTTCTTCACTCATGATCTCTAAGAAAATGGTGATATTAATGGTTAACAGATTTGTTTAAGTGATAATTTAGCAAATTTGTTCACCAAAGCCCTTTCTACTATAACATTTGAAAAGTGGGTATAAAAAATGGGATGCTTCTTTTTAAACATCTCAAATAATGTAGTCATCGGGGAAAGTTAGATACGCATTGTACTCTTTTTCCCTTTACCAAGGTTTTTTTCATTGGGTTTTTCTTAGTAAGGTTTTTAATGAGTCATTATTTCAAAGCATATCTTTAAAAAGGATTATGTACTCTCTTTTTTTTCCACTAAGATTTTTTTCCTATAAGGTTTTTTCTAATAAGATTTTAATGAGATATATTCTTAATATAATGAACATTTAAGGAGAAGTGTTATGAATATATGTGAATATCCATTACATTTCATCATATCTAATATATCTACTCAAATCCAATGTATCTTTTTATATTCAATGTACATATTTATACAACTATATCCCTATCTTTTGGATCCATTCAACATATGTACATTCCAATCTACTAAGTTCATTTTCTCTATTTGTGAAAATTCATTCCTCCTCCATCTATGTAAATCTATATAGTTGATGGTATATGCATTTGAAAATCTTCTTACCTTCTTATTACTTATCTATAGTATTTTTCTTTTAAAATTATATTTTACAACATTTAGAGTCTTGCCAAAGGAATTTTTTTTAACAATTCATCTAAAGAAGTGATATCACTCAATTTATGATATTAAATTTAAAAAGTAATTTTTATTTTATAAATTTTAAATTTAAAATCTCTAAGTTAAAATTACAAATTCATAAATTTTTTTTCTTAAAATTTTCATTATCACAATAAGGCCTAAAGTTTAGGTTAGAAACTTAAAAGGATAATCTTACAATACAATAAACCAAATTAATCTCATAGATCGAATTTCTGGATGTCCTATGGATAATTAAGGTTATTTTTAATATTTAATGTGAAGCTCAAAATTTAAATTTAACAATTGGAACAACTAATATTCTACTATAATTTGTACGGTAGGCATGACAAAGTAAAATTGAAAAAACAAAATTTCTCTAGGATTTTAATGCCTCGACTAGAGTCCATGTGATGCAGGTAGTACATGACCCACAGCCAGGCTTAGCACTTTTATTTTTATAAAAGAAGAAATATAATTAATTAAATTGAGCTTCTCGGTATTGGTTAAATTAAAATTCTTTCAAGGTGGGGCTGGATTATTCCAAATTATTTTTTGTCTTTTAATTAATATAGAGAATAAAATAAAATAAATCCACACAATCCGGAAATCTTTCACTAGAAGAGCATAGATTTACATTGTAGCTCTTAGAAATTACTAATATGAATTAGAGTAATTATTATAACAATAATAAAGTGGGAAGAAATGGGTCGGGGGGAAGAAGATGGAAGAGGGTCGGAAAAACAAAGGTACATCTTTCGGACCAAAAGGAAAGACCGGACACCTGTGACCTACAACATCGAGTTGTGACACAAAAGAAAGAAGGGGTAGTGCCCAGTAATAGGCAGGTTAGGCCCCCTATGGCTCTGGCCCTGGCGTCCTGCCTCTGCTTCTGCCTTTGTCTACGCCCTTTACGTGTCCAATCAGTCTCTCTTCAAAACTTCCATCTGTCTAATCTACTATCTATCCTAAAATAATAGAGAATAGTACCTTTCTTTTTGCAGTCATTATTTTTTCTTTCTTTTAGTATTACTACTGTTCTCCCTCTCTCTCTCTCTGTCTCTCTCTCCCCCCCCCTTTTCTCTCTCTGGGGTCAAAAGAGAAACAAAGAATTCATCATCCATGGTTGGGCTTGGCGATAACAATTCCAGTTGCAATAATAACAACAAAGCAAAAGACAAGAAGAGGAAGAAGAAGAAGAAGCGTGGGGGTAGCAAACGGAAGATGACCGCTGAGCAAACTCTGGCTTTCAAGTCGGTGACTGATTGGGTTTATTTGGATTGCCAGAATTCTTCTTCCACAGCGGCCTTATCTTCGTGGGTGGTGGATGATTTTGGGGTGCAGAAGAGTCTGGGAAGAGGCATGGAGAAAGTGGTGTTTGAATTGCATTCCCATTCTAAACATAGTGATGGGTTCTTGTCCCCTTCTAAGCTCGTTGAGAGGGCTCATGGCAATGGGGTGAGTCAAGATTCTTTCCCTATTTATATTAAAACGGTATCAGATATGGGTTTTGCTTTTTGTTTCTGAATATTCTCTGTTGTTGGAGTTTTTGACTAAATGCTTTATCCAAATTTTTTTGATTGAATAGCTGAAATATAAGTCGTACTTTTTGTGGATTTATTGCGTTTACTGTTATAAAGGTGTATTGTCTTTCTTGAACATTTGATGGTAATGTTTTTGCTTTTTGTATGTAAATTTCACTATGTATTCTGCTACATGTTTTGTTTTTTATTGGTTTAACTCATTCTTTGACTCCTATAGGCTCTGGATACCAAGGCTATGGCTATGTCTTCTTCTTCTACCATTGAGTGAACATTTAAAGAATTGTACTTCTTGTGTCTGTCTCTCATGTTCAATTTTCTAATTTATTTTTCCTAGTGCTGTTCCTTTTCCTTGCTTGCAAATTTAATGTTACTGTGTATTAGCTAGTACTTGTGAAATCTATGGTGGTCCATATCTATGCATTTTTGTGGTTACTAGTTGAAAAAAAGGGTAAAAGTAAATAAGTTTTGATGGGGAATTCCAGCAAGAAGTATCTATTCAAAATTTGTCACATCAGCATTTGAAAGGAAGGTGTTGTGGTTATGGATGTCGGAGCTTGGGTATAATTTAGCCAACAAAATCCGCCCGTGAACTAAATAGATTCTAGGTAGCACATAAATGGCCAAAGCTACTCAGCAGAGGACAGAAACTAGTGGTTTTTTTAACTGTTCACTCTATATGTTTCCGTTTTTCTTTATCCCTTCCCCTCTACCCTCCCTTTTTTTTGTAAACACAAACACTCACTGAGGAAACAGGAAAAAGGTTTCTGGATTGAAATATGACAGGTTTTTGAGAATTGTCTGATGGTGTTGTGAGCCATTTTTTGAATATTGAAATGTTTTCACATACTTCTCTTTTGTTTTAAGTGAGTTTCGTTTTGACTGACCTTCAACTGAGACTACGGGGCAGCTAAATTGAGCTTGAATTCCCAAATGCATGTAAAGTTTGAGGAATAACAAAATTCAAAATAGGAAATGAGTTTCAATTTAAGGAGCAGACTAGTATTGTAGGAGGCATTCATGGATCCTTTATGTGGAGATATCTATTAGAAATGTGTTCTTTACTGCCAATTTAATCTTCACGTTTTGTTTCTTTCAACTTTTTCATTGAATAAATTGGCAGCCCTTGCATATAGGTTCTTTAATACATTGTAAGTAATTGGAATTTAATTAGTACATTGTGTTTGGAGCAGGTGAAAGTTCTTGCTCTGACAGATCATGATACAATGTCTGGGATCCCTGAGGCCATAGAAACAGCTCGCAAATTTGGTATCAAGATAATCCCTGGTGTTGAGATCAGCACAATATTCTCACCGAGGTTTTTGTTCAATTAATACAACCAACATTAGTTAATTCAGTTTTTCTTTGGATATTTTTAATAGTTATTTGCATGAGCCAGGACTGTCTCCTGGTACTTTCAGACGATTTATCGTCCGGCTTCAGGGGCTAAATTTGTCAAAATCCTAGATTTTAGTGAGGTGTGGCCAAAGTTAGTCCTTTCTGAAAGAAGCAGACTGTCCAGTTGCTTTTTGTTCTCTGTACGTCTACCTCTTATGTTTCATTTCTTGATTCAAAAGCAGAAACTCTGAAATGGAGGAACCAGTGCACATCCTTGCATATTACAGCAGCTGTGGCCCAACAAGGTACGAGGCGCTGGAAACGTTCTTGGCTAACATAAGGGATGGACGTTATCTCCGCGCAAAGGACATGGTTTTGAAACTCAATAAACTCAAGCTACCTCTTAAGTGGGAGCATGTTACTAAGATTACAGGCAAGGGAGTGGCTCCTGGGAGACTGCATGTAGCTCGAGCTATGGTTGAAGCAGGTTATGTAGAGAATCTAAAACAAGCTTTCGCCAGATATTTATATGATGGTGGACCTGCGTATTCCACGTAATCATCTCTTCTTATTTGTATCTTTTCCCCCTTGATTATGCTCAATGCATATTTCTTAATTTTTTTAAGAAAGGATTTATGAGAATTTTTGTTTGGTCCTGGGTTAGGGGAAGCGAGCCTCTTGCAGAAGAAGCAGTGCAGTTTATATGTGAAACAGGGGGTTTAGCGGTGCTGGCTCATCCCTGGGCACTAAAGAATCCTATTCCCATCATAAGAAGGTTAAAAGATGCTGGACTTCATGGAATGGAGGTTTACAGAAGTGATGGAAGATTGGCAGGTGTTATATTTGCTGTGTTAATATCCTTGTCTCTCACACACATGCTTTTACACATCCACCTGGCAATCCATGCACTTAGAGAAAAACAATTCAATCATGCTCACAGAAATGCTCAATTATTTCCTTATGATTGCAAAATCTGATTCTACACTTGGATGTAGCATTTTCTTATTTTCTCTTGTTATGTTATATTTCATTTATTATTATTATTATTATTGTTTTATGTTGAGCTTGGCTTTTACACAAAGATGAATTATTTAAGACTAGTTGCTACACCTATCCACTATTCTCATGTTTCTGCCTATTTTCTTTGCCTGCCACTAAAGCTTTTTCTGTCATTTAATCAACAGCGTACAGTGACTTGGCAGATACTTATGACCTTTTGAAGCTTGGAGGAGCAGATTATCATGGGAGAGGTGGGCATGGTGAGTCTGAACTAGGAAGCGTGAACCTTCCAGTGTTGGTTTTGCATGACTTTCTTAAGGTAGCTCGACCTATCTGGTGTGGTGCCATTAAGGACATTTTAGAGACTTATGCAGAGGAACCTTCTGATTCAAATCTAGCCAGGATTGCAAGATTTGGGAGGATGGGCAGTTTGAGGGGACGTTCTCCCTTGAGTTGTGGCCAGGACTTTATTGATCGCTGTTTATCATCATGGTTGACTACAGAAGAAAGGCAGAATGCTGAGTTTGAGGCTATTAGATTGAAGCTTTCCCATATTTCAATCAATCTGGGTGGAGTACAAACTCCTATACAGAGTAAATGATAGTTGATTGAAAAAGATTACAGCATTTGCTTCTTGGAATGATGCTGAGAACACTGAGTAGCAGATTCTTATCCTTTTGAATAGTTTGGAAAAGACTGGGATTTAAAAGTAGTCATGTTCTGTGTTAGCTGCTGGGATCTTGATTCAACTGAGTCTTTTTAATTTTTTTTGGCCCTTTTTAATTTTCTTGCCAGCATGAAAAAATTTGTGTATCAATGTACTAGCTACTCGCTTTATTCTCCTATCTGTCCTTTCTGGAAGCTGATATAATTCTTGGTTTGTAAAAGTTAAAATGGAGTATTCCTTTTGCTACCTGGAATTCATCTAGATAAGCTTGGTGTTCAGAACATCCTCCAAGAGTCATCCGTCCTGTGTTATATTTGTGCATCGAAGATTTCCCATTGCCTAGCTCAATCAAAAGGAGAAGATAGCATAGGTCGTTCATTTCTGACGTTTATCGATCGCCCTGCCCTCAAACCACATTTTCCAGGGAGCAAAAGCATTTATCCAATTGGATCCAAGGTTGGCTAATTGATATGAAGGGGCTGCGGTCTGTTGATGGACCAGGGCTTTTTCTGCTTTTTGGTGTGTTCATCAACAAAGTAGTCCCACCAAATCCCAGTCACTACACATTCCCACGGTTTTAGAGGAGTTAAGACTTCTCTGCCAAGATTCTAAAAGCATTTTCTGTCAATCAGAATCAAAAGGGAAAATCAATTACGAAGTTCTTAGATTCTCCTAAAGTGTAGTTTTAAGTTTTAACCCTCCGGTAGAATGACTCGAACGTTCATCAAACTTTCAATAAAAAATCAACGCTCATTAAATTACAAGTGTTCATCCCATTTTTCTTTCTTTTCACAGTGAAAGTAGGAAGTAGAAATTCAGTGGCCGGAGATGGAGTTAGAAAGAAGTAAAAAAAATCTGACAACTGCAGAAATGATCGGAGGACCAATTTGTCACATAATCTTTGGCATGAAGCAGCGTGGATCCCTGTGAAAGCAATGATCCAAATACTGTTGTGCTGGAAGCCAAGGCAGCATCCTGGAACACTAGGCAGAAATGAAGAAAAATCATCTGAATTTGCCAATATCCATCTTCTTCTTCATCCTTCTTTGACCATGATATACGAATGAGTCAATTATCCCCGCAACTGTAAAGATACCTAAACAAGCAAGTACCACAATCTGTCACTTAAAACTAACCATGACCATCTGGTAAAGCTTGCCAATGCATTAGTAAATCAAAAAGGAAAATAAAAACTATCTCTAACTTTATTCAAGTCAAACCAGGAAGAAAATGACTAGAACTAGCTTCAGTCATAACTTATAGTATATTATTTGGCCACAGAAACACTTATAGTACAAGGTTTGGAGTAATCCATCACACAGGAGAAGATAGAGGGAGTTTGTAATGATAGTACCTCCAATTACTGCACATATGTTGGTGATAAAGTGCAAAAATGAAATATGTTCCTCTTTAAAAGTGACCTGCACAGGGCAAAATGAAAAGTAACGTTATACAGTTTCTTTCTTTTGGTTACATAGGGATTTGTTAATGTCTTGGCAATTCAACAATAGATTCGGCTTCTCCCCATTACTTTGCAGTACACCTTTATCATCATTCAAATGCATAGGCTCCACAATTTATGGCTTGATTCTACACATGTGAATGGTGACGATGGATGTATAGAAAAGTAATTGATGAGCCAAAACTTTCTACGATGGCCACCTTGAAGCATTAGCAGGCAAAGCATATGGGGCTTTCTGATGCATGCAAAGTATCATGTTTACTTCAAGTTTTCTGCTTTGGAATCAGGAGATAAGGGTCAAAGGCAGGTTGAGGAAAAGAAAGAAAAGAAGATTTGAGTTCCTAAGAGAATGTCCAAATTCAAAGACTGATCCCCTCAGAATAATCTATAGATACAATACATTTCTATTTTTTCACAAACAACAATTCAAGTATAACAAATTATTAGCAATGACAGAAATAAAAACAACTTGTAACAAACCAAACATCCAGCAGGGAGAGGAAATGCAAAGCAATATTGGGAACAAGAAAAGGGTTCTACTGAGAGCAGAAGTACCTATATTATCATGAAACTACACCCCAAAAAAAAAAAATCTCATTAGATTGGAAGGTGTACATAAAAGGAACCTACCTTTATTGGAGAAAAGTCATAGATGAAAAAAACTCCAGGATGAGAGTTAAGAGAAATGAACTCCAAATTCTTGAAATGCTGCGTCACAGAATACTGTGCAATAGGAATGCTGGCATGTATCAGAACATGATCCAATAAATATGATAAACAAAGTGATTTTTAATCTCAACGTGTTAACAGTCAAGCAGTACCTGATTAGAGTGAACAGTGCGGCCACTGATGTCAGTATAAATTGTGGGGACCACCTGCAAAATTAACCAAGATATCTGTTCACAAGTCCACACATAGGCACTCAAGCACAACTAAAAACAATGACTGTATGCTGTGCACTTGGAGAGAGAGTGAGAGGTCCACATAATCCGCTGAATTATTTGTTCTTTTTCATAGAAAAAAAAAGAGAGCAATTATAATATGTTATAGGTAGAGTGTGCAATTATTATGTGCATCAAAAGTAGTTCCCTCAATCCACCAGAATGGGCATGAAAATGAAAGCTAAAGTCACAAGATAACATTGATCTGTCACTTAGAAAAGCTAAAGAACAAGGAACATTGATAGATAGTTTACAATACCAACCTTGATGAAATACTGGTACATACCATTTGAGGTTTCATGTATCCACTGTGCCCTGAAACAGCAATATGGAACCACCATTAAAATTTTCAGTACTTGGATTCTTTTTCATTTTCAGTTTGAAAAGAAAGAAGATGATGCCAGAAAGACTATAGAAGAGTCTTTAAGAAGTGTGAGTAGCCATGATGAAAGAGGAAATACGAATTACCCATCAAGAGGATTTACCACACCAGGGAAGTATTCACCAAAAGCTAACCGATTAATTCTGTGACTTATCTGTATCGTACACCAAAAATACCAAACATCATTACCATTTGAAATTCATATAAAGCACATATCTATATTAACATAAAACATTTTCATCACAAAAGAGAACTTAAATACAAATATAAGCCTCACATTATAACTATCCTTCTGGAAAGCTAGCAAGTCACTGAGAAAAATATTTGTCTGATGAAAGCTTTTCCCTGGTGCAAAATGAAAATTTCCAGCAACCTTATTAACTTCAAGAGATCCATGAATGTTGCATCCTTCACCATCCTCATCTTTCACCCTTTGGATAAAGCCTTCTCTTTTACACTGGAAAACCAAAAAAAAAAAAATGAAAAAAGCACAGACATAATATAAAGCCAGAAAGTAGGATTTGTTTTCCCAAGCTAGGGAGCAAGGGATGAAAATTTTACAGAATATACAGATCCCATTAAATCTTAGCACATGCAGCATATAATTATCCAGCAGTGCCAAGAAAACACTTGGAAAAAGAACTTGCAAAGAAACCTGGTCAATCAAGTCCACATTAGTCATTGCCCACCCTTTTCGCCGATATGCCTCACGAACCTCTTCACACGAGTTACAACAGTCATCATCTGACTGCACCATACAGAGGGACCTCTCATTAGTGGCATACAAATACAATCAAATAATTAGCTAAGATGTTACATATAGGATATGTATTCCAATTAAGTTTGTATACCATCCTTGACATCATCAAATCATACTAATTTCAGCAGTCAATTCCAGAAAAAATTTCAAACTGGTTCAGTACTGTCTTTATCAATTTTGTAGAGCACTAATATGTCTTCAAGCATCATGCTTCCTTAAGGTATAGGCAATCAATCTATTACAGCACTTTTAATTGCAATTCAAATTTTCTTGGAAGATTTAGCCACTCTGTACCATCAACATTTTAAATTGCAATGCATGGATGGCAAGCTAACAATTGAGAACCAAGATCTGACAACCTCAGAATTAAATAATGTACTCCAGATCATTTGGACCGTCCACCACCAAGTTAGCCATTAATCATTACTTCCATCCTACACATGAGCAATTCCGACCTGAGAACTGTCTTTGCTCTTAGCCACTTGCATATCACTGCATAGCAGATTAACTCAGGAGGCATTTAAGCACTCAAAGGGCTAAAAAAAGGCGTATATCCAAATTACACTTTTCCTTACTATAGTTTGTTGTATTCACCCAGTTCTTAACAAAACACTAGCTTTTTCTCAGAAAGAGTCAAGGTTATACTTGATGTAGAATGTTGTAGTTCTCCAAGATTTTTAATTTGCATACAATACCAAAGAGTGATGCATAAGTTTTTGTAGCCGAGAAAAATTTAGAGCGGTAACTAGACACTATCACAATGAACTATACCAAGCCTGATAATCACATGCACATATTTCCTGGTTTTAAAGCAATAATTGTTACTTGAATGTTTCAGGAAAATTTTCCCAGCCATTTACTAGTTCATATCCTTATTATCACCTAATAGATATTATTCAACATGCCTCAAATATCAAATTAAAAACATAGTGACATAAGGGGTTCCAAATATCAAACATACCTGTTCTGCACCAAAACATGACCCACAATATGTCTCATTGTGTTCAAGCCTGCCACCATGCCTCTGCAGAGGTTTCTCAATCTAGGAAAAAAAGAAGTAAATTAAGCCAAAAAACACTAAATAGGGGTAACAGCATAAGCAAGTAAAAAGAAGCATGATGAAGACTATTTAATGAAGTCATGATACCATCCATCAAATGCCAATATGTCAAGGATTTCAGGTAAAAGGGGGCTGCGACATCTCAATAATCAGAGAATACTGCAATCAGACATCTCTACCAGGTTGATGCAAAAGTGTACCCATGACAAGTTCTAACTCCAGTTATTACCAATTAAACACTCAACTATGGTTATGGAGCCTTAACACAAAGCTATCTTCCCTAACTTGTTAAACAGATTAATCCACAGAATTAGTCTGGAAACCTTATCTTTATTTCTTGCAGTGTTTACTTTTACATTTCATCAAATTTACAAACTTTCAGGAAGCTTTAAGAAAACCAAAAGCTCTAAACACCATCTTCTCAACTGGAAACTATGAACCATTACTTTTAAAATTTCCACTCACCACCGAAAATGCTGTTGGTAGATCTTCTCTAAAACTGCCCTCTAGAAGAGATAAATTGGATTCTAAAACTTATTAAACAATATCCATTGATGATCCTGTAAACAGATCCTATCTTATCACAAGTAGAAACATAATACAACTAAAATAGAGGCAGCAGTGAACTTTTTTCCCCTTTTGCATCGCAACATATCTACTCAAGTTGAATATCACTGAGGATTAACAGATGCCTTTTCATGGGGGAATATAGGTGCTAATCAACACGAATCATACTTTCATGAGGAAAAAATATGAAATGAGCTGAAAATGCAATCAAAAGGAGACAGAAAAAGTAACAAATATCATATAGTATCATGAATGAAATGGTGGCCAATTATTGTACTTTCCTTAAGTAAGACTTAATCAACTCAGAAAGAGCTTGCATGGGCAATAGGAAGACTATAAATTTTAGATTTCTTTGAAATCTCCAACTTTCTTAAAAGCTATATAGCCTATAGGTGCAATATGTTTGGCAAGAACCAATTATGTTTGGCCTGCAGAAGAATTTCATATCATTTGCATCACATGGCTTAGCTATAATTTTATTAGGAAGCATGGCATCATTCTTTCACCTCCAACCTAAGATCTTTCTTATCCTCCTTAATGACTGATTAATAATTTAGGGATACTTTCTTAATCATTCTGGCCAATTTTTCCATACCCTTCTCACAATCATTCCCAAATGCATAAAAAATTAAATTGACCCTACCATCTTGACTTTCTTCTAAATACTCTATAAATTTCAATTGTTCTTATCCAGCATAATGCCGATAACGTAACATGTCCTTCTAAATTACATATGTCATTTCTGTTGAGTGCATGGTTTATATAGTCCTCATTAACAGCAGTTTACAAAAGCAAAAGTACCTTTCAAAAGCAGGATGTCCAAAAAATTCAAATGAACAAGAAGAGCTAGAGAATTATCTTTCAACTACCTTTGGTGCTCCAATACCATCCTGCCTGGATTCTATCACACCGCCATAAGCATTGATTCTTTTCTTAATTATATCATGTTTCTGCACATAAAATTGCAAGTTTACAAATGCAATCAGACACAGAGGTGAAAAGCGGATTGAAAGTAATAAAAAAAAATCAAAACAATAAGCAATGTTCATCCGAGCATCTGCTGCATTGCACATACTATGTCAAGATGTTGTTCTCCACTGATATCCATAGCATCAAGACTGAGTAGCGTACATGGAACAGCAGGAAAAGTGACATCAAACTGCATGTCCAAACAGAACTGGGGTGTCAACAAATAAAGCATGAATGATTACTAATAAGGTAAAGCAACATCAACGACAACAGCAACATCAACGACAACAACCATATAAGATTATATTTTTAACATAAAAGGCTCTAACACTTGCTGAAAGCTTGAGCTTGAATATCACACATCAGTACAATAACAAGCAGAAAGTTACTTTAAAAATATTTACCAAACATGATCACAGTGCAACCTTGAAATACCGCATAGCACTAATTTTTACAGGAGTGAATTTAGAACATGAGCCTTGGTAATTCCTTTAAAATTAAGTAGCAAGAGAGATGATTACATTTATGCGTAGGGCTTCTCCTCTTGAAGTATCGACCAATAGCTTTGTCTCAGTAACAGTATGCAGGTATAATCCTGTTAAAAAATCCCCAAAATAATAATAAGAACCATGATTCAAGAATTAAATATCACCCTGTTTCAACAAGTTAAATTATTCTAAAAGCGAAAAACATATAGTACAAATTTTATAATAGCCTATGTTGCTTAACTTCCAGTCAGCTGCTTACAACATTAACTACTTTCATCCAATTTAGGTTCTCCTGTAAGTAGAAGATGAAATATAAAAACCAAAACAACGTACTTACTAAGATATCTGTATCTACAGTATTGCAACAATTATGTCACTAAATTAGAAGGACGTGATCACCCAATACTCCGGTCAACCTCTACCTTAAAGATCTTACCTTTCAAGCGGATTATGTATTGCGTTCATAAAATTTAAAAACCCAATTTTCTAAAATTAAGATATATACAAAAATCCGCAGAAACAAACAGAAAAGGAGGTCGAGAGAAGACTTACTAAATTCGGAGAAGAAGAGGAAGACTATGGCAAGAGAGGAGACGAGGGTAATAATGCCACCGGAGAGTGTGCGGCTGTAGAAATCCTCATTGACTTTTGGGTACGCATCCAAATTCCGTAGCTTGCTAAAGACGTTCTCCATGGCCACCCCACCCCTTCACAGGCGAGAAACAAAAGAAAAAGGCAGCAACTTCTCAAACCCTCTATTGGGAAAAAAAACTTGCGTGAATTTTCTTTGTCTGTGTTTTTACGAAGAAAATGGACGCAGTCGGGAAAGGCAGATTTATTAAAGACGGCGCTTACGAGGAGAAAGGAGACAGAGAGAAGGAAAGCCGGAGAATGAGGGGAAGACCCCAGGTGAAAGGCAACTTCTTGGCCACCGTCAATTTACATAAATGGACATGATGATCCACGCATCAAGTGGGTCAAGGTCAGACTTGGTGTCTTAAAACGTCAAACTCTTCAACGCCAGATTCACATTTGTTTCTCGGTCTTTATTTTCTTCCGTGGATTATCCTTTTTTTCTCTTTGTGTGGAGAATAACATTTACAGTACTTTTAAATTAGTAATGGTAAATTACTGCTGATTCCAATAATAGGTACACTTTTTAATTATTCCATGGGGCAAGGAAAAATAGTTTTATTTACCAAAAATAAATACAGAAAGCGTCGCTGCAGCAATGAAATCCCATATCCTGTTGAAGAGAAACAAGAAAGAGGTTAAACGTGAAAGCGGGCAATGAGCTTGTCACTCCTGCAAGGCTATTCTTCTGCGGAAGAAGAAGAAGAAGCAGCAGCAGCAGCTGAACATGACCAAATTCATTACCGCGCCTCTTCCGACGACGATGACGACCATGTTAAAAACCATATCGCCGCTCCTAAACGATACGACTCCTCCGTTTTCGATTTCCCCGATCCCTCCCATAAATCCGTTCTTCCATCAGCATTCGACGCCTTCTCCCAAGTATAAATTTTTTGCCCTAAATTTCTCTCTTCTGTATTTTTGCCCCCTTTTTCAAATGGTCTGGTCAGAGAAAATAAAGCTTTCGAAGAAGAGTTTGAGATTTAAGAATGAAATTTAAAAACATTTATTCGTTTTCTTATACTATTCTTTTTTTCGTCTTCTTTTTCTCACCAACTGAAAGTAGGTGAAAAGGCTTTTTTTTTTTTTTTGCTCTTATATGTTACTGAAGTGAGGTGAAATTGATGATGGTGATTTAGGGTTGATCTGATTTGAAATGGTATTTGTTGTCTTGTTGGTTTCTGGAGATTTCAGGGCCACCAGAGTTTCTAAACCATGCCGTTGAGGAACAGGCTCCAGAAAGAGACTCGGATCATCAGCAAGGAAGGCGCGGTGGCCGCAGGGGTTTCAAAGATAAGAAGGATATGCCTGCTGGTATTCTTCTTTTGTGTTTTCCCTTTCAAGTTTCATTACAAATCTGTCTCTTTGTATTGCTTAGTTCTGATGGGCTTTGCAATTGCTGTGTTTATATGTGAAGTGAAAATATTGCACTATAATTGTTGAAGGTAATGAATAAAGGTTTCAATAAATGTATTTTAACTAAACATGGTGGAAAGGCAGTTTGCAAGAAGGTGGAACCTCAATGGTAAAAGAGCAAACTTTCCTTGCAGATCTTTTTCCTCTGGTGCCTGTGGCAGGCTCTGGATTATGCTTCAATCAAAAGGTTTGATGAAAGCTGACTTTACATTTTGGTAGTATCAGCGCGGAACAATGTTCATGGTTTGATTTGTTGGATTTTGGGATCTTATTTCTCTTCAGTAGCCTCTACTGTAGATATCGTTATTATTATTTGTAACTTTAAGTGAAGCTTTTTTTGAGAAATGTATAAACCATACTCTTCTCTTGACTATCGTGTCCAAGGTAGGTTGCCTCTGCCTGGTCATTTGTTTTCAATCCTTACATTAGCATTCTGTTGCCATGCCTTAAAAGTACTGTTAATTAGAGTTTTGTCAAACTGTCTCCATCCTAACTATTAGTTCCATTGTACCAGATTAACTTGGTTTCTTCATTGTTTAAAGGTGCTGTAGTCGAGGCCAAACCTCAACTTGTTGGAATTCATGAGCGAGTAAGAAGTGATATTGAGGGTAGCAAGCCTCCAACATCATCAGTTCCAAGCACCAGCCAGGATGGAGTGAAGCGGGTGGCATCTGCATCAAATCCCAATGCTGAAGATGCTGCAGAGCTTTTGAGGTACATCTTGATTGTTTTCAGCATGAATTCATGCACCAGTTCTTTTCCATTGTCCCTTTCTGATGCCCCATACCTTACATTCACCTGCATTTGCTGACATTACTTTGAAAATTAGAAAATTTACCATGCTGTAGGTTCATTTGGATGGTGATAATCAGTTTCTGAGTTTATTCTGTGATACACTGTGCAGAGTGGCCTTTTTAAAAGTATCTATGCATGCGCCATATAATGTTTGTTGGTTTTTCTTCTTAGCCAAAATATGTTGTGTTTATAGGATGTGCCTGCAATGTGGAATACCAAAGACTTACTCCAGTGCTAGAGGAATGGTCTGTCCAGTGTGTGGAGATCGTCCTCTTGCAGATACTGACAAAGATCCCAAGAAGAAGGGGTCTACTATCAAAGACAAAGAGAAGAGTAAGAGAATGAAGGGCCAGTCATCTCATGCAACTTGGAAAAGTGAAACAGAGATGCAGCTCAGGCAGCAGTTTGACTAGTTAGTATTCCCGTAGTGCTCCTTGGAGCTTGTTAGTGTTTTAGAGTTTACACAATTATGTGCCCAATATAGTTCATGCACCTATCAGTTGTTTAGTTAGGGAACCTTGAATTTTATTGATGAATTGCATAGTAGGTATGTTGAGCTTTTGTTCCAGAATGTGATGTATGTGCTCTGTTTTATTTATTTCTTCAGTTTAACTGAGATTGCAGGAACTTCATGCATGTTATTTCATTTCAAATAAGTACTTGGGTTGTCTCGGAAAGAGAAGGCTATATCTAGCAACCCCGCAACTAGTCAAAGATCAAAGAACAAAAGATTCACTTAAATTAAGCAATCTACCACTGGAAACTGCACCTTTGTTATGAAGTTACACAATATGAATCATGTGTTCTTTTATACATAAAATATTTATTCTAATATTATTTTATTTTTTTATCACACCATTATCGCTAAAAAAATTTATGAATCTGAAGTTTATACATTATGCAAGAATTTGAACAGTAACATCCATTAAGATTCATGAAAATATGAATGTTTTAAAAAATTAATATAAATAGGGTCAATGAATTTCAATAAACCTATTACAATATGAAACATTTTTATTATATATAATTTATAAGCAATCATTTTGAAAAGATATCATGTTTTTCTCTTTAAATTTTATTTCTCAAATCAAAACTATCATCAGCAACAAAATTAGATTGCTCAGACCAGTAAGTGCTATTGTGAACGCAAAAAAGAGCAAAGCAAAACAGAAAGCAAACCAGTTTTGGCATGGCAAGCTTAAGGGCCTATATCTGTTACTTGCTTTCCTACGCAGCCTTGCTCAGCCTCCATTAGCTGCCACACTCTGCCTAAAACCAATGCTGCTTTATTCATCTTTGGTGACTCACTATTTGATCCAGGAAACGATAACTGTATCAACACCACTGTTACATATCATCCAAAGAACAAGATTCAAATTCTCCATCTCTCATTTTTTAAAAAAAAAAATTTAATTGTCATCTAATTTCTACCATTATTCTTTACCTCCCTCTTTTTTGTTGGTTGCTTGCAATATATTGTTAAAATGGCTTACGAAATGTACAAGAAAGGAGAAAGGAAGTTTGGTTTTGTGAATTTGATTGCACTAGGAAGCAGAGGTTCTTTCCATTGATGAAGCAACCAAGCGAGCACAACTGCATAATAAAGCACTTCTCACTGCCTGCCTCCGGAATCTAAAAACCAATTGGGAAAATTCGAATATTGATATCACAACTTGTTCGAAAACGGATGGATTGCCTTCAAAATATATTAAAGCATCAAGCCATCTTCCTACCATTGTTATTGGCATGAAGTATCTACCATAGGATGTTGATATGGGCTGATTCGGTTCAACTTGACCCAAGCCCTTGTGGGTTGAGAAAATATGAATTGGACTGAGTCAATTTATTTTTTATATAGATCATCAAAATCTCAACCTAACCCACTCTTTGTTAGTCCATAAATTGGATTGGGTCAACTTATTTTTATTTTTTTTAAAAAAAAACTCATTGTTATAATTCTACTTGATAAATTTTTTATTAATAAAATTGTTCTATGATTTAATTCATAAATTGAATAATAAAAACATGTTAAAATAAACAAATTACAATAAATATGAAAAAATAAATAAATTATATAATAAAGTTTAAATCTTTAATACAAATTACTATCCCATAAACATAAGTATATAACCACATGATAAAAATTTTAATACTCTTTTATATCCTCTTCAATTTTCATTCTCATGCAAAACATTTAAATTTTGTTTAGACAACAATGATGTTTCAAGGTCAGAATCATTATTGATTTATCATCTAATATTCATTACCATAAAAGAAAAAGAGATAGTAAGTTTTAATCTAAATTAAAATTTTTAATTTGACAAGTAAAGATTAAAAATATTAAAATATATAAAATAAATAATACCATTGGTAATTAAATTATTAATTTTATATAATTAAATATATAAATATTAAATTAATTAAAATTATTTTTTTTAGCCCATAGGGTTAGCCCACCTCGACACACTGGTTTGGTGGGCTGACCCATTTAGATCCGATTTTAATATAAATTTAAAATTTTAAACCTAATCCACTCATATTTAATAAAAAATAACGAATTTAATAGGTCAAATCTATTTTGACAAGTCTAATAATATCTAATACATTTAATACTATTTTCATTTTCATGATGTGAAGGTTTTCAGGAAGGGAAAGATTGCGTGTTGTGCCAGTGATGCGACTGTAGTGCGTGATTGTTCAGGTGCAGGACAAGTAGCCGATAGATTGAAGCGAGTATCCTATCATAAAAGAAATTCTTTTTAAATGTTAAATGCTAATATATAGGTTTAGCAATAAGTTTAGAGTAAAAATTAATGTTAATCAAAATACAGCAAGATTGATTATTTAAGAACTAAGGTTACTCGGTTAGTTTTTTTAATATATATATATAATTGAAAGAGAGAGAATTCGAATCTTGTTATTTAAATAAAAAAAATATTAATTAATAAATTAAATATTTAGATACTATTATTTAGTTAGTTTCATTAATAATAATAATAAAAAATTACGTTGAAAGATGGAAAACATTGATAAATGAGAAAACGAAAAATGCATGAAGACAAAATATGGTGCATAGTATTATCCATTAATCAAAGCTAAGATTCTGTCTACCACCAACTCTCCTCGGTTGAAAGTGACTTCAACTTTATTTTAATCGCCCCTGATTGTAATCAACATTTTACCCTTTTGATATAATGTTGAGGTTTTCACAGAGTAAACGATGTGATGCATATTCCATTTCTCAACACAAGTTTTCCACAGGAAAACTGTCCTCTACTTTATATCATCTGATCATGCTGTATAATTAAGTAAATTTAGCTTCTCTTATAACCTGAGTGTAAGATTGTAGTTTACATATCCCAAGTCAACATTCTTCAGGCTGTGCCAGTGGCTCTTCACAAAGGGAGTCCATACCTCCATAAAAATTGAAAACCGTTGCCCAGCAGGTTTGAAAATCCATGAAATTACAGTTCAATGAACATTCATTTGAACCTTTTCTGATATACAGGGCCAACTGGTTACAGAATGAACCTTGTTGTCAAGCTCCATAAAAATTTAGTAAACTCTCCCTACCCTTTCTTAGGGACTAGGAATACTGACAGATTGAAAGTTATTTTATAGAAGATTCAAGTCTTTAAAAAGGAAAAAAAATAAACATTTTTATTATTTTATATGAAGAAATCAAGCATCCGAGGAGCCCAGACTGTTCATACTGTCATTCATTGTATTTTATTCAACATTTGAATAACTGTTTTATTATTCAGATATTACGTGGAGTCATAGACAAACATCGTCAAGCCAACGCAGACAATAGTTTAGATTGTATTTTATTTCTATTGTCCCTGTTGTAGAGTCAAAAGAAAACCTCTATAATTAAGGGATAATGAACTAAGGGAAAAGCATAACATAAAGCAGACCAGTTTTCACATGGCAAGTTTAAGGATCCATATCTGTTTCTTGCTTTATTTTGCAATCTTTCTCAGCTTAAGTAGCTGCTACAGTCTGCCAGAAAACCATGTCGCTTTGTTCATCTTTGGCGACTCACTTTTTGATGCTGGAAACAACAACTATATCAACACCACTGTTAATTATCAGGCAAACTTTTGGCCGTACGGTGAAACCTTCTTCAAGTACCCAACTGGCCGATTTTCTGATGGGCGTCTTCTTCCAGATTTCATTGGTAAAGCACTTAAAAAAGTGTTCTGTTTTCTATATCACTTACCATCAACATCTACTGATTCTCAAAATTATGTCGCCAGCTGAGTATGCAGGGTTACCTTTAATTCCACCATACTTACAGCCTGGTAACAACAACTTTGTGGATGGGGTGAACTTCGCTTCTGCAGGAGCTGGTGCTCTCGTTGAAACTTATCAAGGATTTGTATGTGATGTTTTGTTCATTAGCTTGTTTGTTTGTGATTGAAGTCACTTCAGACACAAAACACATCCACCCTCATACATAGTGATTTTAGTTATATTCTAGCATTGACAATGAAAAGTGTATTGCTATGACATTTTCTCTTTTATTTCTAATCACGGTGTACGTTTTCATTTTTGCCTTTGCCTTTTTCTTGTTGGGGGTGTGGGTGTAAATCCAGGTTATAAACCTAAATACTCAAGTAAGTTATTTCAAGGATGTTGAGAAATTGTTGCGACAAGAACTAGGTGATGCAGAAGCCAAGAGATTGCTGGGAAGAGCCCTATACATAATTAGCATAGGAAGCAACGATTACGGTGTCCGTATTACTCAAAACTCAAGCGTGCTTCAATCCTACTCCAAAGAAGAATATGTTGCAATGGTGATTGGCAACCTGACTGTTGCAATCAAAGTAATCATACTTAAATACAGGAAATTGATTCTACCCCTAGATTTTCTCTGATATCAGTTGATAACAATCTGATGTTACTTAAAATGTGTCAGGAAATACATATGAAAGGAGGAAGGAAATTTGGGTTTTTGGGCTTGGGGCCACTGGGCTGTACACCAGGCATGAAAGTACTTGTGTCAGGAAGCACCGGTTCTTGCGTTGACAAAGCTACAACACTAGCACATCTGCACAATAAAGCACTTTCCATTGCCCTCCAGAAGCTGGAGAACAGACTAGAGGGATTCAAATTTGCAAATCATGATTTGTATACTTCTGTAAGTGAAAGAATGAACAACCCTTCAAAATATGGTAAGTATCATGCCATCCCCTCTATAATACTTGTTGCAAAGACAAAACCCTACTTGTATTTCTAAGTTATATTTTGTGAAGGTTTCAAGGTGGGGAATATGGCATGTTGTGGCAGTGGTCCATATAGAGGACAATCAAGCTGTGGGGGAAAGAGACAGATAAAAGAGTACCAACTATGTGAAAAGGCTAGTGAATATTTGTTCTTTGACTCTGGGCATCCCACAGAAAGGGCCAACCGGCAGATTGCAGAGCTGATTTGGCGTGGAACTCCCAATATGACAAGGCCTTACAATCTCAAAGCGCTGTTTAATCTTTAATAATAAACCATTATTATTATTTTATGATGAAATATTTAAATAGTTTGGTACCTTCTGAATCCACCTTTGACGTGATATGATGTGTATTTTAACCTTTATGAAACTCTTCTCCGACTAGATGTACTTTGATATTTTAAATTTTTTTTTTTGTGAATAAAGTATTTTATAGGTCTATGTATTATGGGATTTTCGTCAATTTAATCCTCTATTTCAAAATTGATCAATTTAATTATGTATTTTGAGATTTTGTACAATTGAGTCACTCTCCTAACATCGTCTAAATTAACCGTTAAGGATGATAATGTGGCATTGACATGTCAAACTATACTGATGTTACATGTCATGATATCGCCATGTCAGGAATATTAATTGTCAATTTGGACAGGATTAGGGAAAAGGACTTGATTGTATAAAATTTTAAAATATAAAAACTAGATTGATCAATTTTGAAATAGATTAAATTGATGAAAATCTCATAATATAGGGACCTATGATATTTTAACAATTTTTTTGCTGCTTTGATGACACATTTTTCATGTGTTTCTCAATGCTACCTAATACCATCTTTTAGTACCCAAATGGCAATCTTTGCTTAACACATATTATTAATTCTAGTTGACTTATTTAGGCTTAATTCTTTAAACTTGGACAAAATTTTGAGTTTCCTTAAAAGATGGAACTAAAGACTTTTCCTTTAATATTTTAATTGGACCTAGGTTTTTCATAAAAAAATATATAAATAGTTAAAAATTTAAGAGGAAATTGTAAAAAATAGTTAATCTCATAAGGCCATTTCAAAACTTGTCCAAAAATAAAACTAACTATTTTCATCCAATTTTTATCATGATTTGATAAAAATATCTTCGAAATCATTTTAGACAAATTAAACCATTTATTACAATTTTTTCTCCCAATTTCTCCCTCTTGTATCCGTCTATAACGATTTCTCTCTCACCATTTAAATCTCTCTAATTTTATCGATTTCTCTCTTCCACATTCGTCTGTTGTGCTATCAATTTCTCTTTCTCACCATCCAACTCTCTTTAATTTTACTACCATCACCATCTCTCTCTTATTTCTCGCCATATCGTTATCAATCTACAGACCAAAGAACAGATATGACATCAATGTATGTTCTTGATTTTATTAGTTTACATTCATAGAACCGTAAAATTTATTTATTTAAGTTATAAGTAAGATCTATAAATTAGAACATTGTTCAAAGTTGTTACACGTCATGCTTGTATGTATCAACTCTAATGTACCTAACGTGTAACAAATTTACTGATTATGACATGATTTAAATATAACATATAACTTGATCTCTATCTTTGTATTTCACTAAGATATAAACTTTTGAAGTTAAATACTTTAAAAATGACTTGTAACATGTCATGTAACTTAGTTTTTTATCTTTATACTTTACTAGGATATATACTCTTGGTTTTAAATATCTTAAACATAACGTGTAACAATTTTTTTTAACATAGCTTGTAATAACTTTTTTTGAACATGCAACAACAAATTTTTTTAAATATGATGTGTATTGTAACTTGATCTCTACTTTTATATTTCACTAAGATATAAACTCTTAGAGTTAAACATCTTAAATATAATGTGTAACAATTTTTTTTTCAACATATCATGTAATAATTTTTTTTTAACATGACTTGTAAGTTTTTTTTTGAAAAGTATATAGCGTTTAAATTGGTCTCTATTTTTGTATTTCACTAAAACATAAATTCTTAAAGTTAAAACACCTTCAAGTGTAACAATTTTTTTTACATGACATGTAGCAATTTTTTTTAAAATAACGTGTAACTTGGTCTCTAATTTTATATTTTTCTATGATATAAACTCTTGGAGTTAATCGCTTCAATATAGCATGTAACAACTTTCTTTTCAACATATAACAACTTTTTTGTTTCAACATTACGTATAATTTGGCATCTATCTTTATATTTTATTAAGACATAAACTCTTGAAATTAAACACCTAACTTAACTATGGCATGTAACAATTTAATTTTCAATATGGCATACAACAACTTTTTTTTAATATGTGTGCTTGAATATAAAAAGGTTTCATTAAAAGCAATTTTATCTAAAAGCTTTTTTTTATTGGTTAAAAACAATTAAAATTAAAAAAATTATTTTCGAAGACAACCTATTGTTGAGATTAAAAAAATTTGTCTCAAAATTTAAAACATTGTCAGTTGTCTTAAACATTTTTTTAATATAGAAAGTTAAGTCATAACTCATAACATAAAGCTCAGGTTGTGAGCCAAAAAGAGGCTTAAACCGAGGCTCCTACATGCATTTCCATAGAGAGTTCAGACACTATCTTCCCACAATTTCGTTTTTAATTCCGACTATAGTGATTCTTAACCTCTTCATATTTCTAGGCAAGTTTGTATGTCTTATATCTTATAGTAGAGAAGTCCAACAATTTTTTGTAGACATTAAGACATTAATTAATAATAAATAATTAAAGTAAATAAATAACATTTAAATTTTAACAAAAATTTTATAGTGAAACATGGCTGGGATCCTTTAAATTCAGTACAGAAATTCGGTCTATTATGTTCTTTATAACAAAGATGGCTTTGCACTCTTTATTGAAGCAATCTCAGCTTTGAAATTTGTGAAGATAAAAAAGCTATTTGCTAAGCTATAAGCAACAATTAAAAATAATGACAAAGTTAATTGGTACATGAAAGACGACTTAGACTACCATTATATTTCAAACTAAAATGCATTTACTTTATTCTTAATCGCAGGTTCTATTTAAATAAATAAATCATCCTATTTTGATAAACTCAATAGGCTATTAAGTGGAAGAATACATGTATGCAAATAAAATAATAGAGCAATAATAAATTAGAATTCTGAAACTAACATGCATTTACTTTCTAACCTTGACGTTATGACTAATTAAAATAATACGTCCTACTTTGAAAAATTTCTTAAGCGATCAGTACAAAAGAATACGAAAAAAAAAAACCAAATCTAAGTGATGGAGCTGAACTAATTAATTATTATTATCTAGAGTACATACTAATTATTAATGCACTGCAATTTTTTTTTTGTCTTCATAATAATTAATTGTATTTAAAAAGGAGTCTGCCAAAAGGAAAAATGGAAACTAAACAAATTATCATCAATAAAGACTAAACTTTTTCAAGAATAAGATAATATAAAATTGTTAATTTGATAAATATTTAGGAGTATACAGTGTGGAATGAAATCTACACGCCACCAGACAAACCAAATTTCATATTTCATGTCCCAAAGTCAACACAAAAACCATTATAAATAACAGATACTGAATGTAAACCGAAGCTAACCAGTGTCTCCATGGCAAGTTTGAGGGCCCATTTATGTTCCTTGTTGACCTACGCAACCTTTCTCAGCCTAATAAGCTGCCACAGCCTGCGGGAAAACCATGTCGCTTTAATCATTTTTGGTGATTCACTATTTGATCCTGGAAACAACAATTACATCAACACCACTTTTGCTTACCAGGCGAATTTCTGGCCTTATGGTGAGACCTTCTTCAGGTACCCTACAGGCAGATTTTCTGATGGGCGTCTAATTCCGGACTTTATAGGTAATTTTCAAACTTCCAAAATGATTTTTATTTCCTTCGGCAACCTCAATTTCAACCACACTCACTCTCTATATCTTACAATTTTGTTTCAGCTGAGTATGCAGGCTTGCCATTAATTCCAGCGTATTTACAACCTGGTGATCGTAAATTCATACATGGGGTGAACTTCGCATCAGGAGGAGCTGGTGCTCTAGTTGAAACAAATCAAGGATTTGTATGTTAATGTTTTCTCATCATATTCGTCTTGCTTTTTTTTTTTTTATTTAATGCTTAAATAGGGTTGTTTAGTTTAGATTTATATCAGTTCAAATTACAAAATACACACCTGCCAACAGACACAGTAATTTTATATTTATTCTGCTTTTTACATTAAAAAATATATTGTTATGTTTACTACTTAGTACATGCGACTGTTTCTGTTTATATTACGCCTTGTAAATTTTTTTTTTAATTTTTTTTTTTCATCTCCCTTGCTTTTTTTTTTTTGACAACTTCCAGGTTATAGACCTGAAAACTCAAGTAAGCTATTTCAAGAAAGCAGAGAAATCTCTGAGACAAGAACTAGGAGGTGCAGAAGCCAAGAAATTGTTGTCCAGAGCTGTTTACTTGATTAGCATAGGAGCCAATGATTACTTGACTCGAAACTCCACCGCATCTGATGTAGAGTATGTTGCCATGGTGATTCGCAACCTGACTATTGCACTCAAAGTAATTAAACTTAAAACATAGATAATTTAAATCAAACCGTACGTTTTCGTGTGTTTTGGTAGTTGCTTAATTACTATTAATCTATTAAAAGTGGTATAGGAAATATACAAGATAGGAGGAAGGAAGTTCGGGTTTCCAAATATGGCTCCTTTGGGTTGTTTGCCATTCATCAAACTACAAGTAGGTAGCAATGGTTCTTGCCTTGATGAAGTCAACAAGCTTGCCCAACTGCACGATCAAGAACTTCCCAAAGTCCTTCACGAGCTAGAGAAGCAGCTGCCAGGCTTCAAATATTCAAATTACAATTTCTATAAAACTGTCGGTGAGAGATTAAGCAACCCTTCAAAATATGGTATGTCACTCCATCTTCCTACCTTAGACTTCGGCATCAAAGCCATAATTTGTATTTCAAATACTGATTAACATAATTTTCGTGGGTTGATAATTATAATGACTTGATGTGAAGGGTTCAAAGATGCCAAGACGGCACGTTGCGGCTCTGGTTTGTTCCGAGGAATTTATAGTTGTGGAGGGAAGAGAGGCATAAAAGAGTATGAATTATGTGAGAATCCTAGTGAAAAATTCTTCTTTGACTCCTATCATCCCTCAGAAAAGGCCTATCAACAATTTGCAAAGGAAATGTGGAGTGGGGGTTCGGATCTCATATGGCCTTATAATATCAAAGCATTATTTGAAACATAAATATGGCTCCAAATTACTTCCTTGAATTCCAAGAATATATATGTAATGAATAAACACAAAGGAATTCTCGTTCCAATTTGATCTGATTGTATATTTTACTTTACATACTTATATAATATTCTTCCGAATAAAAATCTTGTTTAAGATATATATATATATATATATATATATTGATGAATTCTTTTGAAACTTTAAATTTCATCATTTATATTTCATTTTACTACATACGTGTATATATATAAATTCACGAAATTACACTTAAAATTAAACATTTATCTTTTATCATATATATAGCAGGATAATGAGTCAAACGGGTACTTAGAATAAACAAACATCAATTGCCCAAGCTTCATAACGATTGTTTTACTGGCCGTGCTTCGTAACGATTCAATATTACCATACTTGTATAACTGTATAAAATTCAACATGTTTTTGTTTTTTTCCTTTTGTCGCAAGTGCTAAGATAATAAGTATTTAGATGTTAATACCTTATTTGGATCCAATTATTTAAGAAGGAATATATAGACTATAAAAAGTTTACCCAATATCTGTATAATAATAATAATAATATTAATTATTAATATAAATAATAAATGTGTGAATGTCAAATTTTTTTGATTAAAAGACATTTTTACTCATTATATTTCTAAATTGTCATTTGCTTTAAATCTTTTTAATTTTTATATAAATAATATTTGTAATCGCATGTAGTAGTATCATATAAGTATTGAACTTCAAATTAAGAAATTCCAAATTGCCATTTGCCTAATAAAAAATTCTAATTGTATTGAATTATTTTCATTAAAAAACATTCTTGAGATTTATTTGTTCATTCTATTTATAAATTCTCTTTTTAAATATTTTTTATTATATAAATAAAAATATTTTTCCTGTATTGAATAATAATATTTTATAGATATTATTATAAATTTCAATTATTATACTTTAAAAGCAATTACACTTATATATAATTATTATTTAAAAATATATAAAAAACAAGTATTCAAGTATAGATGTTAGTAAAACTTTTAATTAACGGAAATGAATATATTTTTCATTATACTTCTAAATTATCAATTTAAATATTTTTTAAATTTTATTTCATTTATAAATAAGAATTTTAATTACCTTGATTTACATTGATTAAAAAAATCTTAATTCTGATGGTAGTAAATAATTTATAAATTAGTATTATAAAATTTTAGTTTATAAAATATTTATATTTATATTTATATATAATGGACTCTTTCACTCCTTAAACCTGGAGTTAGTCAAGCAATTTCTCTACTCTTCTATCACGGTGTGGCTTGATAAAAAACTTATGTTCACGTATACGACAACAATTACTGGTAAATATATAATATTAATACTCACATAAAGTAAGCTAGGTCATCAAATAAAATCATGTGGGTAAGTGAGTCATCATCTATCAGATATGGTCCAGCGGCTCGAGTAATTTCAACTAAACCGTTATAGTTGGGACTATTTAGTTTTTGTGTTCCTGATTTCGGCGAGGTGGACGGGAGTCCGGTCTGCCGATTTTGAGAGGCTAAGTTGCTTTGGGGCGGCTGGGAATGATGTCTGTCTTCAGGTGGGGCGGGTGCATTGAGTCGGTTGCGGCAAAGGCTCTTGGTTGGGGTCACGGCTGGTTGGAGGTCCTAAGGTCTCCCTTTGAGTCTTTGAAATGCGGCTGGGAGTATAGCGCTTTGTTCGTTCATTTGATGCTGGTTTTCTCTTTGCTCCGGTTGCTTCTTGTTGGTTTTGTCTCAGTCAGGGGTGCTGGTCTTTGGTTTGAAGACCCCCGATGCTTGTGTTGCTCATGAGTGCTCGCTGTGGGGATGTATGGATTGGGTGGATGGTCGTCCTGTTTGGGGTTCTTTGTTCTTGATTGGGGTTTTTATTTATTTATTTATTTTCGTTTCAGCTGCGCTTTGTTTAGGGGCTGGCTGTTGATTTTTGCATGTGTTGTTGACTTTCCCTGGGTAGTCTGAATTGATGCGTCTCATGGCAAACCCTGTTTTTGTTCAAAGGTTATTTTCTGCTAGTGGTTAGATGCTGCCATATCCTTCTAGTGGTGGTATTTTTGTGTATTTCTAAAGTTACTCACAGCTCTTACCATCCTTTAGTGCCATGAAGAGTCTTTCGGTCTTCATACGGAAACTTGACGATGGCACAATGGTAATGAAACTAATAAAATCAATACTTTTCAAAAAAAATAAAAAAATCGTTACGATTCTGACAGCCTTCCTACACTACATTTTTTTTTTCAAACAAGGTCATTGTATTAATTGCTGAACCATCTGCGCGAAATTTCAATTTTTTTTCTATAAGGGGATCCATTCCACACCTCTCCTAAATTCCTTAGTAACTAACGGTCTAATTAGAAATCTAGGCATAAACCCACCAACCAATTTCTTCCATGTCTCTTTTCGTCTAAATGGCATTAATCCAGAATTTTGACCTGGTGGTAATCATGAAGACTAGTTCCTCTTTCTTCCACGTCTTTGCCTTGAAATTTAAATCATTTCAAGCCAACTAAAGGGCTCAAAAAGTGGCACCTACAACTAACATCCATCTTCTAGAAGGGAGGCCTTTTGGTACAAGTTCTTCACATAAAAGAATCATCAATGAAATAGACAACGGTAGCAACCCCTACACTATAAATTCAACTGTTTATTAAATAATAATAATAAAAATAAATGAAAAAAAGTAGGATTGTAAAAAGTTTGGTTTTCTTATATTACATGTGGTCATTGGGGTCAAGAGAAGTTAAGAAAATACTAGTTATGTCAAGAACATGGAGATTTTACATAATTTGACTTTATAGTTGGCTTCTATAAATAGAGCCGAGAAAAAATAAACATGTACGTCAAAAGAAACCTCATTTGAATATGATTGCAAACAAAACTACCAAAGACAAATCAACATCTAGCAATTCTCATGGTTTTGAATTCAAAAGCAATCTATCTAACAACTCTCGTGGTTTTGAATTCAAAAGCAATCTTTACCATGATCCTTCACTGCCACCATGGAGTAGTTTGGTTAGGAATTTGAGAATATACTATCATGAAAGCAAGTATATTTTTATATTTAATTTTATTCAATTTATTTGTAATCAAAGTATATTTTGATAATAAGACCAAAAGTTTATTTTAAGAGCTTGTTTGCCTTAGGTTGTTTTTAGCTTAACAGTTATTATAAAGCTCTTATAAAAAGTAATAGCTTTTAAAATTAAACTAAATTATTTGGTAACCTGTTTGGCAAAATAAATTATATAAGTCATAGTTTTGGTTAAAATTACCATAAAAGATATTTATATCATCTTTAATCACATAATAAACTAAAGCAGAGCAAGTTTGTTTCAATTTATACACGATTTCAAATGTTTGAATAAAAAAAATCCATAAAAAAATGAAACATCTCTCAAACTTATATAATAGTAATAGTTCAAAATTTTTTGGCGAATAAGAAAGAAAACTTTTAAATAGTACATGAAAACATATTTGAATTTTGAGTCTTTTTTTTTCTTAATTTTTGTAAGAACAAAAAAAATTAAATTTTGCTATTATATTGCTGGGTCTTTTATTTTTTTCTTTGCTTAGTGCTCGTTTGGCTTGACTTTTTTTCAACTTATGTATCTCTTAAAAGCAAAAGCCAGACCAAACATAAATTTTGAAAAACTCTTAAAAAAAAATAATTTTTTTTAAAGAATAAAATTTTTTAAAAAAGAGCTTTTGGAAAAGCTCCTATGAGGAGCTTTTTTTTTCTCTTTTTTTAAAAATACAAGAAAATTTTTATTTTTGTTTCAAAAATATCCTCATCTGTTAAAAATAATTACAATATAACTCTCTAAAAAAAATACCCTTAACAATAATTTTAACTAAACTTATAACTTATAAAAAATAACTTACCAAACAACTTCAACTTAATTCTAAAAGCTATTATTTTTCATAAGAGCTTTATAATAGCTTTTAAGTTAGAAAAAAACTAGGCCAAACAGGCTCTTAATAGTTTTGTAGAGAGAGAAAAAGGAAACGAAAATCGTGATTCTACATTCGAGAAAGGTGATTTACAGAATGAGGATGAGGAAAGAGAGATTGATTGAGAGAGATAGATATTTCCTGAAAAGCTAGCGTGTTTTTTTTTTAAAAAAAAGAGAAGAGAAAGCTCCTCTTAGAGCTTTTCTTTATTCTATTTTTTCTAAAATTTAGTTCTTTAAAAAAAGTTACTTTTTTTTAAAAAAAAAAATTTATCAAAAATCTTATTTAGCTTGACTTTTACTTTTAAAAGTAGATAAGCTAAAAAAAAGTGAGGCCAAATAGGTAATAAGTAAACATTTATTATCTAGTTATTAAGATACCATGATTCTATTAAGATCTTAAAATAAATTTGTATGAAGAGTCATACATAGGAGACATATATTTTAATTAAATTTAAAAATTGTTCACAGCTATATAATAAAACAAGTCAATTTATTGTGTTAAGGCTGTAGTGTCCAAATTACTTCTAACGAAATGAATGTGATTCACTTTAAAGGAATAATAAGTCTTAAATTATTGGAATGGTTGATTTCGAATAATGATACTATAACATGAAGTGAAATCATGTGAGAATCAAATCTAAGTTTAACCTTTACTTAAATCTTGATCTCACACTTATGCATTTGCTTATAGAAAAATCAAAATCCTAATGGATAATGGACTTGTGTTTTATCTCTTTATAATCTTTTATGTACCATGGGCATGATCACCATAAATCATTGATCTAGACTCTATATGTTGGGATTATAATTAGGTGAACATTTGGGAACATATATCCAAACTGTAGAGTTCATAGCATTAGCATCTCTTTTAGTGATTTCAAGATAATTGACGATTAATTTGGGCTTAGTGAATTGATGAATTAGCTACTCATCACATCTTGATACTCAAAAGATTAAGTCTAGAGTATTGGATCGCTAATTAGATGAAATTTGAGACTAAAGGACAAAATTGACATAAAGGGTAAACAGTAATTTCATCTTTTATCATTGGATGGTTATGAAGGTTCATAGTATAAGGTTTGCAATTGGACAACTAATAATGAATATCAAGTATTGAATCATTTCTCATAATTATAGTAATCCAAGAGTACAACCATGAATCTATGTTGATGTGATTTCATGGTTAATAAATTTAAATTATCTTAATAAAATTAAGAATAATTCTAAGTTTATTGGAGGTTGGAATATCTATGTTCAAATAGATTCTCCATTTAGCTTCAAAAAATTGAACCTTTTTAAGTTGGAATACATCTCTTATTTGATTAATTAAATTTATGTATAAAAATGATAACTTTTTTATGCTTGTCTTTATTTAGATAACAAACATGTTTTTTTCCAATTTAGACAAGAAAACATATTTGTCTTAATTTAAAAGAAGAAAAATATATTTAGTCTTAATTTAGACAAGAAACATGTTTGTCTCAATTTATACAAGATAATATGTTTTATTTTAATTAAAGACAAAAGTTGTCTTTAATTAAGATAATGTTAAGAGTATTCTTACAAAATGAATCTAGACATCCATGTTTGTAAAAAGAGCTGATTATTACTCTTTTATTTATTATTAATTATTTTTAAATAAATATGAATAATAATAAAATAAGAGTTATTATTTAACAAGGAGTTTTATTTTATCAAGAACTCTAAATGCTAATTAAGGAATTAAATTATTTATTCTTTGAGTTTACTTTTGATAATTATGGAATATGTTTGATGCATCTGTAACTCTAAATGGATGATTAAGATTGATTTAAAGGTATTTGATTTTAATTAAACTTTTGAAGTAAGAGTTTTAATAAAATAAGATAAGAGTTTTAATAAAATAAGAAGAAATTGGAAGAAACAGAACATACGTATGTTTCTTGGAAAAAAGTGTTAGCCGTCATTTTTCTCCTTCTTCTCCTAATTTTGCCTTACCTTTCTTCTTCTTTCAGATTTTTGGTTGATTTTTTAAAAGAAAAATAACCATTAATTTTTAAAAAGAAAAGAGAGACAAAATTGATTACCATTTTGTAGTGTAGCATTTTATACCTTGTGCACTTAAGGTTCAAGTTGAAAGCATTCTTGAAGAATAAATGTAAGCTTATTTGGTTGAAAAATCAATCGTTAGTGCGATGATATCCGAAAGTAAGAATCTTGAAATAAAAAGTACATTTTATCTTACTTTAATAGATTCTTATTTTTTTAGAATGTAATTATCTTACTTGCAATATGAATGATGTGTTTTTCCGCTTGTGTAATTGGATTGCATGCTTTCTTTATAAACGAAAATTTTTTGAAATTCATGCTTTACATAAACATATTAATGCACTTAGATCCAGCTACATTATGTTTTTCTTGAGAAATAAAACAAATTTATTGTTTTTTTTAAAAAAAATTATCATGACCTTTGTTAACCAGGTCTCGTCAACTGAAATCATGAAGAAATATCATAAATGGTAGATAAATAAGTGAAGCAGGTACTCATATTTCACACTTTATTTCACTGATGAAGTCATCTGAATCAAAAACTCAGGTCTTACAAACCACACTAATCATCCTAGATCAATTGTGATTAACCCCAAATTAACCATAAACAAATACATGTCCTGGAGCCGATCATTCTTATTAGCTTTATCAATCAAAAATAAGATGGGCTTTATTAATGGGATAATACCAAAACCATAAATTTCAGATCTTATTTACTCTTTTTGGGTATGTTGTAACAATTTGTTAGTGGCATGGCTTTTAGACTTCATCACACAATATATAGCATCAACAATATTTTGTGGAATCAGCTATGGAAATTGAGAATACTCTTAAGCAAAATTTTACCCAACCAAACGTCACTAGAGTTTGTAATCTTTAATATACCTTGGAAAACATAACTCAGGGGTCCAAGATTGTTGATTTTTATTTCATAGAACTTAGGAGAGTTTGGGAAGAGTTGAGAAACTTTAAACTTTACCACATTGTGAATGTGAAAAACTCAATGAAAATTGTTTCAAAAAGTATTATGACTAGTATTAAAAGGACATGGTTTTCAATTTCTCAACAGATTAAACGATTCATTCTCTACCATAAGATCACAAATCATTCATTTGGATTTCTACAATAAGACTAACATTGTTCATCAACTATCCTACATAGGTACACCACAACAGAATGGTGTTATAGAGAGAAAACACCAACATATTCTAGTTATGGCAAAAACACTAATACATAAGTCCAATGTCCCACTTGCTTTCTAAGGGATGCAGTTTTAACTGTTATACACATCATAAACAAAGTGCCAACCAAGGTTTTACAAAACAAATCACCATATGAATCACTATTAAAAAGGCTCCTTTCATTTGATCATTTCAAAGTATTCGGATGTTTGTGTTTTGCTTCCATAAAAATATCACATAAGAAGAAATTTGAAAGTAGGTATAACAAATGCATCTTTATAGGTTATCCAAGTTATGTCAAGGGGTAAAAAGCGTATGATCTTGAAGCACAAAGAGTCTTGATATCTAAATATGTTGTTTTCCATGAAGATACTTTTCTTTTTCATTCTTCAAAGTATGACAAACAAGATTTTACTTTTCATCAAACACTTGGTATGAATGCTATCCCTTTTGATGTTCTTGATTCAAATTGTGAAAATTGTCAGTCACTTGACCTAAACCAAGTTGAATTAGGTCCTGTTGAACCTTTACCAGTCATAAAATAGCCTTCCATATCAGAAAAGGATCAAATTTCCCATGATTTACCCATAAACAGTAGTTTACCTAATAGTGACAGCACTAGTTAGAAACAAACAGAACGTACCATTGAAACAACTTAGTCAATTAGGAAAAACATAAGACCAAAAACCATGCCAAAATACATAGAAACATATGAAATTGACTTACTAACTCATACAACCACTGTCACTTCATACCCTATATCCAAATACATTTCATCATATAATCTGTCACCATAACACAAAACATTCACAATATCATTGTCAAGTATACAGGACCTTACATCCTATCATCAAGTAATGACTTATTCACACTAAAGAGATGCAATGGCTATTGAACTTAAAGCATTGGAGGAAAATGACATTTAGAGCATAATACCATTACCTACTAATTATCATACTGTTGGTTGTAAATGGATCTATAAGACCAAGGTAAATGCAAATGGAGAAGTGGAAAAGTACAAAGCAGGATTGGTTGCCAAAGGCTATAATCAAGTAACTAGTTTTGACTACCAAGAAACTTTTAGTCCTGTGGGTAAATAATCCACAGTCAGAATCTTTTTCATGCTTACAATAGCAAACAACTGGATATCATTTCAATTAGATGTAAATAATGCATTCCTGCATGGAAATCTGCATGAACAAGTTTACATGGAACTGCCTGAGGGATATACAATCAAGGGGGAGCACTTTACTGGATCAAAACTAGCATGTAAACTTCATAAATCTTTATATGGTCTTAAACAAGCCTCAAGACAATGAAATGAAAAATTGACAACATCTATCCTTCATTATGGCTTCAAATAATCATTATCTGACTACTCACTATTTACTATGACCACTACAGATGATGAATTCATAGCTCTCTTGACATATGTTGGTAATATTTTGATAGGGAGCACCTTTGCTCAAGTTGCAGTTGTAATCAAGAATCACCTAAGTTCACAATTTAAACTTAAAGACTTAGGCATTATGAAATATTTCCTAAGCCTTGAAGTAGCAATACCACAAGGTATTTCAATATGTCAGAGGAAATATGGACTTGATTTGCTAGAAGAACATGGCTTACTTGGAACTAAGCCTATATCAACACCTATTGATTTTAATGTTAAGTTAACTAAAGTAAGCGAAGAAGATGAGATCGTAGATCCCACTAGATATAGACAATTGATTGGGAAACTTCTTTACTTGACTTTCACTAGGCTTGACATATCATATACAGTACAAACTTTGACTCAATTCATGGATAAAGTAGGGCATAAGCATTATGTGGTAGCTTGCAAGGTACTAAAGTACTAGAAGATAGCACCTGGCCAAGGTATTTTAATGAACACAAATTGTAACTTGAAAATTTCAGCTTATTGTGATAGTGCTTGGGCAAGTTTCTCAGACTTAAGGAAATCTATCACTGGCTATTATGTGTTTATGGGAGAATCATTGGTAAGCTGGAAATCCAAAGAGTAATAGGTAGTAGCTCGAAGCTCAACTAAGGCCAGAGTACAGGTCAATGGCAACCACCTGTTGTAAAGTTATTTGGATAAAAGGCTTGTTAGTTGATTTTGGTATTGAACACAAAGTTGTAGTGAAACTTCATTGTGATAATCAATCATCAATCTATATCGGTAGAAATCCGGTCTTCCATGAGAGGACAAAGCACATAAAGATTGCATGTCACTTCATTTGAGAAAAGATTTTGAATGGTGTGATCGAATTAGTTTACATTCCATCAAAATTACAAGTTGCTAATGCTTTTACAAAGGCCCTACAACCTAGACAATTTCAAAAGTCAATATGTAAGATGAACATTCAGAATGTTCATGGTTCCTCTTAAGGGGGTATTAACCAGGTCTCATCAATTGAAATCATGAAGAAGAAATACTTTAGATAGCAAATGAATAAGTGAAGCAAGTACTCTGCACACAAGAGTTGAAGTTGCTTGTAAATAGCTCTGGCAATAAAGGATGAAACGCACCATATCAAGACTGCATGAAGGAAGAAGAGAAGAAGCATGAAGTACACCATTTCATTTAGTGTTTACCATTAACAAATTTTCAAATTGTTGTTAGTTAGTTAAGTATCGTAATTAGTTACATTTTGTCTTCTTCTCATTCTTCTACAAACTGTGTATATAAAAACCCTCTTTTGTACATTTTCAAATAATTGAATGAATCAAATAATTCTTAAAATATTCTCTAGTCGTCAACCTTTGTAATTACTGCTGTGATTGCTGATGTATTTGAGAAAAAAAATTTCAAAATTATACTTATTAAATAACTAGAGTCGAATTATTATTAATGGACAAGCATCTCGTTGCCCCTAGTTCTAAACTCCAAAATCTTCTTTCTTTTATAACAAATATTAAGAAGACCAAATTATATAAAATTGTCCTTCATGGTCAGCTTTTACAAATAAAAAAGAATCTAAACTAAGTCAGCAATCAAAACAGGTGATGCTTTAGTTATTATTTACAAGAGTATTATTTGGTCACATTTTTTAACAAGAGCAGATTATTCTGGTTTTCGTTTATTCCACTTTTTGAAATTTTTAATTCGTAAATAAATGATCTATAAATAGTAAAAAATTTGTTGAATCATTTTATTTTATATAAAAAATTACTTTTATTCTTGTATTATATTAAAAAAGTTATTTTTTAATTTATATTCACATAATTTTAATTTTTTAAAAAATAATAGTTATCATGTTTAATATATATATCATTTGAAAGTTTTGTCCACATCACATATAATGAGACTTAATAACATGATTATATGCAATTGACATGATAGCAGATGTGACATATTATGTGGCCACACCAATTAATCATATAATCACATTATTAAGTTACGTCATGCGTTGCATGTACAAAAATATCTAACTAGTATTAGATCTAACGATTGTTATTTCTAAGTTTATAAGAATTTATTTGGGTATAAATTAAAAATTATTTTTTAATACAGTAAACAAAATTAAATTTATTCGTATTAAATGAAATAATTTAAGATCATTTTTAGTATTTAAATTAATTTTTTATACAAATAAACGCGGTGCACTGTACGAAGACTAATAATTATGGTTTATCTTGACCGGCAAGATATTTGAGAAATTCGCCAAATCGAAAGGTCATTATAATGAGATTGAAACTCATAAGTGGCAAGAAAAAGGGCGAGGTAGATTTTTTCTTTCTTGTGGTAGGCACGAGGAAGACTAACGACTGGAAAAGGTTACTTGCTTAACTAGCCATACAAAGAAAATCATGCGTTGTTTCGTCGGGCAGCAGTATTTCTCATAGGAACAATGCAAGCAGCTAAAAATTGACTCAATAGTCATAAAAATATATTTATATTTCAATCCAGGGGTTGGAATGAAATGGAAGCCACCTCAAAAACATATTTAACTCAACTCGGGAAACCCTATAAATAACAGATAGGGGATAAAAGGTTTTAAGAGTATAAACAAAGAAGCAAGCCAATTTTGACATGGCAAGTTTGAAGGTCCGAATATGTTGCTTGCTTGCCTATGCAACCTTTCTCAGCCAGATGATCAGCTGCCAGAGTCTGCCAAAAGAACATGTTGCTTTGTTCATCTTAGGTGATTCACTATTTGATCCTGGAAACAACAACTATATCAACACCACTAATGACTATAGGGCAAATTTCTGGCCTTACGGTAGGACCTTCTTCGGGTACCCTACTGGGAGGTTTTCTGACGGGCGTCTAATTCAAGATTTTATAGGTAAACGATATATTACTTGTGATTAAATGTTGTTTCCTTCAGAAAGGTCAATTCCAACCCCATTGACCCCCTTACAAATTATGTTGCAGCTGAGTATGCAGGGTTACCATTAATTCCAGCCTTCTTACAACCTGGAAACCATAAATTCATGTATGGGGTGAACTTTGCATCAGGAGGAGCTGGTGCTCTTGTTGAAACTCATCAAGGACTTGTATGTTATGTTTTGCTTGCTTGAGATTTAAATTAGTTCAAATTACGTAAACACGCCTGCCTTCTATTTTTATTCTGTCTTTTCAATGACAAATATAATGTTATCCGTACTTATGACCTTTCATCTGTATTTCACATCAGCTGGTTTGCTTCTTCATTCTCTTCACCCCTGCTTTTTCGGTGAACTCCAGGTTATAGACCTAAAGACTCAAGTAATCTATTTCAAGAAAGTTGAGAAATCTCTGAGACAAGAAGTAGGAGATGCAGAAGCCAAGAGATTGTTGTCCAGAGCTGTCTACTTAATCAGCATAGGAGCCAATGAGTACCTGAGCCGGAACTCGAGCATTTCTGATGAAGGGTATGTTGCCATGGTGATGGGCAACATGACTCTTGCAGTCAAAGTAATTATACTTGAGTCACAGAAATTTCATGTTTACCATATATTTTTCTCTCTTTTGGTAATTGCACTTTAACAATCTATATATTATAATGGAATAGGAAATATACAAGATAGGTGGAAGGAAGTTTGGGTTTCCAGGAATGGCCCCTCTGGGTTGCTCACCGTTCCTAAGATCACAAGCAGGAGGCAACGGCTCTTGCTTTGAAGAAGTCAATAAAATTTCACAACTGCACCAAAGAGAACTTCCCAAAACCCTCCAGAAGCTAGAGAAGCAGCTACCGGGCTTCAAATATTCAGTTTACAATTTCTACAAAACTATTAGCGAAAGACTAAACAACCCTTCAAAATATGGTACGTCATCCACTTTGGCAACTACAGCATCACTTTTGTTATTTTCAGCTAACAATTTTTGTGGGTTGACTATGATGTGAAGGGTTCAAGGATGCCACGACGGCATGCTGCGGCTCTGGTGTATACAGAGGAACATACAGTTGTGGAGGGAAGAGAGGGATAAAAGAGTATGAATTATGTGAGAATTCTAGTGAAAATTTCTACTTTGACTCCTATCATCCCTCAGAAAAGGCCTTCCAACAATTTGCAGAAGAAATGTGGAGCGGAGGTTCCGATGTCATATCGCCTTACAATATCAAACAATTATTTGAAGCATAGAAGTATATGACTTTAATTAGCATTTTTATCGAGAATAAATGTATTAAATAAACGGAATTGATGTGCACGTCCTCTATTTTTCTTCTTTCCCTTTCACTGGTTTTGTTCTCAAATTTCAACCAATAATAGCTTTAGTTTCCTCTTGAAAATCCTTCTTATATTAGCTCAACACATCATTTATTTCAATGAGTTTACCTAGATTTCCGACATGTTACTGCTCCGAGCCAGAAGTAACGGCAGTGGTTCTCTTTCGAAAGCAGCAGCCAATGAGTCTTGAAAGACAAAGGTCCTTCATTCAGTAAACCTACGGTTAATTTTAGCGACAGGTACCTAGTCAGAAAGGGCAACACGAATTCCAAAATATTTTACGAAATTCACTTAAAATTAATGCTTTGCTATTCGTTTATTTTAAAACATAAGTAAAGAATAAAATATTTTTTCCTTAATTTGTTTGTTTTTTCCTAGTCAAATTTGATAACCCAACCTATAGATTAAACAAGAGTAGTATATAAAAATGTGATTGAAGATTACAAAAATGAATACATATAATAATACACTTACATATTTGCCGGAGAGAAAACCACCTAACCCTTACAGACTGCAAAAGGATAAAATAAAGAATTGTTATCTTTGCGGATTTTGGGGAAAAAGTATAAAATATAAGACTCAATGAACTTAAAGCTCAATAAACATGAAAATCATTTATGAGATATGAAGGATTACGTGATAATTGAATAAACAAAGCATTATTGCGTAAGCCATTAGGAATCACAGCTGCTACGTACCACTAATTTCAGTCGATTAAAATCAATACTTAATACCCCAACTTGATTATTTATATTAAAAAATTAAATTTTGACTTTAAAATTAATTTTTATGCATATTGTTAATAAAAATTAAATTAATGAATCAAAATTAAATTAAAGTTTAAAATTATATTCAAAACAGTTAATAAATTTTAATAAGTATTATATTAATTAAAAATTATTTCATAAATAAAAATAATATATAAAATTAAAATTTAATATTAAAATTTATTGTTTATAATTAAATTTCAAGTGATGAGTATTTTATGATCACCACTCTAGCCAGTGACAGGTTGGATCAAATAATGTAAAGTAGCTAATTATAAAATATTTACTAACGTTGTGAGCCACACGCAATTTAATTTAACAAATGTTATATTGCTTTTCTTTGGTAAGCATAGACAATATAAGAATTTAAATGTTATTTTATAAGCATCAAATTACTTTAGATGGAACAATTAAACCGCCAAAGGATTTGCTGTCACAAAAGATTTTATTTTTTTTAAAAAAAAACATGATCATGGAACAACCAGCATTCAATTCATTTTAATTAGTATATAATTTTCTTTTTTTTCAAATATAAAAAAGAAAAATTTATAAAACCTATCCAAGTATTTAGCTACACGATTAGTGCATAACTGCATATATGCACAAGTTTGTAGAACACACCTTTCAACAAAACCTGCTATCCTAAAGTGATGTGCCAACACCCATCAGTTTTTTATTTTTTTCATTTTATGTGTATAAAATTAAAAATGTAGAGTTTTGACACCCTAAATAAATAAAAAAATTTATTTTGAAAAACTGGCAAGTCGTCTAAGTCAAAGTTTAAAGGCATGTGTTTAAACCCTTTTAGCCGTTCATCATTTTAAAATTGCATATGAAATATGAATTTCTTTTTATTTAATAAAAATTGTTCATTCTTTTGAAAATTAGATATTAAATATGAACTAGAGCATTTTGAACTATTTTTCTTTTCCTTTTTATTCTTTTTTTTCTGATAGAAACCCTTCATTTTTGTCAAACCTTTCATCTTCCTTTTCTTTTCTTTTTTCCCTTTCCTTTTTTTCTTTTTTCTTTTTTGTTCTAATAGAAACCCTTCATTCTTTTGTAAAACCTTTCATCTTTTTAAAATTGTATAGTAAATATGAATTAGAGCATTTTGAACTTGATATTAGATGAGATTCATGTTGTCAAAGTGTTTCAACTTTCTCAAAGTTATATCAATTAATGTAAAAGATAGAAAAATCAATTGTATATCCTCTCTTGAATCATTTGGTTTGACTTATCTTAACTTACATATGAAATATGAATTCTTTTTTGATTTTTTTTCTTTTTCTTTTATTGAAACCCTTCATTCTTTTTTAAAACCCTTCTTCTTTTTAAAATTACATAAAAAAATATGAATTAGACCACTTTGAACTATTTTACCTTTCCTTTTTTTCCTTTTTTTTATAAAAACCCTTTATTTTTTTTAAAACCCTTCATTTTTTTAAACCCTTCACCTTCCTTTTTCTTTTCTTTTTTCCTTTCTTTTTTATTCTTTTTTTTTGTCTGATAGAAACCCTTCATTCTTTTTTAAAACCCTTCATCTTTTTAAAATTACATATGAATTATGAATTGGAGCATTTTGAACTATTTTTTTTCCTATTTTTCCTTTTTCTTTTTTGGTTAAAAACCCTTCATTCTTTTTTAAACTCCTCATCTTTCCTTTTTTTTCTTTTTTCTTTTTTTTTTCTAATAGAAACCCCTCATTCTTTTTCAAAACCCTCCATCTTTTTAAAATTGCATATGAAATATGAATTCCTTGTTTTTTCATTTTCTTTCGTTTTTTCTCATAAAACCCTTCATTCTATTTTAAAACCCTTCCATCTTTTTAAAATTGCATATGAAATATGAATTGGAGTGTTTTGAACTTGATATTAGGTAAGATCCATGTTTGCAAGGTGTTTTTAACTTTTCGAGAGCTATGCTAGTTAATATAAAAGACAAAAAAATCATTTGTATATCCTCTCCTAGATGATTTGGTTTGACTTATTTTAATTTTTACAATTTCTACAACAATTATAAAACGTGCATTTTCAATCATGAAAATTGTAAAGATGAAGTTGCGCCATAAGATGGAAGATGATTTTCTTGTTATTATGGGTGAACAAAACCAAACCAAACCAATTATCCATCCAAACTAAATGTAATTTTGGTAAAACGATTCAGTCTAATTGATTCATTAGATTAATTGACTTAAAATGTTTGGTTCAATTAATTTTTTGATTAGTTCTTGATTTTAAAATTTTTAGACCAATCCACCTAAAAAAGCAAACTAATTTTTTACATTATATATACTAATATATAATATTTTTATATATATTAAGAAAAAATTATAGTAAACTTAATTAATAATATACTTAAAATATATTAATTTATTATATGTACTTATACAAATCATAATCATAGTAATTTAATTTTAGTTATATATATTTATTTATTTATAAATCTATATTAATATGAAATTACCAGTTATATATTGTAAATGATAACTTATATGTTAATATTATAATATATGATAGTAAATATGTTACATATTAATATGTTATAATTATTACATGTAAGTAATGTTTTGTTTTTAATAGATGGTGAGACCAACTACAAATACATTTCATATATATATATATA
>NW_018397254.1:9378581-9380487 GCF_002168275.2 Theobroma umbraticum | reverse complement strand
TATATATATATATATGAAATGTATTTGTAGTTGGTCTCACCATCTATTAAAAACTAATATCGCAGCTGAAAAATATGGCATGCGTCTAGAACTTCAACTGTGGCGCCTGTTGAATACATTGGCAGTCATTTGCACTGATAATAAATTTCATAAGCTGGAATAAACAGATATCCTTGAGTGAGTCTATGGCACCTGCTGTTAATAATACTTGAATGATAACTGGAATTTTATTATTCTTGACTTGGTTTACATTTTTTCCTAAAGTTTGATGATCTTGAAATACTACAGTTTTCTATTTATAAATCTTTTATCATTGAAACAATTGCAAGATTTGCATTTTATAGTATTAAGTTTATTGGAAACTTAAGCAACAAGATGCTTGTCCATTAATTCCACATATAATTGTGCTCTCATAGGATATCAATCAATGTGTTTTCTGTTATTCTAGATGCATGCAACATTTCGTATCCTTGTATTTTATTTTAATGAATTTCAAGGTTTTGATTAAATCAAAGCCTATTTCTGCCACGTCAATAACAAGGAAATCACCTGTCAACAGCTGGCTTAGCAAGGCACCAACAAGACACAACAAATTACACTACAATTACAGTGCAAAGTCTTCAAACTTGTCTGTTACATGAGGGCAAGAATTGTTTCTCCAAGTCCCCATGTATTACACAGTCACTAGCTATTTTAGGTTAACTTTTTTAACTTATCAAAAGGTTATAATTTGGATGAGGGAATTTTAATTACAGAGACATTGATTAAATTAACAATTACCCTATACACTGATACAAATATAATATCAGAGTAAGGATTACAAGGAAAAACTCATTAAAATATAAAAACACTGCTGTAGAGATCAGACATGACGAGGTCGAAAAAAGTTGGTTATGAAAGTGGGCACTGGGCGGGGCGGGCATGTGGGACGCACATGTTTGATCCCACGACCGCCACTGGCACAGCACAACAGTGATAGGAGTCTCCAATGACCAGCACGTAGCAAGCTTTCTGATTCTAGGTGTGCATAGTAAACGACAAACGCATGGGCCCGGCCATCCCCACACAGATGGATGAGATGACAGCGGTCAGTATTCATGTCTAAAAAAGGATATTTGGACAAGAAAGTGAAGAAAAAGATTTTGCAAGTTCATGCATTCCGCTGTGCTCAATCCTTTACCGAATAAATTATATTAAAATGGGTTCCTGTTACATTATTGAAGACACAACTTGCGTCTTTTACTAACTTTTCCAATGTCTTTTCTTCCAGAGTCGGCAAGAGCATGGCTCCCAGATGTGTTATTTGTGGAAGAGGATCGGAGGAAAGAAATTCCATCAGGAGCAGCAATGGGAATCGTTAATTCTTTCTACGGTGATGGAATTATGAAATGATCATAAAGATTTGATGTCTTGGCTTCAAATAGTGTTTTGAGATTGTAAGGCCATACGATGTCAGTAGTTCCACTCCACATCAGCTCTGCAAATTGCTGGTAAGCCTTTTCCGAGGGATGGTAGGAGTCGAAGAAGAAATATTCACTGGGATTCTCACATAAATGAAACTCTGTTATCCCTCTCTTCCCTCCACAGCTGTAAACTCCTCCGTACGGACCAGAGCCGCAACATGCCGTTGTTGCATCCTTGAAACCTTCGCAACATAAACCCACATCAAATGTCATCTAATATACACACATGCTCGATTTCATGCCATGCCAACAAGTCTAATGGCCTAACGTATATAAACCATACCATATTTTGAAGGGTTGTTCAATCTTTCGCCAACGGATTTATAGAAATTATAATAGGCATATTTGAACCCTTCAAGCTGGGTTTCCAGCTTCTGGAGGGTTTTGGGAAGTTCTTTATTGTGCAGTTTTGCCATTGCTGTGAGTTCATCGATGCAAGGACC
>NW_018397254.1:9352158-9378481 GCF_002168275.2 Theobroma umbraticum | reverse complement strand
GGTTCTAGAGAACAAAGGGGTCACTCGAAGTTTTTTTTAAAAAAAATTGTTTTTCCGTTTGTTTTTTCTCTCATTGGGATTAAATAATATTTTATTAATTTTTAAAAGGTTAAAACGTAAAGAGTGGTGACGGTAACGATGACACGTGGCGAGGAGATCAAAACAACGGCAATACTAGAAGTGGTAGATATCAGAATTCGTGGATGAGAGTAGGGCGATCAGATCCGATCAGTTTCATCGACGTCATTGGTCCACGTACGTGTAGGCTTCCAAGAACGCGACACCTGTCCCCGGCCACTAGGCGAGGAATTTTCTTTGATGGCGTTCACGTGGCTCAGCGTTACTTCGTGTCTTGATAATTTTAAATTTAATTTTTTTTTATTGTGGCGTCAAGAATTTTTAACTCCTTTTGTCTGCCGACCGTTCAGTTTTTTAATACTAAATTAATTCAAGGGAATTAATATTTATTGTGGGCGGGCTCTGCTGTGTTGAATATTTCGCGAGATTTTGCGGAGAAACTGCTGACGCGCGTGTTGCATACCTTCCAGTAAAAACAAGAAAATGCAAACGTTGTGGTGTTGAGAGGATAATGATTGAGTTTTATATAAGAATTCGTTTTTTTTTTAATTAACAGATATATTGATATGCTTTTTATTAAAATTATGAGTATGTGATAAATAATATCAAAATAGATATAATTTTTTATTAATTGTGATCTCATAAAAAATAATTGATAGGAACAAATTTAGATTAATGTGAGTTTTTTTTTTTTTATGAGTGAAAGAGCCAATGACCTAAAAGCTGTGAGGCCAAATAAAAGGCTTTGAACTTCGTTATTAAAGTTTTAAAGAAAAGAAAATAACAAGTTTTGATTTCCCCTTGTTTCTTTGTGTGTTATAATGTGTTAATAGTAGTAGTTAGAAAAGTAGAAGCAGGCAGTATAAAACATCAATGGATGGAGTGTTGCATCAGAAGCGACAGACTTTTATAATTTCTACTAATAAACAGACTCACTAATTTTTGCACGTATGATACCTTGCGTTAGATTAATTGTACTTTGGCAGATTCAGTCAAAAACTGGGCCAAACTCAAGCCCAAACCCAAACCCAAACCCAGAATGTTCCTAGTGGCATGTTTTACTATTTTGCAAAATACACTTCATCTGCTTCTGAAAACAACAGAAAAAGAACTGAAGCCATGCATGAGACGTGGCTGAGTACCAGGTGCCTGTCAGAAATCTACCTGCTGTTCGCAGTATCAACGCGCCTCCGTCCTTTGACGCTTCCTTATTCTTACCAAAGTACCCTGACCAAGTCATTAATTCACTTAAATTTTTCATTAATTTAACCGTTACTCATTAATTGATTTAATCCAAATTCTTTCGTTTTGGTTTAATTTTTAATTTTTCAATTCAATTAATAGTTTATTTTGAAAAATTATTCACATTATATCTATTTTTATGATTACTATAAGCTTATTTTTGAGAAAATAATTTAAAATTCACTTTGATATTGCAAATAAATTAGATTAGGAGAGAAATGGTTTATAAAATTCTTCGTAGTTTATATTTTATAATCTAAAGTTTATATTATAAATTATGTGATTAATTAATTATATAATTAATACTTGAGACTTAAGATTTAAAAGTTTAATACAAAAGTGAAAGGTAAGATCTGTAAATTTTTTAAAATTTTTTATTTATTATATCTATTTTCAATAAGAGATGAGGGTAGCATATTTATTGGGACAATAGCTCTCAAAATTTTTAAAATTATTTATTTATTATATATTTTTAATAGCTTTCGCAATATAATTTTTTTTATTTAATATTTAATATAAATAATAAACTAATAAAATGATCCCAATAGAAGTATTATCACCACTTCAAGTTGCTAGGTTCTTTCTTCCTTTAATTCTTTATTGCTCTTATATCTATGATAGTTTGTACAAACTATTTAAGAAGAATTTGTTAATCTTGAGAGATAATCACTTTAATTTTTTTGCACCAAGTTTCGTATTTCGAAAGAGCTGAAATTATAGTATATCAAGACCTCAAACTTGTTACAATAGTTTATCAGCTTCAATTTTCGACAACAACTATTAATATCGGGTATTTACACATCATAGTTAAGGCACAAAAAAATAAATTGTCAAATCTACTTTTACCCAACTACCAATACATGAGAACCTCTCAATACAAGAATTCTAACATAGGAGGCAAATTTTATACACTTGATTTTGACTACTAATATATTATGGCTTTTTATATTATAAAATTTGATTCACAGAATCATATAACTACACAAAACAATGAATGAGATGAACAATTATATAAAGAGCAATGATCAATAAAACCATTGTACAAAAGCAATGAATGAATGGAACATCATGACAACAGTAAAAATTACTCAAGACAAGTGAAGGTTTTTTGGTTAATTTCACCTTTGAAATTTTTGAAGAATTTGGTTTAGTTTGATGGTTCAAATATATAAATAGTTAAAATATTCTCCTCTTAATCTTTCCTTAAAGCATGAGTGCTTCTTCCTTTCCTCTCTTATCAAAAAACAAATGATACAATTCTTACTTGGTGTATATATATATTGTAAACCGAGCAATCCATGTTTTCGTGTCTTCAATATGCTAGACATGATTAGACATGAAACGCATTAAGATTGAATACGAACATAAAATGAATAATATTCATGTCTTAAATTTGAAACACGTACACGTACATATTTAATAATTGTATAACACGACACAACATGATTAACATGTTTAACACGATTAAATAAAAATATTTAAAATTAAAAATAATTTTATTATTTAAATTAAAATCAATAATTATAAAAATAATTATAAGAAAACAAAATAATACTAACATCAAATATAATAAAATTAACATAAATAACATACATAAAGTTCATTATCATATAATATGATAAAATCCATCATTAGCATCTAATCTTAAAATATTAATAATATCTAAAATAATCCAAAATGATAACAAAGCAAAAGTTCAAAATTAAGGGTTCATGGCATAATTACATTATTATCTTTATAAAATTTAAAAAACTTATTAAAATATTTAAATAAGACTAAAATAGTTTTCGACTATTAAGTTTTAAAAAGTTGATAAACATATTACACACACATGTTTAAACATAATAAACGATTAATACAATTAATTAAACGTGTTATTCGTATTTGACATGTTAAGACACAAAATGAGTCAAACAAAACTAACCATGAAACACTTTAAAGTTAAACCTAAACCTATTTAATTCCATGTCTTCCCATATCATATCTAAAATTACAAAATTACCAAATCTATTTAATTCCATGCCACAATCAAATGCCTAAGCTGCTCTGAGAAATACTTTGACAAAGTCCTCCATCAAGGGGCTTTGGAACTGATGAAGAGGCTCTTGCCAGAGTTGTAGTTACAGAGGGCTTGAAACTGATATATGAAGAATATTAAGGAATACAATCCCAAGCACCTAGCCTCAATTGAGGCAATATTACAGGAAATGGAGTTTTCAACCAGTAAAATTTACTTTTCTTGATTAGGTACCAAAAGGAAAAACTAGTAAAATCTACAAGTTTGTCATCATCTTAAACTGTAGGCCTAATGCCAAAATAGGAATTTGCAAACCTAGCAAGTTTCCTGCAACTTGTTAATAGTTGCATTTCCTGGCACACTAGAATGAAGCTGTTGTCAATAATGCTGCTGAAGTTTCCCGGAAGAGGTAAACATGTGGAACCATTATGAACTTCAGACGTTTGGATCACTGACTGAGATCCATCACTGCATTACTGCAAATAGAAAATGAAGCATGAGCCACCAGTACCACAGCCACATGCAATCTGCTTTCTTTGTACTTTTCAGTTTCTTTGCATGCTTAGCATTTAGTTTCTTGAAAAGAGAGTAAAAGGCAAAAGAGAAGGAAAGGTTGAAAGAAGGACACTTAAAACAAAATGAAAAGAAACATAAACACGTTCATCAAGTGTATGGCATGTGGTCAAATTAACACAGGAAAACAGCTTCGTTGCTGCTGATGACTGATATTCTCCCTCCATGAGATAGAAAGTGATCCTCTAGAGTTCTCAACCTTCCATCATTATTAACATAACATGAGCAAATTTAAGAAAGCAAACTGCAAAAATATTCAGGAATTAGGAGCTGCCATCTCCTAAATTGAATCTTTGACAAAGAGTTATCAATGTCAAGGACTCTTTCCCAAATCCAAAGATCTAGCCAAAAAAAAAAAAAGGGGGCAGGGGTGGGGTGGTGTTGCAAAATATGATGCATCATCCATTCTCATGCATATGACATTAAAATGGCATCCACGTTTGTATTGTACAGCTGGAATCAAAATCCTAACATTCTATACACCGTGCAACTTCATAAAGTGAGACTTGCAAAGAAAATAAGGATGGTAATCTTCAATGCATAGAGATCAACAAGACAACAAAATAATACATGTCCAAAATTTAAGCAACTTGAAGCAAAATTGCTTTATCTTTTACATTCTTCTGAGCACATGAAATGCATTTCCATGCACTTTGAGAAGACAAAACCCTTCCTCTGGTTATAGGCATGAGCCTTTATGGTAAAATCCAGTTACCATACATAGATAACAATTTTTGTGACAGTAGAAAACAGGCTATGAGAGACACAAAACAACAACACTGCTTCCTTCAGAGACAGGGAGAATGTACATCACTTCTTCAGAAGCTTCTGAGAGAAAATTCTCTTGGAATATGGGCTGTTGCGCGAAATTGCTTTATGGGACTCAATTGCTTCAACAAGTGAATTGTGCAGATGTCCCTAACATAGAAACAAAAATCAGAACAGCAATAAAGAGACAAAAAGAAGCCAACAAAAAATAAATAAATCTGAATAAGTATTAACCCTGTTTCTAATATGGATAATTAGTAGGAGACTAGAGTGGCTCTCTTAATTTAAAAAGTTGCATGAGAAGGGGATTTTCAACTAAGCAATTTAATCCTTAGGCAAGATCATTAAGTTTGCCTTCTACATAGGAGCATAAATTTTCAACCAGATCCATCACAGTAATTATTTTATGTGATTCCTTATGCTATCACCTGCACACGGTACATCTAGCAGGTACCCTCTACCACATAATAAGTGTAGTTCTCTTAGAAACCCATGAGTCCAGATTGAGGCATCAATAAATGTTACAATTGAAAAACATCTATACTTTTTGAGCCACAGAGATGAAGAAAGGTGTTGATTGAGGGGTTGGGGGTCTCATAAGTAATAGAAGTAATTGAATCCTGAACCTCAGACATGCGTAGAGCAGTTTGCACAACATAGTTTGCATGTGGATCTTGTAGCAACTGTTCGAAGTGAGCTGCAGAGAGCAATTCATGAATGATTCTTGACCGGCTCTCATCATTTAATACCAAAAGACATTTTTCAACCACATGACTGCTGAACTTCTGTGTTGAGAGGTGCACGTAGTTCCCTTCAAATTGAGAAATCAAAGTTGAAGTGGCAGATGGGATTTTTAACTCCAAGATAAACTGAACAACATAATTTCTGCAAAATGAAAAAGGAAATCTGCAGTGAAAATAATATTAACAAAAAGCAGAAAAGAAAAAGTTATCTATTACAAACTTCATTCAGGCGCCACTGGCCCCCAATTAGAGAGAATGAACTAACCAGTCTCATGACAAAGTATTCCACAAAGGGTAAAAGCAAGAAATCAGCAATCTTTCAACAATTTCCAGAAGATACAATGCCTTCACAACTCCATATACTACTTTTGACAATTTCTTTTTCCATTTTTTTCCAAATTCGAGAAACAAAATATGGCAAGTGGTTTTTTTTTTTAAAAAGATATAATCCAGTAGACCAAACAAACTGTTTGGGCCACATGAGACCTAGAAGGACAAGTTTTCTTGAGCTAGAAAAAAAAAGGAAGTTATTCATTAACATTTGTGATCTTCTGGCTTTACAGCATGATCATGTATATAGGAACCCATACATGAAGCAAACTACAAGGTGCATGTAAGAATTGATGACAACTCCTAAAGACCTGTCAATTCAGCCTGATCAACAATAAAGGACCTAGTGAGGACAACAGTCATTTCCCAGCAACCATATGAGCACTAGACTAACATGATGATTGCCAAAACTTATTCAGCATAATTCATGCTTGAATTTAATAAATAATAAGAATTAGCAAAACAAGACAAGCCGCTAATTTACATTTTGAAATAAAGCTTTGCCATCACCACAGTCTAGTAGAACACAAGGGCTAAATAGAGAAGGTCTAATACCATCCCATATGCCATGATTTTCTGCTTCCCATGCCTTTTCCTAATGCATCACGAATGTGTAAGTTGGGTTTCTCTTTTTCTTTTTTCCCAGAAAATTGGAAGCAGAGAGGTAAGCAAGTGGTATCAAAGTAATAGACTAATTGTATTTCCCCTAAAACAAAAGTTCTTTGTCCTGAGTGATGGTTGATAATTGTAGACTAATATAATTTTAATACTTACCCATATGCATCCTGTGCAAGTAGAAGTCCATTGGCGGATATTTCTGCAACCAAGTTTTCTCGATATCCCCCAGTTGAATGGCTAATGCATCGTTGCAAAACACAACAGCCATGTTGATGAGTTGCAATATCAACACAATACTTTGCAGCGGCAACAAAAATAAACTGTCATAGTTGCAAGAAGAAATTTGTCAAATATCTGCAGGGTAAAGTAATGATGCTGAACAAACAAAATTCAATAAGTGCACATGCAATATAATCTCAACTAAATTTTAACCAAAACCACCCAGTTACACAAAATGCCACCATAAGAAATCACATAGTTTGCTACCAACTGCAGTATCTGCAAGAAATAGCTAACAGACGGCACATTATATATTGACTCCAAAACAAGTGGTTAAACACTCCATTGTTCTACATCAAGTCCACACATATGTTCACAGTTTCAAAGAGACTAAAGGCTATCATAGGGTTGAATTAGCTTCTCTGCTCACTTGAAGTTAAGACATTTAAAAAGAACGCTCCCCCCTTTTTAAAAGGGAAATAAAAGGATACTCCGATATTATCAAGGACTCATCATATTCAGACACGAATTGATGTTTAACTAAAATGCCACATCCAGTGCAGCTGAATTGTCAATTATTCCAGAAGAACTAGAAAAAGGTACAATCATCCATTTTAATTCCAATCTAAAAGACCTTAAAGAAATTTGGTTAATCAAGTAACTGAAGCAAAGAATAAAAGCAGAACGCAGTTCTTTTTGGTTGTGAAGTTTCAAAAAATGCCCACCACATGCCATGAGATGGATTGGCTCTGAGAAGAAGCAGAAGGATGCTCTTGGTTCTGTCAAACTAAAGCACAATTATGTTGTCATTAAAGGAATGCTATCAGGTATCACATTTGTCTGACATATGCTTGAATGTTTTCATAATGATTGTTAATCCACATGTAGACCCCCAAACAAGAAAACATTGTCCATAACTTCTACAAGATATAACACTTTATAAATTAATGGACAAAACAGAATGGCATGGAAATGAATCCAGTCATTAACGCTCAGCAATTTCGAAGATGGAAGGTTTACCTTGTTATCTTCACTGGTAAGACATTGCAAGCAACGCTGTACAACATGATTGCCATTCAGGTCCTTGATGAGAGCTAGAAAGCCAGGCTCAAGGGCTGATATGACTAGTGAAATTTGCTCCCTGGTTTTGAGAGTCTCAATCAATTTTTGAACCACACGAGTGCTGAAAGAAGGAAAAAAGAAGGAAAAACAATGTAAAAACCAGTGGATACAACAAAAACATATAAAGCAGTGTATCTGACATACCCATGAGTATTCAGAGATATTTTGACAAGTTGCCCTGGTTCTTCAGTAACCATTAGCAGAATCTGCATCCTCTGTTCTTCATTACAAACTTCCAATAACTTCTGCATGAGGTAATTCCCAAAAGGATTCATCATAAGTTCAACTACATGATCAATGATCTCCTTAAATATTAATTGAACATCCTGCTGGGTGCCCTCATCAAATAGCCGCTGTAAAAATCTGCAGCCATGTTGATCTTTTGCTATTAAGTATATGTACCCACGAGCTTCTGCCAAAGAGTTATACTTAGGTGGCAAAGAGGGATTATATAACTTAGCATTCTTAGTATTTCCACAAGCTGCTGCAATATGAGACCAACCATCAAGCTGTGGCCTTCTTTCTAGATGCTTACTCACACCAATCTCATGCACTAAGCCCTTGTTTTGCCCTCTTGAACGATCAAGCCCCTTATTAATCACATAATTTAAACCCTCTCCTTGAATAATGAAACTATCCTCACTAGTAAAAGCCTCAAGACCTCCATGTGGGATTCTAATGTTTGAATGTGCTCTAGCGATTCCATTGGCTAGTGGCAGCCCATGGTGTAACAGATTTTCAACACTTGCATGAGGGCTTGCTTGAATCAACCCGGGAGAACCAGGGAAATTCAACTCACCTATTTTGTCATTCCAACTCAGACCATTTCGTTGTCCATAGACTAAAGCATCAGTCACAGAAAGCTTACTCAAAGAAGTGCTTAAATTCGATACAGAATTTCCTCTGTGGGGATAATTGCACGTCTGCTCCTTTTGCTGCCAAGGAGATCTCACTGCACCATTCCAACAATTCATTTCCTGCTGAGAAAACAAAGCATCCGAACAACCAGGATAAAATTGAGACCCCAATAAATTATTCATCCTATATTCCTGGGGCAATCCAGAAAATGCCATATTCATCCCAACATCGAAACTCATTGGAACAGTCGCTGGAACAGGGGACTGAAATCCCACACAATCAGAAGACCCCTTCCTCAGTTTGTCACAAGCCGCATACTTCTCAACATTGATTTGATCAATAAGTTGAATCCCGTTGGATTCAAGTGAAAAATCTTTAAAACTAGAAGCCACATTCTGTTGATCATTACTAAAATACATTTTACTAAGATTTCTACAAAGACCCAGTTCAGCAATCAAGCCGTCATTACTGGCCTTTTTCCTAATAGCTGAATCCACGAGTAGTCCATTAGGCAAGTGTGGCTTAAGGTCTTCTAGTGGAGGTGGGGTTGGTGATCCATTGTCAGAAAAAGACTGCCCATTGTTAGAAACCAAACTTGAGGAAGAACCATCTGATTGTAAAGAGAAACCGCTTACAGGGGAAGCACATGAATGCTTATAATAATAACCTGATGGGTCATCATCATACATAAGACCACACATGCCATGAAATGACCCATTCACATGATTGTTATCATGTTTTTGATGCAGATGATGATGATGATGATGATGAAGATTATGTGATGTTGCATGAGGGATCTCATCCAACAACATTTCAAGCTCCTCATCATCCTTCATGTTTCCTCTGTTCTTCTTCTTCCCAATCTCAGCTGTTGCTTCCAACATCAAGAAAAACAAGACAGACAAAAAAGAAAACCGACCAACCAAAATAGACAAAAAAAAAAACAAAACAACCAGAAGAAGCAATCAAAATACCCACATCAGATATGAATTGAAAGAGACTTAAATAACAAATACCCAGAAGAGATTACCACTTTTTATCATCTGGGGTTTTGCTCAGAATTTGGAAAAAAGGAAAAAAAAAAGGGGGGTGCTGGTTCTCTTTGAGTGAAGATGGAAACCAAACAGAAGAAAATATTGTTTTGCCAAATTGCATTTCATTGATATCAAAATAATTTCATTTTGGGTTTTGGGTTTTCTTTTGTGAAGAGTTGGTGAAGCATGCAAAGATTGAAGGGATCACATACGGTTACTGTAAGAACCGTAGAAATATATATATATATATATATACACACACTCTCCCTTCGTACCCTCTCACGCCATTAAAGCTGGGCTAGAGAAGAACAAACGCTATTTATATTTTGCTCCCACACCCTTAACAGAAAAATATACAATACTGTATATTAAATAATTATATATAAATAATTATAAATAAAAACAAAAATTAATTCACAAAAGAAACAAAGACGGAGAGCAGAGTGACGCACAAGACACCAACACCACGACTGACTCTCGGCCTCCTTCTCAAGCATTTTCACTTGGGAACGTTTTCACTAGTGCTTAAATAGGAAATAAATTATTTATCCTACCCTCTTACCCGTATGAGTGAATTACACGCTCTGCATTGAATGTGGGACCTTTAATTTGGGACCCATTCACCATTGTTGAGCTTCTCACTCGCAATTGAGCATTTGTCTCTGGAAGGTACGGGACTTCTCGGGTCCCACTCCTGTCAGGTGGCGCGTGGAGAGAGGGAATTATTATTAAAAACTATTATTAATATTTATTAAATATATAATTATTGTTTTAATAAAATATCATGCATCCATGTAATTTATTATTTATTAAATTGTTTAAAATTAAATGAGGATTTGGCTTTTGATTTTTCTGTTGTTTTGCTTTATCTCTATTTTTTTCTTTTTATTTTGGATAAATTTCTCGATTATAACAACCCAACTCATCTCCCAACTGTTAACATGTTTTTATTTTCTTGAAAGGTTAGTTATTGGAATTTTGTGTGTTTAATGAAATGACCAAATTACCCTCTTTCGATTTGTGCTTTAACCTTTGCCGACTCACCCTTTTGTGTTAATGGGGCTTGAAGGGTACATGCACCCACGTCCCTCTTTTCCTCTTTTTGAGGTTTCGGATTTCTCGTTTCCTCTTTCCCCTGTGCTTGGGTTAGGCAGAAATTAATCAACACTTAACTACCTAATGGAAATGTTTTAATTCATTAATTGTGATTAATTGATCAAGACTGCAGGATGTCGTTTCATCTTTGACTACGTGCAAAATAAAGAATCATGCCACGTTTAATTTTCGACTTTTGTTTAAAACTAGTTTTATGGCTGAATTACAGCATCACATGGAGCCGAGAGCGTCAAAGTTCAACATTTTTTTTTCTATTATTTTCATAGAATTTTTTCAAGTTTGTAATGTCCTAAGGATTTTCTTTCCCTTCCACCTCATTTAATATTATGAACGTCTAATATCAGGCTTAGCATCTAAATTTAGAAATCCAAAGTTTACACCCATATTAGTTAATAACTTGGCAGTTTCTTTATAAATTCTTTTTTATTAAAAACCCAATAAATGTAACTTCAACAACATATTATGTTTATTTCGTATATACTTTTTTTTTTTACTAAAATCGTACTAAAATGTCAAGAAATGCTAATTCAATATTAAATCAAATGGCATTTTGGTGAGTATTGATATGCTAATTAAAAGTACACTTATTCGGAAAAAAGAAAGAAGAAAGGGATAACAACTTAGGGAATGAGCAATCAATTTAGTGAATTGAAAATGTACAAATTCCACAAAGAAAAAAGAAAAAAATAATACAAATAATGCATTGTGTAAAGGCAACACGGCGACCTTTATTCATTCTAATTAAATAGTTTTCGCCTATTTGGTCCCAGCCAATGAGGATGCAAGGCAAATGAATTAAGTGATCCACCATCCACCAGCGTCGTCTCTTCCTTTGTCCCCAAGAAAGGCAAAAGGGGACATGGGAGGCATTTGGACATTTCTTAAGGACCATAAAAGATTTTACGAAAATTCAAATTTCAAAAAACATAGAAAATTAAAAGAAGAAGAAGAAAGAAAGGCAGCAAGCAAAAATCCCTTTTACATTCCTTGGCCGGAAAGCGAGTAGACTTTTGGGTCCCACAGACCCGATTCGGTCCATCTTTCCATATCAGCCATCCAGTGATGTTAAGACAAGTGTCAATCTAATACCCGCCCGGGTACGAACCTAACTGCCATATTCTCGTGTGCAAGCTCCTCGATTTTTGGGATTGAGATACACCGCTGCTTCTGCTGGGCACTTCCCTGCGGTTACTCTCCCATTAGCATAAGTTTTTCATTTTTTCGTAGTTTTATTCTATTTTATATATATATATATATATATATAGCTAGCAAAGTTTTTAATTATTTTACAAGTGAATATAAAATATTATCATATATTAATTTCATTACTATAACAAAATTATTAATTTTTAAAAATATATTAAAATAAAATATAGTCAAATTAAGGCATTGCATCAAGTGTTTGGCATGATTCTCGGCATTACACCTTACCTTGTAACAAACCCCAAATAGACTCAATTGCCGAACATTTCCTTGCATTCCTCAAAATCCCAATAACACGTTATAAAGCCTCCCTCAATCAAACATTCAAGTAACATTCTCACCTCGTACAAAAGCTATCAACACGAAGAACATAATCACTATCGTCTCTCAAATTCATATTACTTTTTCGTAAAGTAAATTTCAACAGTAGAAATATCATAAAAACTTTTATAATAAAATTCATTTAAAACTTTTTTAAATTTATTGAGTATTTCAAAACTTTCTCTACACTAAATTTCCCGTCCACCTTACTAACATAATTCCTCACAAAAATCCCAAAGCATGTGGCAATCTTTCAATCTCACTTGTAAAATTTAAAAAGTTTTTATTTTAATGATTGTCCTTTTTCCTCGATGTCTTCCATTAGATATGCATATTTGAGAAATTTTTCGTGTAGCCGAAATTGTTAAAAGATTTTATGTGCAAACATTTCCCTAACAATGCATCTCAAATGTCTATTTTCATTTATAATTGTGTTTCTCCGTTTATTTTAGCTATACAAACAATTAAATTAATAATATTATTTTAGATTTATAGTTGTTAAATGAATCAAACACTTGTAAATTTCTTCACCCATAAAATACATGCTTATCCCTTTATTTAAAAATTAAAAAAAATTCGTTGATAAATGTTAAAAAGAAATTAGTATATAAAATGAACAAAATTCTGTAATCAAGCAAAATTTAATTGAAATGATTATATATTTGACAATTTTTTAACTTTAAAGTTAATGCAATTTTTTTAAAAAAGTCTAACAAATAAGTTATTCTAATTAAATTCATCAAATTTGCAACTTAATAAGTTCTTTTGATAGTATTTGATACGAGCGATGTCTACCAATATTCCCTATAACGTATTCAATTAAATGACATTGAAATAACATTTGTTTTAAAACAAGTGAAAATAATATAAAATTATAATTCAACTACATTACAGTCAATGAACGTAATTTGATTAAAAAATTAATATAATTTTAAATTACAACTTACTCTATAATGCTATCAAACTTGATTTGATATTTTAATTCTTCTTCGATTAATAAAATTTCAAAATTTAATTATTACCACTCTAAAAAATTTTAAAAAAAATTAGAAATAATTTTGAAAACCCAAATGATATCTACCGTGCACGTGCCTATAAGCTCATGATTCAACTTTTTTATCTTATTACTAGGGTGTGGTCGTTGAGTTAAAAACCAAACCAAGGACATGAACTAATTTGGTGACGATTTAATGGACTGGTTGTTGCTTGTTATTTAAGGAGGTTTGAGAATAACTCGTGACTTGGTTGAATTCAGCAGAAATTGTTAAGGAAGTGGGCTTAATTCTGGAGAAAACAGAAAATTAAAAGCCCATGCCGAGAGAAAGGGAAGCCCAATAAAGTTTTCACCCGAGAGGTTGATTCATTCAGATTAGTGTAGCATTTTGTAGAATAGAAAAATAATGGAGCAGGAGAAGGGCAAAGGGAGCGAGGAGAGATGGGGCGGAGCCATAGCCAATCTGACGGAGATGGCTTCGAACCTGGATTCTCTGCAAAAACTGCTTCTCAAGAAAGCTGTATTTGTCGATGAAGATACCTTTGCCAAAGCCTCTTTAACCTCCGAACAAGCCCGAACAATTAAGGTTACTCCTTGTTTTTTTTTCTTCTTTTAATTGAATTCCTGATTCTGGGTTTTTGTATTGATTTTATCGTCATAAAATTAATTAGGTAATTGGTTTGGAATAATCATTGATCTATCGATTAAGCACTCTTAATTTTTTATGCGGTCGATTGAGCTTATTGTTTATGATCTGGGTTTGTGTGTGGAGTGTAGGTTCTTGAACAAAGGGTGGAGACGCTGGAAAGAGAGGTGGATGCTGCAATCACAGCAGCTGCGCGTGCCCGTTCCGAGAAACGACAGGCCGAGGCGGCGCAAAAGGCTGCCGAATTGCGTGCCCAAGAGGTTACAAAAGAGCTTGAGAACACCACAAGTATGCATTGCCCTTGGCCTCAATCTCTGCTAATTTTCTTCAACTATCTCTGCTCGTTTCCTGTTGTGTAGCCAGTTCGAAGGCTATGGCAAAAGAAAGATGATCTATGTTCATTTTTTGACCTTGTTTGGTTTGCAGAAGTATTCGAACTGCACATGGAAGAGTTGCGCGCAAAGCAAGAAGAAATCTCTAAGCGAGATAAGGAAATTAAACTCCTTGAAGCTATAATTCAGACACTGGGTGGAAAGGATTCTCGCTCGACCGTCGGATGAAAAAAGCTTGGTATCAGATTATACCACGTATCACATTTTCCTCTGTGGTTTTTTTCTCTTTTTTTTTTTTTTTTATATGTAGTGTAAAGAGAAACCCAAAGCCTTTAATGTCATTCGAATTATAAAATTGGTATGTATTTTCACAAGAAAAATTACTTTTTAATGTGATAAGAGAGGAATTAGTTTCTATCATTTTGTTATTGGTTGGCCAAATTGTAATAAGATTCGACTTTGTAGGACCAGAAACTGATTGAATAACCAGATTGACATTGATGAATTGACTTTGGATGTCAGCTGTTCATTTGGCATGTCACTGGAGAATTAGTGTTCCCAACCCTTCACAATTTATATCGCTAAGGAAGAGTTTTATTTTGTGAAAGTATTTATATATAAGTTTGATCATAAATTTTATCTGATGTTGATGTAGCTAATAGATTGCTGCAATCATTAAAGAGGAAAGGAGCAGCATTAGGCTGAAATTGCAGCAAACCTGAAGCAGAAGGTACAAGATTAGTTACATAATTAACCATCGGTCCCAAACTGATTACGTTTGTTGTCGTTCACGCTGACTTTATTTTTCTTCCGTAATATTAACCTAATTTCCGAGGCATTGATGGTTGGCTCACCTTCTCCTCACCTTTGCTTTGGACTGGTGGCCAATACTGCCCATTGTTTTAACGATTATGCGTTGGCATTTTCGATTTCTCTTGTCACTCCCCATCGCTCTGCTTCAAATACTTGGAAATAAGTGAATTTTTACAGCTTCCTGCCGACCAATCATGACGAATTATGTACTGCACTGAGGCATTTGAGGAATTTTGTTTAATAATATATGGGTTATTGGATTTGTGGGTGTTTTACGTGTGGCTAAAACAAAGAATCTGTTTGGATACGTGGTCATTTAGCAGAATTAAGTGCCATATTATAGAAACAAAACAAAACAAAACAAACTCCCATACGCTGAACAACTCAAAGCTTGGAATCCAAATGATGGATTTCTATCCCTAACACCTCAACCACAACAAAACAAAACAAAAATTGCTAAATGCCACCGCCATAGAAAATCTAAGTGATCTTACTGGGTAGAAATACAAGGACTGTATAAATGTTATTAGCTTCCAAAAGGCAAGAAAGAAGTCAGGAGCCTATTGTGTGCAAACCCACTTAGATTCCACTTTCACACATCAAACTCTACTCTGTATAGCCTGTACAACATCCTTGACTGAACCAGTAACTCTCTACCTCTCAATTTGAATTGGATGCAACCTCCTTAACTTCATCATATGTGCCAGTCGCCTCATTAAAAGAATACCTATATCCCCAGAGGAGAGAGAGGTATTAGATTCTAAGCAGCATATGCTCACAACATTTATCCAGACAACTTGGAAAACCCAAGCCTTAAAAGATCAAAACAATCATGCACGTGAAAATCTTCAACACAGCCTTCAAATGTCATGCTTAATGAGCAGTGCACAAATCCCAAAACAGCAGGTCTATCAACTCTATGGCTAGGCAACAAAAAACAAGGGCCCACACAAATAAATGAGAATAGCCAAGATCTTGAAGTAAAGAAAAGCATTAGACATTTTTTTAACTATCATTATAGGAAATTCTACAAAGATGACAGTGCTTGATATGTTAATTCTCCTTGGCATAACTTGTTATCATAAATATTCCTAAAATGGGTGGGGCTCATGGAACTTCGATTCAGATCTTATACATTTACTTCAGACTAGTTAAAAACCATAATTTTTCTAATGACTGTTCATGTTCAGCTATTTTTCTTATGCAATTTAGTAAACCCATCTATGGAACCTGCTCTCAACACACTGTTCAAATTGACAGTTAACCCACTGGTCAAAACTTAGGGATTAAAACCACGAATGAACCAGCATAGCTGAAATGCAAGTGCTAAAACTCAGTAGCCAAAAAGAGATTGCGGATAAAATTACCATTGCCCTGATGCTGCTGAGCAATATAGTCCTGTAGATGGGTCATAATAATATCCCAAAGAGCTACTGTAGTAGTACCTGAACAGAAAGATTAAAGGAGTAAGATCAAATATTACTAAATACCGATATACATGTAGGTTGAGCAAATATTCTGTCTTCAAATATCTATCACCGCTTCATAAATCACAATAAGCTCCTAGAGAAAAAAATTCCTAAACAGAAACACATATATCCAAATAATCTTTTGAAACTATAACATATGGAGGCATGGAAGGATCAAAGAGGGTACCCTGAAGACTCATCATAGACATAATCATTTTGCACATCTCCAGCTGCAAATGGAGCAAACACAAAAATTAGATGAGCAGGTCAAGCAACAAATTCACTATTATTTCATCCAAAAAGCTTTATAATATTCCAATCAATAGATCAATGGCAAAACATACTCTCAGAAGAAGTGTTTACAGCTTCATATGATGCTTGAATCACAGCATTAGAATTAGGCTCAGATGATGGCTTAAGATTCTCATCATCCTCATCATCGGCAAACATATCATAACTGTCACCTGTATTGCTTGAAACTTCAGTAGCAGTTAGATTTGCATTTGAAGTACCCACAACTGAGTCAGGGGGTATGGAAGAAGTTACTCCAGGATTATTTATATCTTTGAGTGTGTCAATTCCCAAGTTAGGACCAGAATTCTCCAGTCCAACATTCACAGCTAGGCACTTCCCCCTGGCCAGAGCTAACTTCTCATATCCCTCTGAAAAAGCAATACATTTAAAGCATGCTTAATAAAAGTTATTCAAAACACACACCTGCCCCTACACAATTACACATGGAATATTAGCATAATGGAATATAATTCAGAAACCAATATAAATACAACATATAAAATATATTAAAAGAACTACTCAAACATTGCACCAACCTGCCTCGCGCTGGAAAACCTCCTGCTTCTCATGGTATACATCTGCAGAATGAAATTTAAAACCAATAAGCATACACTTATATTCCTAAAGCTTTACCTACATTTATGATTAACAAAAGCAGGGGGATGAAAAAGGAAACACAAACATATTTTTTTCATTGGTGATAAAGGGCAATTAGAGCCTGACAAAGCCATAAATCTCAACTAAGCTAAATCTAAATCTAAAACAAGTATATATCTGCTTCCTAATTCCTTTCCATGAGAATTGACTATTAGCAAGATCCAATATTCTAAAAGGTGAAGGTGACATTTGAGGACCTGAGGCATTTTATGCCACTTTGCCTCAAAGTGGACAAACACCTTTAAGATCATTGGTAGTAGCAAGTTTTTTTTTTTTTCTTTTAATTGGAGAAGGTGGTGGCATTAAAGCTAGAATATTCAAGGTTACTCCTCAATCTAAGTGAACTAGAAACCCAAGAAAGTAACAGACTTAACTGTAGTCACCATTCTCCATCAACTTCATGGCATCCTCAGTTAGTTGGTCAAATACATGCTTTGTCTCAGCTGACATTTTCTCCTTTCTGTTATTTGAAGTTCCTTTCAACCTTCTCAGAGCTTGCAAAACCTGTCAAGGTAAATTAAAATTAGCTTTAAACTGTGCCCTTGTAACCTGTTTAATTACCTAACAAAAACGAATTTAATATCTGGTACCTAGGGGATAGAGCCTAAAACTGAAAATGACAAGTGTAAAAACCTCTATATCTAACATTCTAAAGCAATTGTAACTTTGAAGTTAGATCAAATAAAGAAAAAATACCAAGAAGAAATGATCTACACAGTTTGACATCTTAGTAAGTTAGTAGAATGTAAGCATTTTAGCAAATCCAAATTGGCCTCAAAATTGATGAGTGCCCTCAATAGAATCAATATGGATGTCAAAAATAATCACCATTACAACAAAAATAAGCAAATAATGAGAAGAAATAACTAGTATAAGATCCATGTGGCAGCAAAACATATCATAATCTAATATGAGCAAAATATACTCATATCATGAAAATCAAAGCAAAACGCAAATTTTGGAACAAATATGTAACACAATTATTCCCTTTACCAAAGAATATTTTTTTTCTTTTAGACAGAATATCTATCATCATGTAATATTACCGTTTCTCCAGGCTCGAGCACATTGGCAATACGTCTTTTCATTATCCCAATGTCTTGGGAGGAAAGATCCTGTGCCACAACGTCATCATGATCTTCATCATTTGTTGTTGCAGATGTTTTTCCTGCATATTTTGTATCAGCTTCGACACTATCAAGCCATGCATCCTACAAAAAGTCCATGTGGTAGTCAATAGAAGTTTTAATATAATAATTTAGAAGCTTCAGGTCAATAAGATACTTTACCTTGATTTCGTTGTCATTGACATATTCAACAAAGTTTCCATCTGCATCAAAGTATCCTTCTTCTCTTTCTTTGTTCAGATTGAAAGGTTCTATTTGAATACCATCATCAACAAAGTTCTCATTATCCTGCCAAAAGAAATTCCTCATCATTGGCTATCCTTTCCTCTGAACCAATAACTGAGGAATCTGGCAGTCATCTTGACTGCAAAAACTGCTGCCAATTCAGGAAAGAAGCATCCTAAAATTATAAACTCACTCAATAACAACATCACATGCCAGGTGTATCATATCTCAGAGTGGCACTGAAGATTGTTAAAGCGAACAATTAAATACCAAGATTTCAACAAAATAAATATGATGAAAATGCATTGTTGCATTTGGAATAAAAAGAAAACTGCCTTTTTATCATTTATTACACTCAGACACATAACATGGATAAACCCACAGTAGTTGACCAGTACGAAGTTGATGTAAAAAAGCTCTGTTCAAAAGCTAGATTGTAAAGGAAATCAGCAATTAATCTGCTTCTTGCCTTTAGACACTCATGATAAATTTGCATCAATTCACAAAAGATACACTGTACTGATATCTTTATGGCCAGTTCATATTGTCAGTCACACATAGAATCTAAAATTGGGCAGATTAAGAGGACAGCAAACAAACCTCATATGCAACTTCAGCAGTAGAGACATCGTTAAGCGTGCCCCGTCCATCTTCAGTGAACAGTTCCGTAGTAATTTGACTGCGGCGCTTGGCACGGTCCTTGGCAGCGAGACGGGGATCTTTCAAGTCACCGGAACCATCTTCCACATCAACTCTGTTCACTGCTTCTTCTCCAGGCTTCACTTTCTTTCCCTTGGGAAACCTAACTCTCTTTTGCCTGTAAATAAAAATATTGATTTAATTCTAAAATTCAAACAACAGAAATAGTTCTTAAAAAGATTATCTTTTAACCCTAATTTTCTCGAAGAAATCAAATTTAACAATATTATCGAGAATTGACTGCATTCGAACGAAAAAAAATCCTAACAATACATTATATAAACCCTAAAAAATTCGATGATAAAATAATACGCACCTTAACATATTTACAGCTAAAATTTCCAAAGCAAAAGTAAGAAACAAAGAGTAAACATAAAAGAGAAAACGAGTAGAATTACGAGCTAAAACAACTGTATCAACAAGGCGAGAAAAGGAATTACTTTCCATTGAGGTATGAAAGATTTTCATTTTCAAAGTTAAAAAAAACACACAAACAAAATAAAAAAAGAAAAGAAAAGATTTGAAGGAAATGACTACGCGGGAGGCTTGTTGGAGTCTTCATCTTCGAAGAATTGGCGCTTGCGATGAGAGCTTGATGGTTTTTCTTCCATCCCTACAAACTCTCAGCTCCAACCTCGAAACGAAACAAACTTCTGATTTACTGAGAGAGAACGAGGAGAGTGACATTGAGAGGGAGGAGGAGACTTTGAAGAGCAAAATAAAATGGGGACAAGCCCTGCTGACTCCCCCAAATTAGTGGGCCAAAGCCTAGCCCCCCGAACCCTTTCCAGCTTTTGGGAAAGAATATTGCAAGTAATCATCGGCCGGGTTGGAAATGGGCTTGAATCGAATTGTAAACCCAACTTAATCGGACATCGGCGGTGAAAAGTTTTAGACTTCATCCAGACATTGCCTAAAGGCCCAAATATTTAATACAAATTATCTTATAGTGATAAAAAAAATTTATTAATGAAATAATAATGTTAAATTCATTCATAATGTAATATTTTTTATCAATTAAAGATAAAAAAATCACCGAATTAATAAATTTTTATACTATTTTTTGTTTTTACTTTAAAAATGAAAATGTTTCATGTCTCACTGTATTGATGCGATTGTTGTTCTCGGCTCTCGGCTCTTGGTTTCAAAGTCTGGCTTTGGAACTTTTAGCTGTAAAAATGTGAAAGAGTGCTTACTAATTTATTGATTTTTTTTTTTTAGGGTTTACGTAAAATAGTTTTAGGAGGAGGAGTAAAGCGCGAGGGAAGAAGTCAGAGGACTCCTTTCGCAGTCTTGAACCTTCCGCATCATCCACCCCTTTTCCTCTTTTCTCGTTTTCTTTTGCCACCCCGATTGATTTCCTGCGGTTTTTTAAGGTAATGGCAATAATGCTGTTCATTGTTATCCTACCGATTAACTGCTGCTTGAAGGGTTTTAGATTTTGATTTTGTTGGCGACTTCTTAACTCACTTCGGCTTAATCTTTTCGCTGTATTAAACTCAGTTATTCCCAGTTGATTGTGATTTTGGTTTTCTTTTCCCTGGCTATAGAAAAATTTTATATTTTAGCTGCTTTTCTTTTGGATGCTTTTCCGAGCACCTTCTGTTTGTTGCTATGTCTTGCTCATAAAATTATCATATGCTCGGTTTTCAGCAAGGAGCAGAGCTCGAACAAAGATACCCATCCGTTATAAAAGAAAATCCTAGTCTTTAAACCATCTAATCTTCAACTCTTAAGGCTTAAAAGGTGTAATTTTCGGAGTATATTTTTTGTTTTAAGTAGTTTATATTCAAATTACTCACAACTTTTATATTGATCTAAACTGTGCTTCCTTGTCTTTCTTTAAATCTATTTTTGGGATGTGGATAGTAAATGTTAGAGAAGTTTTTTTTGAATTTTTTTTTTCTATACTGTCTAAAGTTCATTATTTTTCATTTTACTTGGGTAGGTACAATGGAAGTTGATGATGACAACAGTCCATCGAGGTCATCTGCAGAACCTTCAGTTGCAGTTCCCGACAGCCAAACCACAGTGCCTACGGCTAATAACACTCTGCTTCAGTCTGTTCAGCCTATTGTTCCTCCAGTGGTCCCGCCTGCAGTTGTACCACCTATTGCACCAATACCTGCCATTCCTCTCCCGATTCGCGCTCCCATCCTTAAACCACTTGCACCTCAAAATGGTGAGGTGAAAACTAGTGATTCAGACTCTGACCATGAGGATGAAGGGCGAACTGCTGCTGTTGATTATGAGATCTCAGAAGAGAGTAGACTGGTTAGAGAGCGGCAAGAAAAGGCCATGCAAGAACTTCTGATGAAACGACGTGCTGCGGCACTAGCAGTGCCTACAAATGACATGGCTGTCCGGACTCGACTTCGCCGGCTTGGTGAACCCATAACAATTTTTGGAGAAAGAGAGATGGAAAGGCGGGATAGGTTGCGAATGATTATGGCAAAGCTGGATTCTGAGGGGCAGTTGGAGAAGTTGATGAAGGCGCACGAGGAGGAAGAGGCTGCAGTTTCTGCTAAAATGGAGGAGGTTGAGGAAGACATTCAATATCCCTTTTATACTGAGGGTCCAAAAGAGCTCTTGGATGCTAGAATTGATATTGCAAAGTACTCTGTTGTCAAGGCAGCTACACGTGTTCAACGTGCACGGAGAAAAAGGGATGATCCAGATGAAGATATGGATGCTGAAATTGATTGGGCTCTAAAGCAGGCAGGGAACTTGGTTCTCGATTGCAGTGAAATTGGGGATGATAGACCACTTTCCGGTTGTTCTTTCTCACGTGATGGAAAACTTCTTGTCACCTGGTGAGCTTCTCACTCAACTCTGCAGTCCATTAAACAAAAAGCCTAGTCTTTATGGATTTCGTTTTTTAATTTTCTTTAAGAAATTCATTTTTCAGTGATTAAAAGGACACAAGTTTTCCAAGCCATAAGTTTGGCAGCAGTTTGCACTTGTCAAAGTGCTAAATATGTCCTTTTAGGGTGCCTGTAAATTATGGCTTTGAAACCACTAAAGGTGACAATAATATAGAATTGTGACTAGATTTTTTGTTTTCTTTTTTTTTTCAGCTCATTGAGTGGAGTTGCTAAGTTGTGGTCAATGCCTAGGGTAAGTAAGGTTTCTGCCTTAAAGGGCCACACAGAACGTGCAACTGATGTTACATTTTCTCCTGTGCATGATCATTTAGCGACTGCTTCTGCTGACCGAACAGCAAAGTTGTGGAACACTGATGGATCTCTCCTGACAACATTTGAGGGCCATTTGGATCGCCTTGCACGCATAGCCTTCCATCCTTCAGGGAAGTACCTTGGCACAACAAGCTTTGATAAAACATGGAGACTGTGGGACATAGACAGTGGTGTAGAGTTGCTACTCCAAGAAGGTCATAGTAGGAGTGTCTATGGAATTGCGTTCCACCAAGATGGATCTTTAGCAGCATCCTGTGGACTTGATGCACTTGCTCGTGTTTGGGATCTTCGCACTGGTAGAAGTGTTCTTGCCTTGGAAGGCCATGTCAAGCCGGTAAGACTTTATAGTTACGTGGTTCTTTCAGTTTTTGTTGCAATGACGGTTCCAAAATGCTACATGTGGGGGCATATTGTGGTGCATCTCTACTAGCATCAGTACAGTAAAATACCTGATAAATAGTTATTAAGGACTATAACATTCACAATAGAGGTTTGAGGTTAGTTATGTGGAAAATGTTTTTAGCACATAAGGCCTAAATGCTTCAAGTGGAAGTGTTTTAGATATTCCATCAGATTCCATTGGAACTGGGAGGTCAATGGTGCTACAATTTTAAAGTTTTAAGGCTTAATTAGACAAGTAGATACTAAAGTGTTGAATTGAATTGCCTTGTTAATTTCTTAAGATTGTATTGAGTTTTTAGGAGCAGGAAAGAGATTTTTCTTTTACCTGGAATAGATATTTGTTAATTAAAAGTCCATGAATGTCTGACACTCTTTTCAGGTTCTTGGTGTGAGTTTTTCACCCAATGGCTACCATTTAGCTACAGGAGGTGAAGATAATACTTGTCGAATATGGGATTTGAGGAAGAAAAAATCCCTCTACATCATACCAGCCCACTCAAATCTTATATCACAAGTGAAGTTTGAGCCTCAAGAGGGATATTACTTGGTCACTGCTTCTTATGACATGACTGCGAAGGTGCAACCTCCTTTCTGAAAGCAAATGTCTTCAAATTTGAAATATATTTTTGTTACGCTAGGATCTAATCTTTGTATACAATTTACCAGGTTTGGTCTGGCAGAGATTTTAAGCCTGTCAAAAGCTTACCAGGTCATGAAGCTAAAGTCACTGCTTCAGATATTAGTGAAGGTAAGTTTCTGAGCTTAAAATAAGTAAAGGTTGCATCTCCCTCTCTCTCTCTTCTTGAAATATTTCCTTTTGTGTAGTTTTAGCTTTGACCACACCTTCTCTTCACCAGAACTGCCAAAATTCAATCAGCAAGCATGGGTTAAAGCATTTTGACCTTACCATGTATTTTGCTATAAATTAGATTGAAGATCCTTTAAGTATAATTGACTGGGAAATGGTACTGCTGCTGAAGTTTTTGTGGCTGTCCATTCTTTTCTTCACCGTTTTGTCGTCTCTTTTCCACTATTCCTCTGCCCTGCAGGAGTCAGAACTTAGTATAAGAAACTGCAGGGGGGAGGTTAAAGCTCCTTCCCTTTATTGTACCTAGAGGTGATATCAATCTTCAGTTTTTCCGTTGCTTTTTTATTGGAAGAAGGGGGCAAAGGATGGGGAGGGGGGCAGGGCCACGCATCGATTTTTCTTGGCTTTGCAATAAATAAGTAATGATTGCTTAGCGGCATTGCTGGAAAATCTAGTGGTCTGACTTACTCCCCTTTCTGTTGCATAGGCATTGAGATATCTTTACATCTTTCCACATTTGTGTCAACATAACTATCCCATTTGAGTAAACTGAGCATCATTTTTTGTTCATGGCAGATGGCCGGTATATTGTGACCGTCTCTCATGATCGAACAATAAAGTTGTGGACAGCTGGTAATATCGGAAAGGAATATGATATGGATTTGGACTGACGACGAGCTTTGTGGATCTTGTAGATGTTAGTGACACTATTGCTGCTTTCTGGAGTAGCACATTTTGGAGTCAGATTAAAAACACCTTTTGTAATGATGAAGTGGAATACAAAACATAAACATAGATTCCTCCAAACAATTTCGCATGAAACTTACGCTTTTTGGTAACAGCAAATGCGCGTATCATAGAGATGAATTGGTGCCCTGCCTTATATTATTTTGCAAAAAACTTTGATTTCCTAATTTATTCCAATTCCACTAATCCTTTTCATGCAACAAGGGTTCTGAGATGGACGCTTAACTGAGGATGTATCCTGCTATGCTAACACGACAATTGACCATTTAGCTTCAACTGACGTCACTAACAAATACCTCTTGAAAGAAACCATTTCCATTTCAAGTCACTGGCTGAAACAAAACACACAATGTAAGTAGCAACTCGTGCATCGGTTAAATATAGTAACACTCAACTGCGAGCTCAAAAATTCACATCATCACTTCCATCCGCAAATTTTCAGAACTTGCATGGCAAAACCCAAAGATGGTAAGACAGGTCAGCGAAAGCAACACCATCTAATACACAGCTTGAGGCTTCAACTCAAGACTGCAATTGCAGTCTTCTCTTTACTCATTTCCCTTCAACATTTTTAACCTCTATTGAGTGCATTCCTAAATTTTTCAATGCTTTCAAAGCAGCTCAGCAAGCTCAGAGCATGAGTAATATGCAGGAGAGCCCCCATTAACAAAATAGGGTCTAAGAATGAATGAACAGTGATCTGTTCCAGATCACAATGTCATCAATTTAATAGTCCCAAAAGATCTTTCTTCTATAGCAGATAAAAGAAAAACACAGATGATAGAATGTAACCCTAACATGTGACCAGCCCTGGCATATCATATGCATACCAACCATGCTAGTACCAAAACTGACACGACCCTGCGGGAAGGGCAGCAACAGCCACATAGCAGACCAGCAAGAAAGCTAGGCAACTGCTGGAACCATTATCAACGTGACCCAACAAGAAAGGCAGCAACAGCCTGCTACAGGTTATTCGTTGGTACTCAATGGTTACCCACGAGCCACATGTATCTTACAACTGGCATCAACCAACACTTCACAGCTACAGTCACGGACAATTTTGCTACAACTCAAAACATTAAGCAACAGGGTGTGGTTAAACGTGATTAATGAAATACCCCAATCAAATGATTAAACAGAAACAAGTTATTCTGTTCAATTAACAGACACAAGGTTCAGACCAGACATTACATTTTTAAATTTAGTATCCGCATCAGGTCTATGCATCACAGGTCCATCATATGCAGTATTCCACAGGTCAAAAAGTTTCATCTTGGGTCCTTTTATACCATCACAGCAACTAAACCTCAGTGCCAATATTTAGAAATCAGCAGACCAGAGGATAATCAGATGGAATCATCAGAAACCTGAATGGTGCAAGGCTTTCCAGAAACCAAGACTTGACTACAGATCTTACCAATCATCATATCTCTCAGTTAAAAATAGTTAACAAACTGTCCCTGCAATCAGCATACTGCTATAACCAGCATCACAATCACGATCATTCATCTACAGATACAAACAGCATCAACAGCCACAACATCAACATCATGTAACATCATGTCCATTTGCCAAAGTCACTCTCTCCCCGAACATTGCTATAAAACCCAACAGATGGTTTCAGATGAATCAGCATTCTTAGAAAATAAACATAACAAAAAAAAAAAA